>NC_081250.1:63767071-64072466 GCF_030490865.1 Poecile atricapillus
GTGGGACCCGAGATAAACAAACGTCTGTTGCAGCTGTAAACATTGAAGGCAGTGCACAGCAGGAGTAAAGCAAACTCACTCTGATCGCATCAGAGGTAAAACCTGGAGCAGCAACAGCTCCTCACAAGTCGAGGAGCACCTAGGTCACATTCCGTGAATGTTTGTACCACTGTGAGCAGTGGTAGGAAATTGTGGAGGAGAGCACTGCTGATGCGCTTTGGAAGAAAGCCAGAGCTCGTTTCTCTCTCCAGGACAAAGTACGACATTGCTGATCTGTGACGTTTTTTATAAGCTTAGTGGCCAATGTGTGTAGAAGATGTTTTTTATTCCTTTTTCCTTATTTTCAAGTGAAGGGAGCCTAGCTTCTGAGCTTGCTTCTTGCTTATTTTTTTAAGCAAATGTTGCTTAAACATGGTTAGAACACAAAATATTATTTTCTGTAATTATGCTCTGATTCTGTTATAGTTTGCTTGTGAACTTATATTGCCAGTCATTAAAGGAGGGTTGGGCAAAGGATAGGCTGAAATGATTCTTGGATTTTTACCTGTTTTTTCAGGAGATGTTCCTTATGAACCTTTTTCACCAGGTTCCTTATATTAAAGGTAATTTAAGGCATGAATAGCATTTCATGTTGTTGAATGTGATTATTCTGAATATTGCATACTACTGCAAGACAATTGGCCTTCTTAAGGGGACTAGATATGTGATGCAGTGATACAATACAGTTACAAAGACTGTTGTGCTGATGCTTTGGCTTCAGATTGCAGATGGGTATATCTGGAACAGCTAAAGTGATTATGTCTCCTTCTTCCCTGCTGTAGATTATTGCCCACACAGCAGGCGAGGCAGGGCAGGTCATGTATCTGTCCCTGTGCCAATGCAGTTTACAGCCTGTGTGCTTATGTAAGCTGAAATACATGACAGCTTATGTTAATTTTGCAGATCTTAAACTGGGATGTCAAAAAGTGGGGTTGTTAACTGCCTCTGCCACTCCAGTCTGCCTGCAGGTGTGTGCTAGAGCAGCACTATTTAACAGCACCCTGGGCAGTGGCAGGTTCTTCATGGGCAGTCACCATGGCTTAAGACACTTCCTCTCCTGGTCCCTGCCTGTCTTGCTACAGGAGATTACTGCTCATCCACTGGGAACAGTAGGGCAAAAGGTTCATTCAGGCCCCAGCTGCCCTGCGGCTGACTGGTGCAAACCCCTGTTAAGCACTATGTGGTTGCAGGATCCTAGACATTGAGCTGGATGGATGTTGTATTTGGCTGTCCTTGCTGAATAAATAGTAACCCTTGGCAAAAGAGTGGATTTCTGATATAAGGAACATCTTGAATCACTGCAATGTAAATCTGTCAGAGTCTAAGGGTTGCCAAGGTTTCTTAATGTGATGGAGTTAAATATAATTTGAATATTTACTTTCCTAGTCCCATGTAGCTTCTTCTTTGTGCAGCCATTTAATTTAATTTATTCAATGGTGAATAAATCAGTCTCTGCCACCAACTTCAACAAATGTGCTGCTTTTAACAGAGCAAATGAAGGCTTTCACCTGGTGCTGTGTGCTCAAGCCAGGATTGGGAGACTGCCTATGTTCCCTCCTGCCATAGTTGAAGAATCTCTTACTAGAATGCAACAGACAACTTGAGCAGGCTTTGATAGTGCCAGTGGAATCCATTTTAGTATTATACATGTACTGGTTTGATACTGGCCCAGTGCCAGGCACCCACGAGTGATGACTGGGCAAAGGATGGAAAAAGAAAAAAAGTTAACAAAGGCTTCATGAGTGAGATGAAGACCAGGAGGAATATTTCAAGGGCAAAACAGGCTCAACTTTAGTTGTGAAGTGAAATTTATTACTACAGAATCAGAAGAGGATAATGAGAAGTAAAATAAGCCCTTAAAACACCATTTTCCCCTCAGCCCCTCCCTCCTTCCCACTGACAGTGCAGGGAGACAATGCATGGGGATTTTGGTCAGTTCATCGCTGAGATTTTCTTCTGCTGCTCCAGGAGAGGAGTCCTTCCCCTGTGAGGCCGTGGGGTCCCTCCCAAAGGAGACAGTTTTCTGTGAACTTCTCCAGCCTGGGTCCACTCTCACAAGCAGCAGCCCAACTGCATCTGCTGCAAATGTGAGTCCCTCCCACGGACACACAGTCCTCCCAAAACTGCTGTGATGTGGGTCTCTCTTCCGATGGGGTCCAGTCCTCCAAGGACAGGCTGCTCCAGCCTGGAAGCAGGGGCCTCCTCTCTCCACTGGGTCTCCCACTGGATCACAGCCTCCTCCAGGCATCCATCCACTCCAGTGTGGGCACCTCCCCATGGGCTGCAGGTGGATCTCTACATCCCCTGTGGATCCCCATGGGCTGTGGGTGGATCTCTGGATCCCCGTGGATCCCCATGGGCTGCGGGTGGATCTCTGGATCCCCCGTGGATCCCCATGGGCTGCAGGGGCACAGCTGCTGCACCATGGTCATCACCACGGCCTGCAGAAGAATCTCGGCTGCAGCACCTGGAGCACCTCCTGCCCCTCCTTAGTCAATGATCTTGGTGTCTCACATGTTCTAACCTCCTCCTCTTCTCTGACTAGAAGCAAAACTCATGACTTCGTTTTGATTTTCTTAAATATGTCATCACAGGTGGCATTACCAGCCTCCCTCAGTGGCCTAGTTTTGGCCAGCAGCATGTCTGTCTTCAGAGCCATCAGCCATTGGCTCTGTCGGACATGGTGGGAAGCTCCCAGCAGCTTCACACAGGAGCCATCTCTGTGGCCCTCCTGCTGCCTAAAACCAGGATACATGATATTATCGATGCAGAGTGATCAATGCAGCAGGCATGAAACAAAGCTGTATAAACCCAGGTATGTTAAATAAGAGCTGACTCTTACCTGATCACTGCCTGATTCTCCTTACTGCATTTGAAAGTGCTGTGGCCTTTTGTCTTGGCTCTCACAGCTCACAGAGCCATGGCTGGCAGCAACAGTCTCAGCAGCTGAACTGGGGAGGCTTATTCTAAATGAAATTTGATGATGGTTTTTTGACACTAGAGAATGGTGTGATTTTCTTTCCTCTTTTGTCCTTTCTCTGTGTGGGGATAAGTATTCTCAGAAACAGTAAAAAACTAGTCACTGCCACAGGTTCTATCTGGTAATAGAAGGTTATTTCTAAGTGAAGTTTTGATGTGAGTCATTGCAGGTTTCATGTGAGTGTCATGTTTATGCTTTGGGAAATAGAGGAGTAGCTGGGTCCAGATGAAATTATTTTGCAACATTATTTCTTGGAAACTTTCTAAGACACTTAATGTTTTCTGTGTTTAAACCACTTGAACCACAGAAGCTTGTAAGTGATTCCTTACTTTGTGCCCATTTGCACGTGGCCAGTTAAATAGGAGAAATGTGTTATGTTTTCTGGCTGGGGGTAGAGCAGTATGCTGTGTTTTATTTTAAGTAGTCTGTAGAAATGTTTATGTCAAGTATGATTTTTGTCCATTCTTGCTTGTATTTGAATGGAAATAAAATAGGCCGTGTTTTATTCTGTGAATTGATACTTGGTATACAGGGAAGCTTTGGTGCTGAGGGATAGAAAAGTTATGGTAGGTCTAATTTTCTTTTTAATGTGACCTCTCAGACTTACATAAATTTGTTCTCTATGAGGTTATTCTAAACAAAAGAACACAGAAACTGATGCATCTTCAGTGTACTTCAGTTCTTTAGCAGGGTATGATTTTGCCTGTGATCCTAACTCAGTTCTGAAAGTTAAAGTTCTTAAAGAAGCTGCTTCTCATTCAACTTAATTCAGATTATTTTTTATGCATACATTTTTAGAAGTTTTTTTGAAGAACATGTGAGCAGAGCTCTTGATTATGTTCTTGCAGAGAGGTTGATGTGGTTGTACTTCACTAGATAGTGTTAACTTTGTGTTAGTGCAGTAAAATCTGGGTAATGTGAACTATTTCTGTTGCAGGTCGGGAGTTCCTTATCCCTTCACTGGCACACAGGTTCATAGCAGAGATGGTGGATTTTTTTATTCTGTTCTTTATAAAGGCAACCATCATTTTAAGTATTATGCACCTCAGTGGAATAAAGTAAGTTGAACGATTTAAAGCTTTGTTACATACAGCTTTAAGCTTTTCATGCTCTTTGAGGTGTCAGGTTGTATTTATGGTATGTTTATGCATATGATATGATTAAATAACTGACAGAAGTTCAGTCAGTGGAGGAGAACCACCACTAGGCTAACTTGCTTGTAAATACATCCTGATTTTGGGTCAGCTGATGGAAACACAGAATTTGTACAGGTCTGTAGGCTCACAAACTCCCTACTAAGAAAAGATTAGACTTGCACATTTATGGGGGGTGGGGAAATAGCAATATTATTAAAAAGTCCTTTATAATTTTCAAAGAAAAAACATTGACAAACTTTTTAAATGGCCTTTGAAAATGTACTGATCTGTACTGATGCTGTAGATCCAGCTGGGAAGAAGTGAATTTTCTGTATAGTGTCTTCCATGGTGCTGTGTTTTAGATTTCTGACCTAAACAATGCTAGTCCCCCTGCCTGCCCCCCCCCCCCCCCCCCCCCAAAAATCTGATCAAGCAGATCAGATATATATGTACTTTTAAAATACAGCCTGGTTGCTATGAATGCTGCCAGACTGCAAGCTTCACTGGGTGTAAATTTGGTTTCTTAAAAAGTGCAAGTAAGCTTTGTGTGTGTATGTCAACCATACACTGGACTGAAAGATTTCCCATTTCACACTTTTTTACACAGATGTACTAGTTTACCTCAAACACTTCCCTTTTTAACTGCTTCTTTACTGTAGATATCTTATTCCTTAACTCAGTTACTCTGTTTTGGGTTCAAATATTTCAGTCTGATTAAGAGATGAGATCTTGTTGTAATCAATAACTCCACTACTGAACAAACACATTTCAGAACCCATGCTTTCTGTTCAAGAACCATCCAAATGTTACTGTAAAGTGATGCTATACAGATAACATCTTCCAGACACCTTCACCTGCAGCTTGAAAGGGGTGTGGAAGAGGGTTAGATCCAAAACACTAAATACGTTGATGTAAATGATCGCTGTGTTTTGTTCAGATAAGAAGCAATTAAAATGCCAAACGTTCCTTTCTGTTTAGTGGCCAGATCCCACCTCCTGCAACCTGACAGCTTGTATTTCTTTTTTGCTGTTAGTAGGTGGAGAATGATACAAAGTGAAGTACTGGAAAGATGGGGAACAACTATATGTATATTGCTGCTGTAAAGTGATGAAAGTGTAATTTACAGCATTTTCAATATTAACAGTTTTGTGAGACAGTTGCTTACAGAGAGCTTCAGAGAAGTGTTCTGGGGGGGTTTCTGCTTGAGAGACATGGTGTGCTTGGGGTCAGGCTGAATTGTCATGAAAAACATAGGTCCTCACAGGCTCAAAAAAGACACTTCAGGCCAAAGCTGTATTGAAGGGAAATGCAGGTTGTGCTACACTGTTTTTTTAATTCCTGTGTTGTTTTGGGGTTTTCAGTCCTTAAGTCTGAATAAAGAGGAGGGCAAGTAGCACAAATATATTAGATAGACTGTTTTGAAGTGGCACTGCACAGTTCTATGTGAACCTTAATTAGATGCATGAGTGAAAAATTCTTGCCTTAATGTGTTGCAAGTATATCCATTCCAGGTATCAGATAAGAATGTTAAATCTGTGGAGTTTATCTTATGAAAATATGCCATTAACTCCAAATGGATGCTTCACCTAGCTCTGTTTGGCTAAATACCAAAAGGATTAAATTGCTTTGTTTAAATCCTCCTATTGCATACCAAGGTGCCTCCAGATGAGCATGGCGAGCAATAAAGAATGAGAATGAGGAACCCTGATGAGAACCTGACGATCATGCAGTGGAGGATTTAGGGCTCCCCTGATTCCTTAGGGAGATTGCCAACTTCTCCTTTGCATTCGTAAAGAGTGCCCTTTTCTTTTTCCTTGAGTGTTTGTGTAAGAAGATACTTGGAGACTTGGATGCCTTCCATTTATATCAAGTTAGATGATTATGTGCAGAATCTGTTTACCTCCCAAGAAGTGTGAGAATTTTCAGAACAATTCTGCAGCTCACTACCCAGGGACCCCATTGTACAAAAGTGGCAATAAAGAATGATCTTTTCTTAATGAAAAAGACAAAAAAAAACTAGGCAGCAATTCAGAATGAAAGTGAGTGTTCTGAATTTTAATGGCTTGTTTAGTATCAGAAAGGGCAAGGAGCTTTTGTTCTCTTACAATACCAGACTGGAGGGAGTGAATTCTGGTATTAAAGGGGTAACACTGGTATTGGGAGAAGGTTGATTTTAAAGTTCAGTTTTATTTTGTACAGGGACATCTCTAAATTTGCCATGCATTACATCATAGAAGAAATAGATGAAGATACGTCCATGGAAGATTTACAGAAAATGATGATAGTAGCTCTCATCTACAGGTTATTAGTCTGCTTTTATGAGGTAACTACTCATAAACATTAACTCCTGTAATTAATAGTTGTGAGTTGTTGAAGTAACAGTTTTAAAAACTAATGTTATCGTTGGCCAATAAAGTAAATCCTCTTTACGGTATTTTGGATTATGTTGAAGCTTATGATATTCACATAGTTCTGAGGATAACCAAGTTTGTGAGACTTGTCAACAACACTGGTGGTGTGTGGAATTGAAATAACCTTTCTCTTACAGATAATCTGTATTTGGGGAGCAGGTGGAGCAACCCCAGGGAAATTCTTGCTTGGACTGCGAGTTGTGACGTGTGAAACATCTGTACTTATTGCACCCAGCCGTGTGTTAGTCATTCCATCTTCTAATGTCAGTATGACAACGTAAGTGCTCCTGGCTCAGTCTCATTGCATTCTGGTTAAGTGTCAAAAGCATGTGACTTGGAAGTTCACCATTGCTTTGTTGTTGACCTTTGCAGTAATTAGACTGCAACAGCTATTGTCAGATTCTGTGATCTGAGAATAAAATGGTAATTATTCAGTCACATGGGAGTATTTTTCAGGGTAGGTGGTTAAATCTCCTCTAGAGCTCAACTTTTGTGCTGTTCAAAATTTGGGGGCTAAACTTGGAAATTAACTACTAAATGTCAGCAGAAAAGTGAAAGTAGGGCACTGAACATTCTATTCTGATTTCAGGTCCACGGTACGAGCTTTGATCAAGAATTTTTCTATTGCATCATTTTTTCCTGCATTCATTACACTGCTGTTTTTCCAGCATAACAGAACAGCTTATGATATTGTAGCAGGAACTATTGTGGTCAGAAGAAATGGAGTTAGATGATACCAAAAAATGAGATTTCTGGACTGGTTCTGAACATCGCCTCCAAACCCCAGTGAATAAAGACCTACCCCAGAACTGAAATTGAGGTGTCTGTTGGAATCTTTTGCCCTAATTACATAGGAACTGATTCAGAAGCTAAAGAAAATGTATGGTTCCTGTATGATACCAGCAACTACCTTTGAAGTATTGGAGTTTTCATAGATGCCAAAGAAGTTTTGGAGAGAAAGTATGTATTAAATCCTGGAGTATTAACCTCTGATGAGACAAAAACTGTCTGCTTTAACTGCAGAAAGGAGCTGTTCTGTTTGTCTGTGGAAAGCAGATGCCTAGGAATACACCACCTTACAAGAAATGTTGCTTCTACAGTTTTGGATGTTGGCAGGTAACTAGAAAATGAAGTTCTTTTCCAGACAGTTGCCTGTCAAAGGATAAGTGGGAAGAGACCTGCAGTATTAGACAGCAAGGCAAATTATGTTAATTAAATTGCTATGTATCCAGAAGGAGAGTGGTTATCAGTGTCTTTTATTATTGCTTCACAGATCATATTCCCTCACCTTTTAAGTATTTTCTCACAACATTGATGTGAAAAGTTTCTTGCATGATTGTCTCAAGCACTGTCACTTACTTCACTTGTCCAAGCTAATGAAGAAGTGAAACAATAGCTGCTTTTTCCTGTGAGAAGGATGTGTTAACACTGCAGTGTTAGTGATCTGGTGTGTGTAAATAATTCTGGAGCCAGCAACAGTACAGACCATGCTAATCAAAGGTAACTTTTTTGCTTCTGTTTGGAGAGAAAGCACTTGTCTATTTCTTGCATATAATGCAGAGAAGAAGTGAATGTTTCAGGAGCATGCAGAAAACATTAAACTGCAATGTGTTATGGATGTAAATCTGCAGAAGTACAAATACTGGTTTTCACTTTATCATTCTGGCTAATTGTTTGTATATTCAGAATAATTTAAATACTGAATAAAGAAACCTAATATTTTGCATGACTACATTGCTTTGATGATTCATTTATTCTCATGTTATTAGTATCTCAGGAAAGGGATATAAGCAATACTAATGTTTAACTGAAATCTGAGTTTGGAACTCTTCAGTCACAGTTTTTGTGTGTTCCTCTTAGCCCTAACATGCCACTCAGTGGCTGAAGTTCTTGCCCTGCCTTCAATTTTGGACAATGGCTTGGTTACCACTCTTGTCTCCAGGCTTAATAAATTAAATCAGGAATGTGTTCATATGCTGCAATGTTTTTGTCTGACAAGTCATGTTCTGCTGTGTATGACTCTATTGTGCCTCCATTTCAGTTTTCATTTGGAATGATTCAGGACTAGATCCCATGCTTAATAGTTGCTAAATGCTATTTTGCCATCCATTACATCTCCAGAATGAGGTCATTAACTTTTTAGATAACTACTTTTAAATATTTATTTTTTAAGTAAAGGAAAAAAGATTGTCTTGGCTTGAACACTGTTTTTAGAGTCCTTGCTCAATCGCATTTTTTGAATACTGCCAGGGGTGGTGATCCTACTACTTACATGGATAGCCTCCATGTCCAGTATTTTTTTTTCTCCCAACATCCAGTCTAAACCTCCTGACACCAGCTTGAGGCCACTTTCTTGTCCTACCACTTCTTACCTGGGATGAGACTAACCCACCTAACCCCCCAACTATATACCCTCCTTATAGGCAGTTGTAGAGAATAAGGTTGCCCCTGAGCCTCCTTTTCTCCAGGCTAAACACCCCCAGTTCCCTCAGCTGCTCCTCACAGGACTTGTGCTCCATTCTTTTGAAGACTTAAGCACTGAGGTCAGGTGTGGCAATCGGCCTGACAAAAGCTAAAGCTATCAGAACCAACTTAAAAGTCCTTTCTAGGGTGAGTTTTGCCTATTCACAACAAGAACTTTAATTCTCTTTAATGCAGCAGTGACCTATAAACTAGAATTCAAAAGGGGGAGGAAGGGGAAAACAACACTGTCAGCTAAAATTTTATTACTACCAATTCAGGTATAAGGAAAGGTATTTCTTACCCTGCAGAAAAATACCACCCCTTCCACAGGAGGTAAAGACAATTACAATGCAGGAACACAGAGCCTATCCACAGAAACGTGTATAGTGTGCTGTTGGCTGGCTTTTAGTTTGTCTCTTATGCAAGCTGCGTCCCAGATACGTGCTTGTTTCTGCTTGATGGACAAGTTCGTGGCAGGTGAATAGGTGCTAAGGGGGAGAAAGTAGAAATCTGTGGCATTTTTCACTTCTGGACAACAGCTGCAAACAGTTAATAGCATATAATCTTTTCATGGCTACAGTGGCATGATCTGACTGCCCGAATAGCAGTGAGTGTGTGTGTGGTTTGAAAGGCGAGTTGCTGAGCATTTTCTGTTCCTAGAAAATGTTCTGTTTCCAGAGTGACTGGAGCCCTACACCTGAAAAGAGCAGTTGGCCTTTGCCCTCCTGTCATGTCCAGCTTGTGCCTGAAAGGCATCTCACCTTGTACTAGCAGCAGCTGCAGGCGCAGGGAGCAGTGCCAGGATGCATGGCAGAAGTGCCCCTGAAGACATTTACACCACTGAAGAGAGATGCAGGTCTCTGCCCTTCCATAGCTGGGAGAAGAATTCATGTCTGAGTGTGATAGACTTGGTACAAATTCAGCTGTGGGTCCCCTAAACAAGCATCTCCTCTCATTTTAGTAGAATAATGTCTGTTCTCCAAGAAGTTCCTGTAACTGCTACAGAAGTGCCCACCCCTATCACTCATTTACAATCTTTTCAGTTAGAACAGTGGTGAATCTTTACCCACAATAGGTTGGATTTTTTTAATAGTACAAAAAATTAACTGCAGTCAGCTGACACACTGATAAGCTGCTCCAACCTTCAGCCTACAATATAATTCTTCCTAACAGGAAATTCCTAACTTATTTAAGATCTTCTAAAATCAATGCGAAAAAGCAGAGGTTGAAGAAAGCACAAGACATTGCTCTGGTTGAGGGAACCACCTCATACAGTTACAGCTGGGGATGCCTTTATGGAGAGTTAAAATTGCCAGGTAATATTTCGCAGTTTTTATTGATGGCATTTATCCCATGGTTTAACATGTTAATTATACTGTAATAAACATGGCTTTAATATTAAACTTTTCCTTATTATCCAAAGTCACCACAGTCCATTTCAGTAAATATAAAAATATATACTTAATACTTTGTACAATACTGGTTTTTGGTCCAAACAAAAATGGATCAGAAAAGCCAATAAACTTACTTTAAGAATTCCCAATTTTAAAGATTTTCTAAATGGATTTAGGCAACTTTGAATAATGGGATTTACATAAAATCTGAGACGATACTAAACAAAAATGGCTGTAACACACAAAATTAAAATTTCAATTTCACAGATTTGTTATGCCAAAAAAGTACATAGAGAAACAAAATTGTATTTACACATTTCATAATAAAATAACAAGGCGAGACAGGTGATAAAGGGCTGTAAGAATGAAAATATAGAAATAGCATATAATTATTAAATGAAGAGCTACAGATCTAACAAGTCCTTAGCATGGATCATCCTTTAATCAGTCTTCCCCTATCAGAAAATTTTAGTGCACAATACACCCAAACTCACTCACTTCACACATACACCAGCACAAACTCAGCATAGAAATCATTCATTATCAACATTCTCTACTCTATACAGCATCCCTCGCTGATATAATTACAATTTCGAGGCGTCAGTAAACGCGGATGAGCGCACGTAGTGGTGCGGATGAAGAGGTATCAACAAGCCATTCACTGTGCAGGCTCTACTCAGCGCTACAGCCAGACCATGCCGAGTCAGTGAAAGAAGTAACTTGAGACTTTTGCTTGAGAACAGCCTTGTTGCCAACTTTACTTGCTACCAAAAAAACGTTAACAGGGAGAGGGGAGGGAAGGACAGGAAAGCTAAGTTTTATATTCCTTTAGGCAGATCTGACTTCTGACAAGCCAGCGTGAGGTACAATCCCAGTAATGAACAATTCAGGGTAGTAGCTGGACAATTCAGGATAGTAGCTGCTTCCAATGTTTTTGACGCTTTACCAATCAGGCGTTTACTTTCTACGTCTAACTGCAGTCTTTATCTTCCGACCAGCAACTGAAGATCCAGAGGCAGAGAAAACATTTTTCCCATTAGTCCTATTAAAAGAAATTAGTAGTTCAGAGTTTAGGACAGTGTAGCTGAAAATTCAGTAGCAGCACTGAGTAGATATTCCAGAATAACTGTTTCATAGTCTTGTCTCACTAGTTACCAGCTGGCAACAAGCAGCAAGTGACGAACAGGAGGAAGAGAGTTCCAGAAACCAATTAAATCTCTCTTATTCAGAAGGTAAGCAGCAGCATAATGGCTGGATACAGGTTCTACCTTTCAAGAACAAGACAATCTCACATGTGTTGATGTGTGACATTCCTGACAGCTAGGCTCCTTCACAGATAACGGTGCTTAGTTAGCCAGTCAGGTTAATACAAGGAAGGATGCCAAATTTAGTTTCAAACTCCAAGGTTCATCTGAACACCTCATGATTTAACAGCAGTAGAGGCTGAACACTGTCCACTGATATTACCCGAAGCTCAAGGGAAATTCTGATATGGTCTCTTACCCCACTGTAAATGCTGGAGGCTGGTTGAACGAAAATCCTGAAGTGCCAGAAGGCGGTGCAGGAGCTGCTGGTGCAGGAGGATTTGCACCAAAAGTGAATACTCCTGGGTTATTTGGAAAGCTGAAATTAGTAGTACTACTTCCAAACCGGAATACAGAACCTGGGAAGATGGGGTGGAAGCAGAAAGAAGTAAGAGAGCTGAAAACTGAGTTTATCCTTTCCAGGAAAATCCTCATATTCTTCCCCATTATCTTTAAAGATTATTCTTTTTACACATTTCTCAAGATGACAAAGTTGGGGGGGTGGTGCACCAGAAGTGTCAGATTACTACAGGAACAGCTTATTGAATGAATCCATTCACATAGATTGGGAAATTTTTTAAGTAATACTGCTGGCACACTGATAATTAGTTGTTTGCTAACTTCTGTGCCACCATTAAATTTATACCTGTGCATACTGAGGTTTATTAGTCGAGTCTTAAATTGTAAATTTACATTCAGGTAAACTTTTCTGTGTTCATGCAGTGGATCTGGGGACTTCCTTTCCTTTAATGTGCTAACTGCACCTCATCTGAAAAAACCCCAAACATTCCAAACATCAGAGCAAACTAATAAGTAATACGGAAAGTCCAGGGAGAACTTCACCTTTAAACTGCTACCTGATTAATGAAAGATCGACTGAGTACTGTGCTGTGCACTAATCTGCTTGTACTAATCTACTGATTAGTACAAAAATGTCGGTTACTTTTAATGGGGGCTATTTTGTAAAACATCTGAGAGGAAAAAAGGAGGCTTTTTCCTTTCAGTATTTGATGTGATATCAAACAGACATTCTGGCACTGCTTTTATTTTTTAATTATTACTAGTATGGAACAGGTCTTTCTTAAGTTACAAGGTTCATTCTGTGCCCCTTTCCCATGACATTTTATATGTCATTAGTAAAAAGATCTTAATACAGTCTTAACCCATGAATGTTTAAAAACCCTCCAAACAATTCTGACTGTATTTTATACAATGAAGCCTGTTCAAGTCAGATAACTAAGAATTTCTCAAATCAAAAAATAACAGTTTTGCAGTGTGTGTGCACAATCTTACCAGTGATTACTACTTGGTTTTCAATAGTTCCTTTTAATCATTAGGTTTCTAGAGAAAATAAAGCTCAAAATTTAGTTGTAGAGTTGCAACTTCCGTGTCTGCTAAGTCTCCTGCGGAGAAGGCTTACTGTGAAGCTGGACACCCCTGGCACATTGTCTCCACAGTCAGGACAGGGAGATAAATGCCAACCCTATAGCCATTATTTTTATGGAGGGCAATTCCTATATTTAAATACATGTGCAATGCCAAAGTCGTCTTTTTCCATATAATTTATGGTGCACTTCATGGAAAAGAAAATGAAATATATAATCTTTGAGAGCAAACGGGAAGAGGATGGTCGGCACTCACCAGCACTGGGGGTACCAGAGCCAAAAGTTGGCTGATTGGCTGCCTGTTGTCCGAACACAGAGGGCTGAGTGCTGCTTGTCACCGAGCCGAAGGCAGAAGGAGCAGGGTGAGAGCCAGGAGAAAACAACGTTGTCGACAGCGATCCAAAGCTTGGAGCGCTTTGCTGGCCGGAGCCTGGGCTTGGGCCAAATGCTGGTGGCTGACTGGCGCCAAAGGCTGGGCCAGCAGCAGGCGCTGGAGGCCCAGAGCCAAACAGAAACGAAGACGATGACCCTTAGGGGACAGAGAGGGATGTCAGCATGGGCCTCTTCCCTCCCACCCTCAAGAATGAATCCAGAAACAAAATGTTCTCAAGCCTCAGATCTGGTAGCTGAATACTCATCGTAATTCCTAACTACTTGCGTGAGCATATAAAACAGATACTACACCTCAGCCACAACAGGAATTTTCTTTTAAGCAACATGAGAAACACTGTGTTTATGAGTCAGGCAACATTAAATCTCAAATGCACTCGTTGCTTCTTCATGTTGTACAGACAGATTCCTACAAACAGAATGTTTTAATCTGTATTTAGTAAAAGCTGTTCCTACCACATACATGGAATATTCATTCAAACTGGATTTTCCAGACATTCAAAATACAGCTCCCGATTTCTTAGGACTAGGAGAACGTGTATCTTTTCAGCAATTGCACCCCTCCCCTGTTCAATTGCTTACCATTATCAGCTTCTGGAGGCCAAATCAAACTTGCAGTTATCTCAAAAACTTGGTTTACCACAGTAATTCTCTATCTACCATCAAAACAGACAACCAGCCCAATTGTTGAGCTGCATGGCCAGCAAAAATAATGAAATGCAACTGAACAGTGACTCTGAACGTACGTGGCAGATTTGCTATGCAGAAGGGACATTTTAAACAGCATTACTAATGCTCATGCAACAGGAAATACCCTCTAATTGCACCATTAACTTGGAATGGCTGACTTTCTTTCCAAGATGAGTTACATGGTAAAACTTAAGTTTCTGAATTTGTGAAGATGTTTAAATATGGTATCACCTACTAACAAAATTACACCAAAAGTTACTGATTTGCAAGCACTTTAAATTGATCTGTTGGTTGTTAGTAATTTAGTACTGTTTTTTCTGTTTCCGATACACAAAAAAGTGTGCAAATTGAACTTTTGTGACTGACAAAGTTAAGTCACCAGGATCAAAGTAGATTAAATGTATTTCCCTTATTGATTCAATTTTATTTCCAACATCCTGCATGGCTCATAGGAATACAGATAATTTGGTGGATTTAGTCTTGAGTCATGCATTTGTACATGCAATTCAGGAAGTGGAGTAACAAACATAAAACATGAAGAAACTCTGTATTTCTTATTGCTGTCTTCTCTGAATTTTTTCCTAGAAAATTAACATGCATTGGCCATGTTCCTTAGTAGAAACCAACCCTTAAGCATCATTAATTGCATGTTAAGGTATTCCATTTATATATACTTGCGAGGGAAGGACTTTGGCAAAGTCTGACAGTATTTCCAGGAATTCAGAGTTTTAGGTATAGGAGCGAAAACGAGTAATTCGCTGACTTTTAACTGTAAACACTGCACTAACAGTGATTGAAGAAATAAATTATCATTCTCATGGTGAAAAGCTCTTGTACAAATTGAAATCCAGTAAAGGTTTGTCCTTTGCATAAAACAGCTCTGGTGCCAGTTCATTCCTAAACTGTATTTACCACACTGAAGAATGAGCCCAAATTAACATTGCTGAATACAAAATCCTCAGTATTTTTCTCTACTTCCATACATTTAGCATGCATGTTTTCCAAAGTAACATATTCATGAAACACAACCTCCTTAGTCCACTACATAATGGTAAAAATGAGATAATGAGAAGAACAGCTATTTAAAACATACCTGTTGAACCTGATGTAGTTGTGGCTCCAAAAGTAAATCCTGAATTTGCTGCATTGGTACTGCTCTCTCCTGAAGCAAAGAGAAATGGAGTCAGAGTTGAGCCAGCGCTGGAAGATGTGGTTGCTGGTTTGTTTTCTTGAGAGAAGCCGAATGACTGAGATGTTGCAGATTCTGCTGGATTGCCAAAAACAGAGCTGGTCACAGTGTTGCTGGGTTGTCCAAATACAAAGGGAGTGGGAACTGGCTGAGGGTTTGAGGAAGAGAGGGTGCTGCCAAACACACCACTGCTGTTGGCTGAAGTGGTGGGTACCACTGTGCTGGAGGAACTGGAGCTCAAGAAGCTGAAGGATGCTCCTTGATCTGAAAAGAAGAAACACAGTTACTACTGAGTCACACAAACAGAGTTGAACCACCGAGAACTTTTCACACAGCAACCCTCACTGAAAAACTTTAATCCTCCAATGCAGACTAACAACAAATTAAAGGAATACAAAACTGTACAAAATGAAGTGATTTTTCTATCTTTGCAGCAGTAGAGAAACCAGCTGAGCTGCAAGTAGATGGAAATAAGATATTCCCTCTCTCTTTCCCTTTCACCACAAAAAATAACAGTAGCATGAGGCCTCTATTCTGCACCATATTACAGCTTTTATCACCAGCTGAGCTGCTACTACTGAGATGGTACAAATTCTGTGCTTACACAAGCAATGATACAGGTTCCTTAGGGTGTGGCAATTTCTTCTGTCTAAACATGTTAAAACTCACTGAAATCTACAAATAAATTGCCACATATTGTCTACACATCAACAACTAGAACTAAAGACAGGCTGCAGGTAGTATAGAAATCCCATAGATGTTGTCCAATACGGCCTCAGAGGTATTACTTGATAGACATGAACCAAGAAGTGAAAGCAAAAGATGTTCTGTTTACCGCAAGTACTGGTTGGTGCCCCAAATGCAAAAGGTGCCTTTGCCTGCTCACTTTCTTTTTCCGATGGTTTACCGAAACTAAAATTGAATACAGGTTTTGCTGTGCTCTCCTCTTTGGTATGATCAGCTGTCCCAGATGAAAAGATAGGCTGTGCCTTTAACTCTTCATTGTCAGCTTTCTTTCCAAATGCTAATGGACCAGCAGAAGTGACAGAGTCCTGCTTCTCTTCTGTCCTTCCCAAAACAAACTGTGAGGCAGGGGCAGACTCCACGCTGCTGAAAGAGAAGCCTCCCTTCGTTGAAACAGTTTCATCCTTTTTCTCGTCTGACTTCTTAAATGGCAAAGCAGGTGATGCTGCCTCCTTTTCTGCCATAGCTCCAAAAGTGAAGCCACCGACTCCAGTTTTAGTCTCATTAGTAGCTATGGAAGAAGTAGAACTTGTAGCAAAACCAAAACCTCCCAAAACTGGTTCCTCTTTCTTTTCCTGCTGTCCCAGACTCGTTGTTCCAAACTGAAATGTTGAAGGAGCCTGACTGCTTGTAGATGGAAGTCCAAAAGTAAAACTGTTACTTTTACTTTCTTTTTTGCTGTCTTCTGATTTAGAGTCTGAGGAAGAAACTCCAAATTTGAAGTTCCCTGAAGCAGTAGGAAACTTAAATCCTCCAGTCACAGTGCTGGACGATGCAGATTCGGATGCAATGCCGAACTTAAAGCTACTTTGTTCTCCAAATTTAAAATTTCCTGTGCTACCTAATGTTTGAGAAGATTCAGAGGATGATGACGGGACACCGAATGTAAATGATGGTGCTGCAGCATTTGTAGACACAGTAGCAGTACCAAAACCTGCAAAAATAAGCAACAATGTCAAGTTTGCAATACATGATGTAACACATGCAGGCTTTAGCTATATGGCTGGGATTCTAAGTCTCGAGCTTTTCCAAAGTCAAAACTGTTCAACAAAACACTCCCAACAGACAAGTAAGGAAACTCCACACTTCCTCTATACACATATCTTTTTGCAATGGTGCTCTTCTATGCAGCACCTGGCTTGGAAAAGTACACTGCTGAGTTCTTTGAAAGACCACAGTTTTAGTCTAAGCTCCAAATAAACACATAAAGGCTTGAAACAAATAACTATGTCACTGACACAAGCTTTCCTCTAAAAAACCCAATCCTTTTCCGGAGAATGGTTTTGAAAACATATGCACACAATCTTATTTAAGCAATATTCCTAATGGAATGGAATGGAATATTCCTAATTCCTAACAAATGGACAGTTTTGCCATACTCAAATTATTTAAAAAAAATAATCACTTTAAAAAAAGAAAAATAAAAAAGTTGAAGAATGCACATCCTTGTTCTCAGCAAGTATTACCTTTGAGCTCTGCTTTGGTGCCTGGCTTCGCATTTTGACAGGCTATGCATTTTGTGGCTTCTGCTTTGTTTTGGACCAAGCAGACCTCACACACCCAACTTCCTTCAGGCTTCTTGAATTTGTCTAAATCCAGAAAACCTCCAGAAGAAGCAGAAAATGCAGAAACACTGCTACTGGTCACAGGCACTGAACTCCCTGAGAAAGAAACAAGACAGTTAATCATCATGCTTAAATCATACACCAGGCTTTTAAGAAATGATCACAAATTGCAAAGCACACAAGTGTAACAGTAAAAAAACATCAAGCCACAAGTTGATTTGAGTCAAATACAATCTGAGAATGTAAACAATAGCAACACCTGGATTCTTTATAATCTATATATGAATTCAAGCACAAACTGAACCAGTGCCATTTAAACAACAACTGCAGTTCATAAAATACAGCAACACAGCCAATCTCAGATGTAAATTACAGGTACTGTATTGAATTAAAACTACTAAAAGAATTCCTGGTGACACCAATTACTGGTAGTCCAAGTTAGCATCACTCGAGTTAATGATCACTGTGAAATGATGCAAGGCTGAGAATTTACTAGGATGATTCATCAGCCAAGTCACAAGGACAGGACACATCCAAAATTATATAGTGACAAAAAAAAAAGAAACTGGAAGCGTCCAAACCCACAACTCTGTGCTCATCACAAAAACTACACTGCCTTTAACAGCAGCAGAAACCTACTGCTGCTGAGGTGTGAAATCCAACACTTGCTCTCTGACTTTTCTCCTCTGTAAAAGAAGATATGGCACTTGATGCTGCACCCCAAGAGCAAACTTCAGCTCCACAAGTGTCAGGAGTGGAGCGGACATCCCAAAGGCACAAAAGCATCACACAACTGCACTCTTCACCTACAGTGAACCAATGAGGGTGGCATTCAAGAGAAGGACACAAGATAATTTCTCAAATTCAAAGCAGTAACATTTCCTAGATAGGAATGGGTCTTCTTTTCCACAGTACATCCAGCAAATTTACATCCTCCCATTTTGTTTGCTTCACTCATCTCCTTGACAAACACAATGTAACTTTGCAATTCTCTGCACAGTGGTGGTCATGGAAAATCCTCACTTCCAAAATTCTTCCTCGCAATGGCCAGAGTCTTGGACAAAAGTGCTAGCTGACCACTCTGAAGCTGGAAGTCCATGAGAATAAGCTTCCTCTAAAATACATTATCTTATCTGAAGAAATTCCACTCTTAGTGATTATAACAATGCAATCCATTTGACAACTATTTTTTTTCCTCCAGGATGCATTTGCAAATGTGTTTTTGACATTAAATTATGTTAAGAGCCAATACAAGTTAACACTAAAATAATAATTTGTGCTTAGAAAAATTAATTGTCTCAAAATCAGTTCCAATGACATACAATGGAAAACAACCCAGAAATGAACTGAAGAAGGCGCCCATCTCCCCAAGATCTGTAAGAACCCTGACCTTCCCAAAGTTATCCATATTCTGAAAAGCTACCATAGGCATAGCTGAACATATGGTTATGTTTCAGCACAAGACAACTAGCCAAAGACTACACTGACTTGGAATCTGGCTTCATACCTCTGCTCAATTCCACATAAATGCTGACTGGAGACATTTTAAGCCATGTTGTGCAAAGACTGCTTCTACCTGTGTTTTGAAAGAGGAAAACAAAACCCCAACAAATCCAGTAGTTTTTAGCTCCTTGCAAGGAGTTTGCATTTTTCCCCAATAAAAATCAGCCAATTGGTTTTATGTTAATTAAGACATCCATTCAAGTCATCTTTCCTCACTAGCGGTAAAGCACGGTTTATTTGCTTCAGTTCAGCTCTGCACTAATACATTTCACAATCCGTTCAACTCATATGACAGGCTGGAATCTGGGCTGAGACCTCCAAAGTGCCTACAACCATTCCTGCAGAGAGCCACTAATCCATCCTGTCTGGCCTACAGCCATGCTGCTCAAAATATTTTTTATATGCAACATATTTTATTCTCTAAATAATGCACATAGACTAAGATTGAAACAACCGAGAAGAACAAACCTGGTTTCTCAGACTGACAAGCTACACATTTGCTGTCTTCTGCCTTATTTTGTACAAGGCACACTGAACAGTTCCAAGAGCCTTTCGGCTGTTTAAATTTGTCTCCAAACCCCAGAGTGACTGTTGTGCCCGTGCTGCTGGTGGTGGATGTCACTGTCACTGAGTTGTCCGTGACCATTGGCATTGTCAGAGCAGGCATCACTCCTGTTCCAGGCTTTGGTGTGTCACATGCTATACATTTTGTAGCTTCAGGTTTGTTCTGGACCATACAGGTATCACAATCCCAAGTGTTGGGTGCCGGTTTAAATTTGTCTTCAAAGCCCAGTGTCCCTGCTGTAGGGACTGCTGTCTTGGAGGAGACACATGGACTCACACTGATCGTCTGCTTCGTACTCTCAACAGTGGACACTTTAGCAGCTTCACATGTTACACAGTTGCCATCTGTGGTTTTGTTCTGCAGACATGGGTCATGTGTGTCAGACTGCCAGAACGAGGATGCTTGTTTAGAGGTGTCTTTTCCTGCAGAAAAACTACTTATTGCAGGCCTTGTATAGACCACTGTGCTCGTAACAGGCTGTGCAGATGAACAGGAGGGTGATTTCCCAGACATAAAGCCTAGTTTAAAAAAAGAAAAAAGGAGAGGTCTTACTGATGAAGTAAGCTGTACCCCGGCTGCATGGAAGTTACTTATAATAGCAGACGTTACAAATTTAAACCAAGTGTCAATGGTTACAACTATACATTACAACTAAGTGTAAGAGGAAGTCCATGGAAATCTTATCTAAAGGGATGAAATTTCATATGCTGAGCTGGGACACAACAGAACACTTATTTAAAGCTTGATTTAACTCTTCACTTCCAAGAAAGTCTTAAATACAGGTCTCATTTGTATCTGCCACTACAGTGGTAGATACAAGTATAAACAAATAGTACTGAAAGCTGATGATCTGTCACAGACTGGAAATAATCCAGTTTCATTTTAAGACACCATGCCCAATCGAATCAAATTTCTAAAGCTATTTCTGCCATAGTAGATGACTCACATTTACTTAGTAGCTGTACAGCAGTTGGTACTTGGAGCCGCAATCCACACAATATTCCCCCACAAATACTGAGTAATAATTAAGCAATGAAAATTAAGACAAACACACTTTTTTTTTAAATATATATAATCTTTGTCCAAAATGCACTGGGCACAGGCCAACTCTTTATTTAAAGATGCAAACCTTTCAGAAGACAAGAACCACCAATATGGAAACACAAACAAAAATGCTACAGCAACACATCTTAAATATCAGCACATTTTAACTGTAAAGCTAAAATAAAGTTTCTCTTTTTACAGTTATGTTATTGTTGCTTTGGGGTTGTTTTTTTATATTAGAAGTGAAATCTTCCAACAGTGTGGATTTAGAATCCAACTCTGTTAAAACTGATAAAGAAAACTAATGCCACTTCACCCACAGGTCTTCCTTAAACAAAACACACAATGTATTTTCTGTCACTTAGCCCTTTGCAATATAAATATGCACTGCCTTCTTAAGTTGTACATAGATTTCGTAATAAAAAGTCCTGCTGTACTGCAAGGCTTATGGGAAAGATCAAGTTCAATTAAGTCCTTTTTCCTAAAACAAAAACATCATCTACACACACATTTTTTACTCAACAGCTGAAAACAATCTCAATGACGTGAATTTTTTATTTTTTTTTTAAAGTGAGACAGCCCACTGCTACTTAAAATTTACATCTGAACTGTCAACATTTAAGGCCAAAAGATATGCAGCTTCTGAAACACCTTTAGGAATTAAGTTATCTTTACCATTCTTAATTTCTAGAGATGGTGAAGGTGGGAGAGGAATGTTTGTGAAGCATTTCACAAACATTTCCTTTCCAATGACATATATTTTATTTATTTCAACAAATATTGAAATTGATTCTTTGACTAATTATTTTTATACTTGCTTGAATTACAACCTAACATGTAAAGGAGAAGCAATGCATCTGGTTTGAAGCCCCAGTTCTCCCTTCAGCAATGAAAGTCCCTTTTAACAGAAGGAGGCATCAAGCCTAACAGGTGTAGCATTTAAGTCTGTGTTTACTGCTGACATTGACTTAACTGTGACAAATTGTCTGGGTTGTTTTTTTTTTCTGCTGTGCTGGGCTTTTTAAAAATCAATGCAGCTATATGTAAGTGTATTCTCCACAAAATATTTTTAAAGGAGTTCATTATCTCACCAGGGCTTTTTAGAATGTCTAACACACTTCCTTGCTTTAAGAATTTAGCAGGTTTGCAGAACCCATCATATTCTTCTTCCTCTTCCTTCTTATTGCTGGTGCTGTTTACAGTGGCACTACCTTTAAAAATAAAACAAAACCCACCTTTTACAAAGAAATCCACTTAAAATATATTCACATTTGCTAAAAACAAGAATTTCCATGTTTTATTCTTCCTAAATAAGAATCTTCAAAATTTGACCTTATTTACAACAAATTACAGTTACAATCTGATTAAAAGCAGACCTGTCACTGAAAACACACTTTGCCTGGAATTTGTAACAAGCTTAGAAATGACAGATTAACTATTTAACATACTAAAAGAGAGAGAGTGAGAGAGAGAGAACTAGCACTCTATGTTTGAAATGCTAATATTTTTGTTACCTGGACTAAGGATGGATGTCACTGGTGTATCAGTGGATCCAGAAAGTTCTGACGACTTTACGACAGGAACACTAAATGTAAACTTAATCTGCTATGAAAAAGAGAAGGTTTTCTTAGATACTAAGAAATTTTAATCAAGTTTCACACACAAATAATAATCTGAAAATTTGTTGCTGGGTAAAAAATTACAAGTCAGAAATCTATAGATTTTTTTCCCCCTTTCCAGGGCAAATTTCGCTTTATTGTTCTACAATATTCTACTAAAGCCTTGAGAAAATGTTGGGATTTATTTTACTTACAGATAATGGAGGTAGCACTTCCACCTCGGTAGATTTCACAATTGGAGATGAAAATACAAATGTAGGACTGCCAACATTGCTTGCTGGTTGTACCTGTATTTTCAAAAAAAATAAGGTTTGTATCTAAAATAAAAGCATCCAAGTGAAACAACAGCAGCTACCTGAATTCAGTATCTAACAGACATTCTGCAGTGAAGCTGGGAAATCTGATGTGGGATATTTCTGATCCACAGCTAAGAGTTATAAGAAAAAGCTTGCCAGTGAGTGTATAAGATGGACAGAAGCCATATCAAAATACGTCTTCCTCCCCACCCCCCAATCTGAATACAACCCTGTTACAGGTTTACAACAGGTTATAAACTCAGGTTAGTTAGTTTCATGGGCACCACAGAGAAAGCTAGCATTCAGCAAGGAGGATGTATACTTACCCTAAAAAAGCATTGCCAATATACTAACCTATAAATCTAGTAAAGATTTACCTTGTTCATCACTGCTTTTGAAACAATGCTGGGTGATGAGGACACAGCACTACTGGTGGGGAAACTGAAGCTGAACGTCGGCAGCGATGCAGTACTGATGGGCAGGGGTACCTCAGGTAGCTCTTCCTGCTCCATCTCCTAGGTGCAAATTTTGATTTTTGTTAGTTTAACTTTTTCTTTAAAGAAACTGCAAAATCTAATTTTTCACTTTCTTTAGAAAAGCTTTAAATTTTAGTCTCTCTCTTTCTTTAAAAGTTGTAAATTTTATTTTTGCTTTTTAACGAGACCAACTACCTTTCTACCCTGTCCCCCCTTTAGTTTCTTAACAAAGTTAAATGTAACAGAGAGATCTATAGACAAAGCAGGTTTTCAAAAGGAATCCTAACCTCCCAATTTAGTCTGCCACATCATTTTTATTTATGGCAGGCCTGTTTCCATGCAATACTACATGGAAATTTTTACCTATCCAGTAAGAATACTGGAAGCAAGCTCAAAATCGTTACCTGAGCAGAAGAGAGGGGCACAAATAAAAGATTTTTGGTTTTGTCCTTTTTTTAATAAAGATCTAGAAAGACATAACCATTCTAGGATTCTATGATTCCCTAATCTCTTTAATTAAGAGACAACCTCATGGCAAATATAAAAGTATTCCTCTTGCAAAATTAGGCAGGACAGCTGACAAAGTCTCTGAAGTCACTTGAACTTGGAAAAAAACAGTATTTGAAGAAGGATGTGTGTTCCACTGAGTACCAAAACTCCCAAACCAAACCAAAGCACAGAAAGTCAAAAATGAAATCCTGATAAGCTTACCAGAGGATCCTATTCTGGTAAATCCAGTCAGTATCATGTATCAGGATGCAAATTAAAAATTCAGAAATCAGTGTATCTTAAAAACTTCTGCTCTTACCCTTGTTTTTTAAACCCTTTCATTATTAAGGTTAGATTGGCTAGGGTTAAAATGGGAATTGCCAATCTCTTCACATTTTGGACAGTAGTACCAATGCCTACTCAGAAGTGACTAAGCAGAGATGCACACTGCTACTACAGACATTTAATGTACCCCACAGATTACTTATTTCAGAGATCTCATCTGAAGAGTCTATCACACCTTGATATTGAAATAGTTTCTGTTACAGAAATATTCTCCAGTATTTACTACTTCTTTATTTTGCATCAGCAAGAAGACCAAGTTAACCTCTTTAGATTTAAGATCCAGTATTAGGCAGCTTATGTAACACTCAGGTGAGAAAATAATCCTTGGGATAGTAATGTCTATCATTGCATTAAGGGAGTTTTCCCATTAAAACAAGAAAAAAAACCCTTCACAGTGAGTTTGAGTAAGTGCCAAAAATTGTGAATGATCATTAGCAAACATGCAAAACACTGTCTTCTGCTTCAGGCTTTTAGCCCATACCTTTCTAAATGACTTACATATAAAATAACAAAATAAAAAAACTTTTTCTTTTATACTTGGCTCTTCATTCCTTTCTAAAAACTCTACAAACCTCTACCAAATTTATTAATTCAACAACAAATAAGAAACTTTATAGTGTGAAGAATATCCAAGATGATACAATGGAAGAATTTAAAAATATAAAACCAAAGTTGAGGGCACTTATACAGAAAACTAAACTGGAGCCTGCTCTGAAACCCACAGCAGAACACCCAGAAAACTGAAATGGCATTATTGTAAATTACTATGAGGCAATGAAGCTGCTTATTTCATTAATCACAATGCTATCAATTAACCTGAGAAACCCTTACCAGTTGTTGTTTTTGTCCAGGTCTTGATGCACAGTATCGCTCCCTTTCCCTTCTCATCTTGCCACAGGCACTATCCATCCTTCCTCCTGAAGACAGACCGTTGGATGCGGGACTATCAAGTTTGGGGTAGCTCAAATTGCTGGCACAGAATAAAATACATAGGTTGAGGAAGCGGATTAAAAAGAAAGCAAAAAGAAGGAGAAAAACCTCCATATTTATCTGTAGATGCTAAATGCAAAAACTAAGGAGGGAACTGAGCCTGTGTGAAACTAAGTCACACGCTTCTCAGTCTGGTCTAACAAAGCATGAGAAAGAATCCAAACAATTCTTGGTAAAGGACAACAATCTGCAGGTGTTTAGTCAAGGGGTGGTGTTCCACTTAACCGATGATAGTGATGTGTTGCTTTAATGACCAATGAGAGTTTTACCTCTCGGACCTTCTAGAACATGTGTATAAAAGAAGATTAAATAAACTTTGCTCTCTTGGATAACGCAGCTAAGAGAATCATGCCGTACTTCTTCGCCGTTCCTAATATAGTGCGATATTTATCAAATAATTGTTCCAAGCTATTATAGCCACTATTAATCCTAGAACTGGTGCCTGCTAATTAGAATCAGGAAAAAAACATCCCACAAGTTCCTGAATGCTGGTAAATAGCTGGTGTTATAAGCAGCAAAAGCTGAATAAGAGCAACAGTGCGAATAACATACATAAAAAACATCAGTCACAACATCCATAAAGGAATGATGACTAACCAGAAGACCTGGAATAGAAGAAATTATTTAAATTGTTATTTTCTAATGCTTGCTTTTAATAGGCCAGACAGTGGAAATTTTGACTGCCAGTTCTCTGATTCTGTGATGAGTATGTATCTCTGAAGGGATATAGAAGAATAACTAAAAATATATGGGCAGGGGGCGGGCATGTGTGTGTGCATGTGTGCACAGGAAATGCTGCCAACAGTTCTTATGGAATTGAGAGGCTTGAACCTGTGCGGCAAGAAAATATGACAGAAGCTTCATAAGCAGCTCTGGCTCTCCTGAGGCCATCAGCAGAAGCAGCAGAGGTGTTGGGGTGTGCCAACATTCCAGAAGATTTTTCAGACATGAATACAGATCCCTTTTGTAAGGCATACAAAGGCATTTCTCTGCTCATTACAAAAGCCTAGATCCAAACCAGAAATACTCCCTAATCCAAATGAGAAGGGGAAAGAAAAAAATATAAGAAAAACCTCAAAACAAACAAACACCCCCCTGCCTCACACACATAGAAAAACCCTCCCCAACAACAACAAACCAAATCAAAGCCATGCCACATCCCAAAACCAAAGTGAACTAAGGAATAACAGCAAAAAGCAGTATGGCATTACAATGCAGTATCCCTGAAAAAAATTAAAGCAACAAGCTTATCCCACTGCCAGTCAGTCAGTCATCCCTTACATGGATGACACTGGAAGATATCAGGTCAAGTTTCCAGAGGACTAAGAACTGTTCTAAACCTCTCAGATAGTTGCAAACATCTGCTAAGCACTGTAACCACTGAGAGGAAGCCAGATCCTTAAAGCCATATGCTCAAACCCTTCCCTAATCCAAAGTGACAATCAACTTGAATTATGAAATAAAATCTCATGTCAAAATAAATCTTTATTCAGACAATTATAGCATGTCTATGATTGCCCATATTACTATTTTCTGTTAACACCTGTCAGTTTCTAAGGGGCAACGACAGTTCTGTCTTCAAGCAAGTCAGTCCAATCTACAATTCTGATGCTGGTTTAAAAACTAAACAGCCTTTGTTAGACTGAACAGAGATGTACCAAAGTACTGAAGGTTAGCTGCATGGAGAGACTCTGGCCCATATTAGCTCTGTATTCCTACTCCATAACATGACAATTGACAGAGACTGTCTTTATAAAAGAGTTAAAATAAAAGGACCATCTAGTCTTAAGTCAAAAGTAGAAACACAGCAGTAAAACTTGTGAAACAAATGAAAAACAGTATCAGTTTCCTGGAACTCCCTTCTACAAGGAGAAAGGAATTATACCAAAGAAAACTTAGAACAGTTTGAAAACCCACAATTAAAACATAACATCTGTTTGCATCTCTGCCAAAACCAAAGATGGTTCCTGTAAAGTCGAACTATTAGACTGCAAAACAAAGGGCTGGTTTTGGCTTTTTTTGCAAGCCAAAGAATGCCCAAGGCAACATAAGAATTGCTTGGAAGATGAACACAGAGCCAACACATTAGCAGATTCCCTAATACTGTTCTTTGAAAGGTTTGAATCCTCAATAAAAGGCTATCTTCTGAGCACACAGTGCCTTAATTCAAGCATTTCCCAAAAGATTAGTTCCCCAGAAGGGAGAGCCATCAATATTATCTCAAGTCATTCTATGCCGAGCAAGCAGCATAATGCACGACAATCTTCTCAAGAAGAAATACAATTATTAACTCTCCTGGAATTTCTTTTTTTCAGAGACAAGCTGGTATGTGTCTTCAGATGATTTTGAAGGGCTTCTTTTTTTCATGCAAACTCATAAGAGCAGACAAGTGCCTTTGTCATGTAAGGAACATTAGTAAACAATCTTCCTCTAGCTTTTTGTATAAATAAATAAATGAACAAACAAACATACCAACGACAACAATACTCTAAAAATTAAATTTACTCCTGAACTCCAAGACATTTCACATTATAAAGAATTTTTCAGAAAGAAACTCCTGTGTGACAAAGCCTTCAAACTCCAAGCAATTATTTAATTACCTGAAACTAGCAGCTGCTCCCCTAATGAACACCAAGATGTACAAACAGTTAAACTCTGTCATACATTTTTTTCACTTTCTCTATTCTCTTCTACTGAGAACTCTTCCTGCCCTTCCAAAAGGAAGCAAGTGTGCAGACTGTAGTGACAAAGGAGGGGGCTTTCTTCTTTCAAGTGTTTTAAATTAATAGATTTGTCATACCTTTCAGATGATTTTACAGGCTTTTCTGCAGGAAAACTCTCGTCTATCGTGTCCTGAAAAATAAGTTTTATTTATTTCAAGATTTATCTGAACATATTGATAAACAAAACACAAAGAGAAGACAACCAAACACATTCTGTGTTGCCCTGTTTTTTTTTTATTTACACCATTAAATATATCTCATCTGCTTAGGCTTGTTCTCTAACTGATTATCCACTTTTTCTTCAGCCCATATATTTAATGCTTGATCATTTTTCCATTCAGAATGACATTGGAACCATGGATGTTGTTTTTTTTTTTAAAGAGATACCAGTATTGTTTTAAGTTTATCAGGGACTCCATCTACACCGAAGTGACCAGAATGGGTAATTAAGAAAGTGATCTGAATTGGTAATTGCTAGAAATCTCACTTGGAGCCCACAGTTCACCTGAAATATTTTATACACAACATCAGCATGTTCCATCAGCTTTCTGAACAGCAGCATATGTAAAGGAAATTCATGTTTCTGTATTTTAATACTCTTTCACTGCACAGACTTTGCCCCAACAGCATACCACCACATTCTGAAACTAAGCACCAACTACTTAGTGCACCAAAGATAAAATTATATTCATAAAACCTCTCAGTACCTCTTTCACAATGGTTCCCACTGTCTTTTCTTAATGCTTACCTCAAGTACATTATTGGTGTTCTTGCAAGAAAGATGCTTACTAGACTGGTTAGACACATTCCAATTTGGCAAAAAGCAGGCAAATTAGGACATGAAAATTTACTTACTTGATGGTCTGTATCTACCCTTTGGTGAATTTTTCTGGAATTAGTAGCTGATTTCAGAGATGGTTTAAAATACGTAATCCGACTCCCTGTCAGGGAGATTGGCTTTGGTGTCACAAGTTTCTGCACAGGTGGATGTTGCGAATCCATCTTTGAAAGGGAAGCAGCAATCAATTTATCCTTGCACCCACCCAACTTACCACATCATTTACTGATGATAAAAGTTACAGAACTATAAACCTCCCACCACTCTTAGCACCCAGTGAAAACTATGTGAAAGTGCTGAAAACATTTTAGCTTGCAGAAGGAAATCACCAGAAAACTGGTTGTAAAATCCAAAAAGCTACAGGAAAAGTCACAGTCTGATTGAATCCTGTGTCAAAATTTGGTAGTTACTTCACAGACAAAAAAAGCTATATTCCTATAAGCAAAATAACTCATGTTACAATAATATGCTCCCATCCTTTCCTCTCTGCCCTCATTGTGATTTATTATTTTTTACTGACTTAATCCATTAATTTAATATTGAAAGTGTTAAGCAGTGTTAAACCAGGTTCTGGGATTCTTGTTTTTTTCTACATTTTCTTCCTTTCAAGTTACACTTTTAAAAAAAATTGTGAAATATTTTTGAAGAAGTCTAATTAATGCATGTTCCAATGTTTTAGATTCGCATTTGATGCTCTTAAAAGTACTGGTCTGACTTTTCTTGTCAAAGCTTTTTAACAGACAAGGGCTAATAATTAAACAGAAAGCACTGTGCATTCTGCAAAACAGGCTAAACTGAATAGAGAAAGAAGGAAGACTTCAAAAGGCCCCATGACATATTAAATCATCTGTAGCCTTGGTGATAAGAAGAATGAAACTTAAGATGTAACTACTATTTAAATAATTATCAACAAATGGTAGTGCCCCAACCCAGGTGCAGAACTGCATGACCTTCACATGGGCCCACTTCTTCTAGAGCTTGTCCTGGTCCTTCAGGATGGCATCCCTCAGATGTGTCAACTGCATCGCTCAGTTTGGTGTCACCTGCAAATTTGCTGAGGGTGCACTCAGTCCCACAATCTCAGTGATGAAGACCTGGCATTCGGATTTGTTAGATTTCATCCCACTGATGACTGCCCAATGCTTCAATCTATCTAGATCCCACTGCAAGGACTCTTGTCTGTCAAGAGAGTCAGCAGCACCTCCCTGTTTCATACCATCAGCAGACCTGCTAATGGGGCATTCAGCTCCTGCCTCCAGGTCACTGAGAGGTATTTTGAACAGCACTGGCCCTAGAACTGATCCCAAGGAACACCACTGGTGACCGGCCACCAGCCAGATATAGCCAAATTCACTGCAAACTTTTGCATCCTGCTTCTCAACCAGCTCATCCCACAGCTGGACCACTTGCCCAGAAGGATGCAAGAGGGACAGCATCAAAAGCCTCACAAACTACATCTGTCACCTTATCTACGCATACCAGGCAGACGACATTATTGTAAAAGGATATCAAACCAGTGAAACAGGTATGTTCAACAAGAGAAAAAAATAATCCAGTTACATGTTCACATGAACACTAGGAGTTGTTCTGTCTGGTGTAGATCCTCAAAATAAGAAAAATACCACAAAAAAAAGACCTGTAGAACTTTTGACTGGGTATTCAAATGTCCTGTCACACATTTGTCCGCTTTAGCAGGAAAACACACAACTCTCTTCTGGGCAAATACAATCCTGTCCTCTCTTTTCATCACAGGCTACCCTTTCTCCCTGCCAAATTTTATGAATTCTAGCATTATGAGTAGAGAATTTCTCTATTTTTACCCAGTGACAGCTGTGTGCAACATTCACCTTCTGACCAATGTTAGGGTCTATGCTGCAAATCTGGTGGATCTTTTTAAATGCCTCATCACACGTGTGGTTCTGCATTTTAATGCAGAATCCATATCAGCTTTTTCAATTACTGGGATATTTAAGAGGTGGTAAAAAAACTTACATGCTCTGCTTTTCAACATTCTTGTAATTTATCATATGGCCAAAGACAGTACAGGAAATCTGAGATGTTTTTAAACTCCTGTGTGACTGCAGAATTAATTATAATCCTAACTAAGCCATTAGCATAGAAACTTTTTAAAGCATTCTGCCTACTTCCTCATTAGAACAGCAGATTATAAGTTTACATTGAAGAAAAAACATTTTTGTTCGTTTGGTTGCCTGAGCTAAAAGTGACCTTCTGTGGTTTCACAATTTAATAAATGTAATAATCCAACATATTTGAAACAAAAATAAGGAAATATTGATTTACCACAGCAACAATTCAGTGCTATTTCCAAATAGGAATTTAGGAGCACAAATTTACAGAAGTAACAAAATTTAACAATTTCCCAATTTTCTCCTTGCCTTGAGTAGTAATAAAAAATGTAAGTATTTCTTTTTTGCTTAAAATAAGCATGGAAATCTGCACAAGACTGAACAATTTGAACAATTAATGACTATTTTTCTATTTCTGGTTATTTCTGCAAGAGAAAGCTTTCTGAAATAAAGACGTTATCATGCAACTTAACCCCAAGTTGCAGGACAAGATAAAACCACTTGGTATGCTCTAGAGAAGTTGTTCTTGACATATCAGCACACCACCATGAAAAGATAATAATTCTCTACCTGAGTACTCTCCACAGTCCTTCATCTAGTGTGGATAGAAAAGACATTTTTAGCAATTTCCACACAGCCAAGGCAGCTATAAATCACAAAAGGCTAATATTAACTTGAATTCATGTGTGTGCTGTCATTGAGGTTTGTGACTTTTCTCCTAAGAGCTGTAAGGGAGAGAAAGTTACCTATCTCAGCTTAACATATTACTGGTTCTTACCTGGTTTTGTCTGGATTGGAAGCCAGTCACATTCAGCACACTCCTGTCCACAGGCTGGCAAGGAAAAAAGGGCCAAAATATTAAGAGGATGTTTTTTTCCCTATGAGAGGGTTCAATCTAACAAAAACACAGGGGGTTGTGATAAACTTACAGAAGACAGCGGACTAGAAACAGAAGATGGAATCCTTTTAGCATCCTGTTGAAAAAACAGGTGCGATAAATTAAAGTGGACACAACATTAAGTAACATCTTCATCCTATACTGGCACATTTACTATGTTTTTCAAACACATGGAATAAAACATTAAAAGGAGTGCCACTTACTGCCAAAGGGCTTGACATCTTCTCCAATGTCTGCAAGATGCGCCGCGCAGTGGAACTTGTCACACCATAGGATTGCACATTTGCTTGTTTAGCTTTCATTTGTCTTTTTATCGGTGGCTGAAAATTTAGCATTGCCCATGTTACTATGCTGGATTCTGAGTTGCACACGTGTATTTTATGCCCTAGGGCTACACTGGTGATACAACCAATGCTCTCATAATGACAGAGAAAAACGGACTCACTGAGCATTCAATACAAGAAGAAGAAAAATATACTGACTTTACAGAGGTTTAAGTGCATATCAAACACATGGGATAAAGCAACAAAGGAAATCCTTAAATGTAAAAGGTCATTAAATGAAGATGTTAGGATTGTAGGGTCTCTGAAGAAGTGATTAGGAAAACAGAACTGAAGCAAAGGCTTGTGCTGCAGAAAGTACTTTCAGTAGCAAAACAGTTATCAGAGTTTCATGATGGCATAAGCATGGCATCTTAAAACAGAGCATACAGTCATCACGAATTTCTACTTCTACTTCTCTTGTTTCCTCCCTTCTCCCAAGACAACAGCTGACTGCAGATCTTTTCACTCTGTTTAGAATGATAAAGATCTGATTTAAACTGCAACAGATCTAAACATAATACCCTGAAAAAGTATGTCGTAACACATGACTGAACATAATTTAAAAAAACTTCAGTGTGACCATTTTTTTAAAACCATGTTATACCTCTCATGTAACCACACCATGCTTCCCACACAACTACATGAAGACAGGAAGCAGATCACACAACACATAGAATATGCAAGTAAGACTTGCTGCACACAGCAACAAACAAGCTTGTCTCTCCTCTAAAAGCCTGGTATTTGCTTCCTCTTTTCAACATAATCCACAATTTTTGTAAAAAATAAATATAGCTGACCAAAGAGGACTTCTACCTTACAGAAATTTAAAATGTTCTGAAGTTTGACCTAACACCAAGTCAGGAAAACCCACAATGTTCAAAATTTCCCTGAATCTGGAAATTGTAGGTCCCCTTGTTCCATGGCAGAAACAGACTACCAAAATAGGTCCAGAAAACTTATTCTCAGTTCCTTAAAGTTCCTTTTGACTTTCTAGTAACAACAGCCATTTTAATTTTAACAAATTAGAACCAAATCAGATTTTACTGACTTGCTTTTAGATTCAACTCTAGCTACTGAGAGCAGTCAGGACTTTAAACTTGCTAGTTCATTTTAGACCACAAAGAACACCTGAGGACAAGCTCTTCTCAAGAGCCATCTGAATGACAGTAAAATAGAGAGCACCTTATTGTTTATCTTAATACATACATACATATATATATAAAATGTAGGACTGCATGCCTCCCTCTCAATAACAAAAGTGCAAAGGACAAGCAGATTTGCCTTTTGCACACTACCATATTAAAAAATGCACACTATGTTCATAGTCTGAGTGCTTGTGTTAAGATCTACAGACAAGTATCAGGGAGGTAACTTTTGCTACTATTAACAAAGTTTTCAAAGTTATGCCATCATTGTAATTATTTACGTGTTATTTTACCATAATACAGTCAGAGGCAGACCGAAACAGAAAATGAAAATTTTTGGAAGACGTAACAGAGGAAACCCCTGCCACAAGAAACTGTCCAATTTCTTCTGCCCAGTTACCAGCTAAGATGGTACTGTCATTCTTGTGCTTTACGATAAGCATTTCTATATAAAGTGTTACACAGGAATTTAAACAAAAATTGTGGGCTGAGTGGGTAAGATAGGAACTGTTTGTTGCCACATTTTTCAAGTTAAGCTCCTGGTTCACAGCTCTTTTAGCCAAGCTCCCCCTTCTGTATTTCAATTATGTTTTTCCCCCACACTGCACTACTGTTCTCATACCTGGTAAGCAGAAATCTGTACTTTTGTCTGCCTTGCTGCTGCAGCTGCACCACCATAAGAGGTCTTTCCAGGGTAAAATGGAGAATCCCCAAGCTGTCTTGTCTTAAAGACAGAAGTGTTTCCAAGTGACTACAGAAAGGTATTATGGTAAGGGGTTAGTAAAATGGCTACACATTCAACTTGACTAAAATTAGCAGTAAAATGTGCAGTACTTACAGGAGAGGGAGATCCAAAAGCAGATAAATTGAATGCAGGTTTTTTAGAGCTAGATGCAGGATGTTGTGAGAGGGAATGAGATCTTTCAGCCTCTGGGGACCAGAGCAGTGGTGCTGAAGTATTTTTTGAAACTGTGATATCTGCCAAAATGACAAATGCTGTATGTAAATGCCTTATGTACATAGAGAAATTTAGTATTAAACATCACACCAACTCCAGAGTTCTCTACAAAAACATCTTACAAAATGAAAAGGTCCCTTAATACTCACTTCCCTGGCACTCTAACCTTCAAAGCTCTTCAAACAGATTAATTTCACATAAGATATGAAACGCAAGAACCAACTCTGAACCTAAAATCTGTTCACAGAACTGCAAATACATGATCTTCCAGTAATCTTTCAAAAGCATTCACTAGTTAATAGCACATGTCCAGTACAATACAATTTTATTTTTTCGTCTTTCATTATAAAATAAAGGAACTGCATAAACAATGGTGCATCTCTAATGACGAAGTTTTTCCTATGTTGGTAGAGGGTTGGAAACTAGTACAGGACAGAACTGACCAGATCTTAAATCTGAAAAATTACCCAAAGACTGAATTAACAGTTCACCACCTATTTTCTGTATGTTTTATGGAGATGTACCAAAAAGTTCTAGCAAACTCAGGTTATATTGCTATATTTAATATTTATTTTAATAATAATTTTAATAGAGTATATTTAATACTCTAAATTGTCAAACTATGGTCTCCAGAGAACTGGCTGAGCATGCCTCCATCCCCATTTATATGGGGGACTAGAAAGATTTGCTGTTTGCCATTTCTCAGTGAGACACCTAAGTCACATTCTACATAAATACAAGGCCTTGGGTTATTTTTTACTTTAAAATGGTGTACATTCTTTACTGAATTTGGCAAAAAACAACAGAGTATTGACAAATTATGCCGTCTACCAAGAACAGCAAAAAAGAAAGCAGCCTGAACTTGTTCAGTCAGTATCGTTGCTTTATCAACTCCTGGTAAAAAAAATATACAAGAATATCTTGTGGTTTTATTTATCAAGTGTATTTACTCATATTTAGCCGGCTCTGAGTGAGATATTCTGAATCACTCCTCCTTCTAGGCAATCAACCTAGCTGTCAAGCTACAGCAAGTCATCTTCATCTCCCATCATCCCAATTCAAGATTTACAGATAATTGAGCTAAAATTGTATTTATCAGCACTGACTCTTTAGAATATCAGGGACTCATAAATGTATTCCAAGCATGGTTGTATTTATTTAAAAGGTGACAGGATTATATACTTCTTAAATACTGAAAATTAAATTTAATTCTAAAATCTAGAGCTAACCTTCTCCTACTTTACTTACTAAGGCAGCGTGGAATATTAAGAATACAAAGTACTTCGTGTTATCAAACAAATCAAATAGAGAACATAAAAGGTACCTTTATCAGATGCTCTAGAGGAGAAGCCACTGGTTGTTGAGATGTTATCATCATCATGCTGAGAGGTAGAATCTTTTATTTCCTTTACGAGGGACAGCCCAGGACTGCCAATGCCAAGTGTGGAAGATGTGGAGGGCTGACAGTGTGGGACTGTGGAATCCAACACAGTGCAGTTCAAATGGCTCCGGTGAAGGGAGGGCCTCGTTAACACATCCGAGAAGTTCAGCGCAGACCTGCTCGTGGATGGCTCTAAACAAGAACAGCGAGACAATCAGCTTCCCTACAGACAAGCTCACAGAAGCCAAAACCTGTTTTCTATCAACAGCCATGCTTATTGCCAAGTTCTAAGCACAAAAATAGAGAAGCTGAATTTAACTTCCTCACCCAGATAGGGTTTCATCTGTCTGATTACAACAACACTGCTTGCAATACTAAGCATTAATGTCGCATTAGGAAGTACTTAAGGATGGGATTTTTCTGAATTTCATCAAAATCTGACCCTGCACTCCAGCGCTTAAACTGTCTTTCGCTAAATCAAACATCTATAAATTCCTTCTCTTCCAGATAATGCTTGCAAGTAAGCTTTCCAAAATTTGAGATTACATGACAAGTTACCAACAACTCTGCAATTTTTATCATCTTGCAAAAAAGGCATTTTTAGTCTGAATATGTAAGATCAAAATGTGTTTGCAAAGATTTTCGGGGGTTTATTTGTTCTGGTGTCATCATCCTCCCTTCCAAATTCTACAATATCAGGTCATGCTACAGGCAAATTATCTCCTATCTATTAATTTTTGAGGTTTTTGTCACAAAGGACAAATAAGAAATGTGGCCTAAGGCCTCAGAGCATTTTTTCCTCATAAAAAGGGTCTGTAAACATTGCCAGTGTCCTGTGCAAGAGGTGGTCTCACAGCTCCAACTTGCCACATGAACAGAAGAGCAATTAACGGCCATCTTGCCTGATATCCCTATGTCTACAGTCTCTCCCACAACTTCTGGGTATGAATATAATTTTGAGACACTATCGACCTGACATTTGCACTGAAGCTTAAACTAGCTACTTCAATCTTCATAAGCACTACACTACTAGTAATTAATTCTCCAAAGCACTGATAGATTTTTAGGACTGTCTTGTTTGAGATGAAAGAGTTATCAGACTGAAGGCTGGCCAAGCAAAGGAAGACGGGCTCTTGCACATTGGTACCTCAGAGCCAAAGAAACAGGCTTTCTAAAATAAAAATACCAGTAACAATGAAATAAAAAAAAAATATTAACTATAGCTAGGAAGATTAACTCCAATGTCCACGAACTGCAACACAAGCTACTGATGGTTCTCAGGGGTCCCATCTGCTCCTGATTTCTTGGAGATAGAAAGTTTGCTGTGCAGCTGTTCTTACTGAAAGGTCCTTTCACACAATTCATCAGGAAAGCCAACACATGTTACTCATTCATGAAAACCTTCTCTATTCTTTTATACAAACTTATGCTCAAGCTACAGCTACACAAAGAGCAGTAAAGCTCCCTATTTACAGTAAGATAACATTGGTGAGAAAGGTATTTCCTCATTACTTTTCATTCTGCCAACAACAGAAGCAGCTGACTGTCCACACAGATGGTTATGTACATGTGGTCAGACAAAATTTCTCACCTAATTAAAAACTGAGTTCCCAAAATTTCTAATTTAAGAGAAACTCAAATGAGAGCATATGCAAATTCACAGAGTATTACAGAAACAGTGAGAGGCACAGATATAAAGCACAGAATAATTTTAATATAATAAAAGGATTGTAAATTTCTTTGCCAATGATCCAAATAGTTTTCAAAGACCTCAAGTTAGCAATGCCACATGTTAATGTTATAAAATATTTCAAAAAGAATAATGTCATAAACAAAGTTCCCCAGATCTCCACTAAACTAACAAGGAAATTTAAAAAATTGATTGGAGAAGCCCAAAGGAAAAGAAAAAAAAAATCAGGACACATGAAGGAATTTTCCTCTGGCATTCTAGCATCTGGTCTTTTGTTTTGAGGACAACAAAACAAATTTATGTTTCTACTACCTTAGGCAATTAGATAAACTTTCATTCCAAATTCTTTAAAAAGAAAATGAAACCCAACACACTTGCAAATGAATGCTAGCAGTATTTGCACTTGGCTAGTTGACTACCTGAAGCTAACTCATGACTTCCAAGGGCTCTAATTCAACTTCCAGTATGTTTAAACTTTGAAGCTAAAACAATTCTAAAAACTGAGTTTGATGAGGTTTCTTCCTTTGTTTTTGCTATGTGTGGGGTTATTTTGGGTTGGGGTTTTTGGTTGGTTGGTCGTTTTGCTTTGGGTGTTGCAGGGTTTTTTGTTGTTTGCTTTTTTCTGTCCAAACGCTGCTTCCAGCCTCCCCTAGAAATGTAGATTCAAAACTAGAAATCTGTGAATAAATACAGATGGTCAGAATACTAAATGATATTTCACATACCTTCTAAATTAATTCTTGCTGATTCAGGCGTGACTCTCCCATCAATTACCATGGCATCTTCACTTGCATAATCATGGTGATAGTTTACTGGATTCTCTTCCTCACTTGCAGATTCATTCATATCTACACATTTATCTTCCCTTTTATTGAAATACTTCTGCAACCATCCTGGTACAATGTTTTTCACTGATTCAGTCACTCTGCTAAGGAGCCCCAGCTTGAAAGAAAAATACAGGAACACAGTCAGCAGCATAGTCTGGGATGCAACCTTGCACAGACCTCCAAGACAGACATTAGATAGCAATATTCAGACGAGTAAGATAAGAGGGTGGTGACAAAGAACTCCTATACTTCTGGAACATGCATTGATAGAAATGCACCTAACATTGATTTACTACCAACCAATTAGTTTCTGCACTTCCCAGTGACCTTGGCAGAAGTTCCACATTCTGAAACTACAGCCCAAGTTCACCAAAGGCTTGTCAACTCACAAGGTCATCAAGAAATTTAATTTCTAAGTAATTCCTGATGTACACACTTTTTTTGGAGGACTTTTCCTTCTAACACCTTCACTTGAAAAACTGTCAAACCCAGAAGCTCAGCAATTATCTACAGCAAGAGTGATGACCAGAAATAACTACTAAAATAAGTGAACTTAAATATTTCTTTTTCCAATGCTGAATTGCAGGAACAATGTGCATCAAAAACTTCACTATTATGCTCTGGACAGTGAGGGTATCCTGAAAGGATCTTGGAAGAAACATCTACAATTGAACAACAGACTCCTCATTATGGAACTTTAAATAGATTCACTTCGATCAAATTTCATTTCATGGTACGTTAAAGTTTTGTATCTCCAAACCTTAATATTTGGCAGTTACTGAATACATAAAAGCCATTTCCATTTTGACATTTACCAATTATTTGTAATGCTTACATTCAAGTAAGAAAAATTTATTTAATGTTCTGTTTTCAGCAGTCATTTGTTGTTCCCCATCATGTCCTCAAAATTTCAACATGCCTTCTTGTCAAATCTCAGCCCTGTGCAGCAGGGCGCTTGCAACATGGAGCTGCCCCTCTTACACTGACTGCAGCCTCAGAACCAGCTGCTAACCTCTGCAAGCTGGAACAAAGCACCAAAGCTACCGCCACAATTTCAACACTTTGGAAACTGAAAAGTAACAGGAGTGTAAAAAGATTTTTGTTCAACTTCATTGCCAGCTGCTAACACATGCATCAAGGTACTTTGTTATTTTTCTGGGTCTAGGCAACAAAATTTCCTAAAAATTATTATTCATGTGTACAAAACTGAGAATATTCTTTGAACGTGTAGTAGCTAGTCTAGTAAACAAATCTGAAAAAAGTATTCAACTTTGTGGATGCTAACTCTGAAACAAAGAGCATGTGAAACTGCAGGCCACATAGCTTTCTCAGTCTTGCCTGAGAAAGCTATGTGGCCTGCAGTTGCACATGCTCTCTGTTTCAGAGTTAGCATCCACACAACTTTTTCTAAAAAATCAGCACACACATTAGAAAAAATCCGTATGTCATTCACATCTTTCATACACAGTAACACAAACACCAACTTATAGGACAGCCCTGAATCTGGAGTTAGGCTGGCAAAGAGGAAAAAGGGAAGGTAGAAAACAATAGTCTTCTCACAGAAAGAAAGTCATCTTAATTTACAATTTGGCGTTTTTCATAATGATCTGTAATTTAATCTTTTACTTGCACAAAGACAGAATAACTAGCCTGGGACAGCTTAAACCAGATAGAATACAGCATAATGAACACATCTATCACAATTACCACACTAACATGCACACTAACGTGCCATGCTCAGCGTGTTCCTGCTATTCTACATAAATACTAAGCCTCAGCTTCCCAACAACAAAAACTTGTGAGTCCAGAGCTCACAAGCAGTTCAGTGCCTGGAACCAGCAAAGAGGCAGTCTGTGCTCTGTTCCCAGCCCCTCATTTTCACCTTTACTTATGATGAATAAAAGCATATCAGGAACTCAGATGAGACAAAATTTGCCAAAATAAGCAAATGGTCAGGACACAAACTGCATCCAAGGCAATGCTCTTTCCAAAAAAACAGGCATTACTACATTTGGTATTGCTAAAGAGTCTCTCCGTTAGAAAAGACATTACTGGCCATAAAACAGGTGGCAGTATGATTCTCTTGCTGAGGAAATTCTCTCAAGACTCAAAGCTACCTTGAGACTCAAGATGGAAGGTGTCATAGACATCCAGAAGAGTAAACACCCAATCATTAGTAATCCTAATGAGTAAATGGAGAATGTAGCTGGACTAGCAATTAACCAAGATGACATTTTACCATCCATATCTGACACCAGACTGGTTTGACCCTTTTGTGCAAATGGCAGCCTTCACATAATCAGCATTCCAAGCTGGGTAACACAGTGTAACTTCCCAAACCTACCCATGAGCTGGAACTTGGCACAGCCGTACTGCACCAAGCAGCAATGGCCTGCTCCATCTAGCTTAGGCACAGTGCTAGACAAGGAGCATAGTTTTATACTCCAGAATAATGCTGGCTTAGTGAGAAAGCAAAATACATGTAAAGTAACCTACATTTTCTGTCTGCAAAATATATTAAAGGCACTGTGAAAGAACTATGCAAGCACTATTAATGAGCCATCATCAAACATGGGTCCCATTAAAAAAAACAGACACCTTTCCCCCTGAAAGTATTCCACATGCCCCAGGCATGCCTATTCAAATACACACAGATGACATACACACAAAAAAATTCCTTCCATCATCTCTTACCTGCCCATCAGAGCTAAAAGCCAATCAATAAAGCTCTGTGGCTGGATTCCTGATCAAGTCAGGCAGTTAAGGTACCACTGACCAATTACACATTTGAACATGCATACTCCTTATTCTTTCCAGAACAATTCAGCAAAATGTCATGTCTTACTTAACTGTCTTTAAAGCTGGCATTTTAATCTTACCCTAATTTGCAGTATTCTTACTCTTCAACTTCAGCACATGCATTTGAACACCCTTTACCTCTCTCTGCACATGCAAACAAGCCAACTCTGTCAGGAGCAGAGCACTCCCCCTCTACTACTTCTGTGTCACCAGCTCTGCACTTTGTCCATCCCATCTGCTTGGAGAGGAATCACTAATGCTTCTAGAAGGCTGACAAGGATAGTACACTGATGCCAAGAGATCTTCAGATATAAAATATAAGAGACACAGCAACAGACAATTCTAGCAGGCTTATTCTCCAGCAGACTGCTCAGATCCTGATCTTCTCATGCCACAGTTATGAAGCAGTCTCTTCCAGAACACCTTTACTCAGTACAGCTACCCTGAACATTCTACTTCACAAAAACTGTTCTAGTTCCCAGTCTCAGGTTGGGAGCAGAGGACATGGTGCTGGCGTGCAGTCTGATGTTCATAACTTCTCATTTCTACAGGCCACACAGGTACCAAATGTAGTATCATGGAAGAAGAAGAAGCAAGAAGATGCAGTGAGGCAATCTCAACTGTGTGACTGCTGTGTTTTATCTAGTGAACATGTTTTACTTCATAACTGACTGATTTCAGAGGTTTGAGCTGCTGTCAGTATCAACTGCTGTCTTCACACCTCAAATACAGCCATCCCAAAAAATATCAGCAGGAAAGCTGAACAAAATAAAAGTCCACTGGAAAGACACAGAAGCTTATGAATAGGTATTTACAACAGTTTTTCAAAATCTCTGCATCATCTCAAAGTGTCTGTAGCTCTGCTAGGTCTATCTAAGTCTATGTATACAATCATCATAGCAACAGTAACTACAGTAAGAACTACTCCAAGGAATGAATATTGGCTTGACATCATGGAATCACTTAACTAGTAAGGCTGGAAAAGACCTCTTGGATCATTGTGTCCAACTGTAACCCAAGAGTCCAAACCCTCCTTGTTTGGGCACAAACATTCCTTTCTGAGTTTCAAGCCTGGCTCCTTAGGTCCCAAGACTCATCTGAAGGGCCCAGAGAGTTATTTTGAAGGCTCCAAGTCAGATTTGGAAGGCCCAAAGCATCATTTTTGGAATTCAAAGTCTTCCTTATAGAGTACAAAGGCACATCTTCAGGCCTGAACCACAGCTTCCAAAGCCTCCATCTCAGGAATCAAAGCCTCCTACTTAGGATTCAGCCTTTTATCTAATGAATTCAAGGCCTTCCTCTATGCCTCCAAAAACCTATTTCTAGGGAGCAGAGCCTTAGCTGGGGATGTTCAATGCAAAAAGCAAGCATGAACACAAAGCCTGTGTGAAATTAAGTCACACAAGCTCTGTGTTCATGCTTGCTTTTTGCATTTAGCATCTACACTTAGTTCAAGGTAATGATGCATCATTTGAGGGCAACAAAACTCAAGAAAACCAATCTCAGGGCTCAAACCTCCTTTCTCACCTCCAAAAGCCCATTTCCAGGGCCCAAAGCCCTGTGCTGAAGACTCAAATCCTTCCTTGGAAGGTCCAAAGCCCTCTTCACATGAGCTCATTAAGGCTGGAAAGCACCTTTAAGATCATCAAGTCCAAATGTTAATTTGGCTGTTCACCATTAAACCACATCCTCAAGTGCCAGCTCCAACTTCTGGACACGCTCCAGCCCCTCAGTGTCTTCCTTATGGTGAGGGGCCCAGAACTGAACACAAGATTCCAGGTGAGGCCTCACCAGAGCTGAGTCCTGCAGGACAATCACTGCCCTGCTCCTGCTGGCCACACTGTTCCTGTTACAGGCCAGGATGCCACTGGCCTTCCTGGCCACCTGGGCACAGCTGGCTCCTGTTCAGCCACTGCTGACCAGCACCACCAGGTCCTTTACAGCCTGGCAGCTTTCCAGCCTCCCTTACCCCAGGCCAGTATCACTGCAGGGGTCTGTTGAGACCCAAATTCAGGGCTTGGCACTTCATCTTATCGAACCTCATACAATTGGCCTCAGCCCATTTACCCAGCCTTTCTAGATCCCTCTCTAGAACTTTCCTGTCCTCCAGGAGATCAACATTCCTGCCCAACTTGGTGTCACTTGCAAACTGGCTTAGGGTGCAATCAATCATCTTGTCCAGGTCATCGATGAAGATATTAAAAATATTAAGCCCTGGTGAACACCACTTGTGACTGGTCATCAGCTGGATGCAACGCCACTCACCACCATGCTCTGGGCCTGGCCACCCAGTCAGTTTTTTACTCAGCAAAGATCACACCCATTCACACCATGGAAAGCCAGTTTCTCCAGGAGAATGCCACAGGAAATGGTGGCAAAGGCTTTATGAAATTCTAGGTAAATGACATCCTACATCCAGAGCCTTTCCCTCATCCACCAAGTGGATAACTCTATCACAGGAGATTAGATTGGGCAAGTAGGACCTGCCTTTCATAAAGCCATGCTGGCTGCAACACTAAGCAAAAGATATGTAGACAGAAGTATCAGTTAACACACAGGTGCCATAATTTGTTACTTCAAAATACTGTTTCTTCAAAGGATTTATATAAAGAAAGAAAAATCAGTAGTTTGTGGTCACAGTTTGAATTCCAAACTTAAAAGCAAGCTATTTCTTGGCCAAAAATATTTACAGAATAAGACAGTTGTTCAAATTTGTAAGGGTCCTTCACACAGCATAGGGTGAGGAAAATGCTGGCAGGAGCAGTCAGCAGTGACATATTACTCAAAAAATCTGTTTTGATTTCAGTCCAGGAGGTTTAAGTACGAAAAGAATTATACGAAATATATGAAAGTATAAAAATTATATAACAGTCATACCCTTACAGAAATTTATAAAGAGAAGCAAAATACGCAACTGGGTAAAAGAGCTAATGTTCACTTCACTGTACACACACTTCTGAACAGCATCAATTTCTTGCCTCTCACAGACTTCATTGCTTCCAATTTCAAAGGTAAAGATGTTAGAACATATGAATCAGTAAGTCTTCAAAAAGAAAACCTGCCCCTAATGGTGAAGTTCACTGAGATAGAGTAGATCAATCTAACCACTTCCAAACACCAAAAAGGAATTTTCTTGCCCTCCATCCCCCACAGTTAGCTTATCCAGCTCTGGCACATAGCAGGCTACTCTCCCATACTAGCTGAATTCATTAATCTGGCAAATAGTACATGTTTTTCTGCTGGGCTAATGAGTTAAACTGGCTCAGTGCACCAGAACTGGCCTGAGAGAAAGCACGATCAGGCAGCCAGAACCAGAGGAACACTAAATAAAACTTCTCCCTTCTTTCAATTATCCTGTATCCACACTGTCATTAAAGACGCTGTCCCATTCTCCTCTTCACCTCACCCTTCCCTTGTGCTGCCACTAGCACATATAAGCAAACAAATGATAAACTGTAGCAAGGCTCTATTAAAAAGATCCAAACGAAAATCTGTCTATAGACTCTGACAGTGAGGACTACCCCTCAGGGGCATCAGGTTGCTGGTGCAGCTTACCATGTGCCTGCACTGATGCTCATGCAAAAGCAGGAATAGAAATGGAAACATGACATGATTGTCTCTTGCAGCAGCAGACTTAGACTGGCTTAGACTAACTCTGCTTTTGCTATTCAGGGAGTGGCTTCAATTTGTATGTAGGACAGCAGAGTTTGATATTTCATTTAGAAAAAAGACAATAAAACTTATGACTTAATATGAACAGTATGTTTCAGGAATGTTATTAATTATGGAACATTTGAAAAACAACTATTTTATTTAAGGCAAGTGGACTAGTTCAAATTTATTCCTGAAAGTCATGAAGAAGAGATTATATTACCAGATTCCAGCGTATTTCTTTCTTATTGCTTAAGTGAGCATTATTTTCCTTAGTCTAGTTAGCTTTAGAATAAACATTCCAGGGAAATTCAGATATTTTCTGGCACTGTTTGCACATGTATACACACCATTATCACTTGCAACAGAGAGCAAAACATTCTGAGAAATAAATGTGCTCTGAGAAATAAATCAGTGCCTAACCCACTGGGTTAAATCCTTGTGACACTGAATGGTTTTATCTCAGGTTTCGTCCACACCTTCAGTTTACACAGCGACAACATTACAAAATGCACCACAATGTACAAGGTACCTTTCTTTCTCCCTTTTAGGAAGCACTACGTAGGCATTAATTAGTCCTCAGCAGCAATCAGCAATGGACGCTGTAAATTACATTCAATATTACACTTTGAGATGGAAATCTATCAGCAGCAAAACCAGAAAGTTTAAGATTAATGAGACTGTTTTCCCTTACAACTTCACAAGCAGTTTTAAAGTTCTTTCTTTCCCAATTTAAGAAAGAACTCCAAGTAATTAATATTTTTAATTGAAGACTGCTGCAACTTAGCTGCCACAGTGTGTCTCCAGCTAAGTTTCATAAGCAGTATCTACAATTATATTAATTGAAACGCTGCTCAGAATATATTTACTGTAAGGAAAGCCTGTAGTCTAAACTTATTATTTTTAGTTTTATTTCTGACATAACCCTGTGGACAAACTAGAATGATCAAGAAGTACATTTCCCATGGCACCAGGTAGTCTTTACAAGTCCACTAACACAATTATCAGATTTAGTAAAGTATAACACACATTTTATATTTAGGGTTTAAATACACTATTTAGGCATAAAATTGTTTATCTTATTTGTATGCATTCTATATATGGTAAGACTCAATTCATAACAGTATTTTGGCATCACCAAACATAACTGATAATGGCAAAGTCTTCCTCTTCCCTGCATTTACAGCCAAGAATTGAATGCATACAAGGGTTATAATGCATCATACCCTGCACTATAGATTTGCTACCTGTTAAATGTACAGGGCTCCCAGTAAAGAACTGAACATTTTCAATGCCATTTTGCCTGGAAGCACTCACAGACAAAACATGGTATCATCACAGGCTAATCTATGGCACTTAGTGAGGACATGCTATGTACTAAAAAAAACAGGCAGCCCAAATTCTGCAGTAACTCCTGAAGCAACAGTTAAATGCCATCTGAGATCAACTCACAGCATGCTGACATCCATCCCTGTGTCCAGTGCTTCCTAGTGAGGACAAGGCTTGAAGGTTTGAAGCATATTTCACAAAATTAAGCTACAAAATCTCATTCCTGACATCTGAAAACAGAGTCTTCAAAACAGAAGACTGGAATTAAATTTTTAAATTTAATGCAGCATTATCAAAATATTGATACAATATATAGCAAAATATTCACATCCTCACTCTGAAGTATCTTCTCTGTCCATGTTGATCTATGAACTGAGCTGACAACACCACATACTAGTCATTTTGAAAAATCTACAGCCAATCCTGTTGCACCTTCAGTTTGTAATCTGATTCACAAATTTGAACAAGCAAATTAAAGTCAAGCAACTTAAATAATTGCATTTAGTTTTTTGCTGTGAAAAGCTGGTACCTAAGCAAAACACTAAGTCTTCCTAATTTTACATATCATACACAGACATTGTGCAGCATACAAAAGTTATGCCTCATAATTCACCTAACCAGCATAACCTGCAATTACTTTAAATTGGATACATCTAACCCTGGTGCATACACTTCCTGACTAGATTTTAAAATACAAGAATTGGTGCCTAAGAGAAACCAAAGCAATGACCCTTGGACACAGTTGCTTTAGCTGGAGCAGTGAGTGGTATTGTTACATTCGTTGACATTTTAAGGTAAACTGTAATTTACACTGTAAAGCCCAGGTAGCCTCAGCTCTGCTGCAGGGCAGTAATCTTCAGTTGTGAGTGGCAGCAGTGTCTTTCTGGCCATACTTGTTCATCACATTGCAACTGACAGAACCAAAAGCATCTCACTTTAAATATAACCAGTATCTTCAGACACTGTTCTCTTCCCAGCAACGTGAAAAATTGCCATTGCACATAGAGATTAATTTTTTAGTGACTGAAAGTCACTAAAAAAATCATCTACGAATCTGTATATATTCTGCAACTCTGTAAAGTAAGTTTGGTAACAAATACTGAAGGCTGACTATAAAACACATACACTGTTATAGATAAATTTAATAGGTATCTGTTTGCACCCAGCAATTCCTGAACACAGCTACATTTAAATCAGTTAAAACCTTGTTTTCATCTGTTTCGTTTAGGATGATTTTAATTACAAATGCATCTGTACTACAGTCTCACACATTTAATATCTCGTTACTGTAAATATTTCATATCCCACTGTAATCCAGTCTCAAAGAAAATGACAATTGAACAGTTTAGCTCTTTGTTTGGTTTACTGCAGTCTTGAAAGTCACCAGGCCTTGAGCACTCATAAGGGAAGGAGTCTTGAGACATATCTATTTCAAAAACTCTTGATTCAAAATACAATCATAACTAAAAGCAAAGTCAGCCAGCTCCCCAAGACACACAAATTCTTCCAAGAGCAGAACCATTCAGAAAATATTAAACTGCTTCAGCAAGGAGAAAAAAAAAAAATTCTACCGGCTCAGGTATTTACAAATTGCATGGGCTACTCACAGCCATAGGATGCAGTGTGCGCTGATGCACCTGTGTTAACACACACATTTCATCCCAGCAAACAGGAATGTAAAGATGAACTCACGTTTAGTTGAAAAAATCACAGGAGTCTCAAGTAAGCCAAACCCACCCAAAGATCCTCTACTTAAATGCAACACACATAGATTCATAGAATTTTTTGGGTTGGGAGAGAACTTTAGAGGTAATGTAGTCCAAACTTCCCTGTAATGATTAGGGACATCTTCAACTAGATCAGGTTGCTCAGAGCCCCATCCAACCTGACCTTGAATGTTTCCAGGGACAGAGCTTCGAATACCTCTCCAGGTAACCTGTTCCAAAGTATCACCTCCTCTTCTTAAAAGAATTCTTCTTTACATCCAGTGTGAATCAACCCTCCTTCAGTTAAAGGAGTCTAAGTCCCCTTTAGGTACTCAAAGGTGTCCATAAGGTCTTCCCAGAACCTTCTCCAGGCTGAGCAGCTCCAACTCTCTCACAGCCTGTCTTCACAGGAGAGGTGCTCCAGCCCTCTGAGCATCACAGAGCACACAGCTCTGGACTGGCTCCAACATGTCCATGTCCTCCCCGTGCTGGGGACCCCAGAGCTGGATGCAGCACTGCAGGTGGGGCCTCACCGGAGAGGAGTGGAAGAACAGAATCCCCTCCCCAACCTGTTGGCCACACTGCTTTGGATGCAGCCCAGGATATGTTTGGCTTTCTGGAAGCACACATTGCCAACTCATATCGAGCCTCTCATCCATCAACAACCCCAAATCCTTGGCAGAGCTGCTCTCCATCTACTCATGCCCCAGCCTGCATTGATACTGGAGTTGCACCAAGCTAAGTGCAGTACAATAAATACGGAACTGATTACATAGAACATTAAAAAGCAAAAAAACCGAGATTTTTTACAACTTAATAGCAGAAAAATGGAAAACTGTATAATATGACCTACCACTAAGACAAAAGACATTTTTAAAAATTAGTCTGCAAAACAGCAACCTTAGGAAAAAGCCTCTTAGTTAATCTCTTTTTGAGGACCAGCTCGGTATTTTCTCTGAAAAAACAGCAACAGTGAGATGGAGGCATTATTTCCCTCCTTCCTCAAAAGAGAGCACAACCCCAAAGACAGAATTAGAGGATGGACCAGCAAAAGGACTACCAACCTAGAGGAACAGTGACATTTACAATCAAACCATGCCCATGTGTGCTTTGTGGTCCAGTTGCAGCAGCTCTGACAGAACCACATACACACAGAGGCTGCATCACAGAGATAATCTACTACTACAACCTCCTCCTCAGAGAATGGCCAAAACCAGCAGATCATCCACAGCTGAGTCCACCCAGGTTTTGAGACCTCTCTGGGCAGCTCTTCCAATATGCTGGCTAGCCTCACAGTAAAAAGATTTTTCCTGTTATGAAATCAGAATTTCCATTTTTGCATCTTGAGTCCACTGTATCTCTGTATTGCCATGAATCTTCTACAAGAGCCTAGTTACACCTTCTCTGTAGACTTACTAGGTATTTGCTGCTCTTAATCTATACACAGCCAGTTCTCTAAGCCATCATCATTTTGGTGTCTCTCAACCAGACTCACTCCTATATGTTTTCTTGTATTTTTTTAAACTGGAGAGGCTAAAACTAGACACAACACTCCAAATGTAGTCCTAGAAGTGCTTCATGTAGGGGAAAAACAACTCCCTTAACTTCCCACACACTTACTAATACCTCCCAGTATGCAGCTGGCCTTCTTTACCTCAAGAGTGTGCTGCTGACTCATGATCTACTTGCTGTCCAGCAGGTAGGTGGGGTTTTTTTGTCCCAGATGAAGGACTTCACATTTGCCTTTATTAAAACTCACAAGGCTCTTGGCAGCCCATCTGTCAAGTTCCTGAATGGCAGCCCTATTCTTCATTATACAACAGGGCTGAAGTTCCCAAGGGTTTGGTATTATCTGAGAAACTGCTGAGGATTCATGCCATTCCTTCATCCCAGGTTGTTAATAAAGACATGGAACAGCATCAGCCTCAGTATCAACCTCTGAGAGCTCTATTAGCAATTGGCTGCCACTGGATCTTTGTACTGCTGGTCACAACCCTTTGAGGTCAATGGTCCTGCTAATTTTCCAATCACTTTATGGTCCACCTGACAAGTCCATATTTCACCAAGTGGACAACAGAGATCACATGGGAGACCATGCTGCAGGCATCACTAAAGTCCAGGTAAATATCCACCCTTTGCTCCATGTCCACTGAGACAGTCATCCCAGCAAGTTATGAATTAATCACATGACACTATGGCAGCCCACCACCTGCACCAATCTGGAACTTTTGCTGAAACATTTTTGGGCATGCAAAAGAAATTCTGAACTCTGTCCTGCTGAGTTGTTAGAATCAGCAGCAGCTCAATTTGTCCATGGGAGGGGAGCAAGAACTGGTTCTAATTACTGACTGTAGGAATAAATAACTCAGAGGAAGTGATGTGCTGCCAGCAACCAAAGACAATTTGCAGTGTCTCAGCTAACACAGTCAATTATTTCATCTGCTTTCCTCTTCTCTGGAGATACCACTCACTCATATTGTTTGTCCTCAACACTTCACAGTCTCCAAGACTGTCACAACAACCCTTGAAACAAACCTCAGAATATTAATGAAATACTACAGCAATCATAATTTACATTTTGTACAAATGTACAGTACCACTAGCCTAAATGAGAGAAAACTGTCAATATCCCGGTTTTGTACCTGAGATATCTATTCCCAATTAGGATACATTTTTGTTTACAGTAGCAGTAGAAAGTCAAGTGCCAACTTTAAACACCGGTTTTGCTAATACAGTATGATATTGCTGGGATAGAGACAAAACTTCTAATGTTGACTATTAGCCCATCTTTTAAAACAAAGCTTTCAATATACATTAAACATTTTTTCAATTAGCTCAATGTACTAACTCACTACTAAACCAAATCAAGCAGAACTGCATACAAATACAACCACATTAAGTGTGCTTTAAGGTGCAATAGTGTTGACAGGAGTTAATACAATTGTATTTTTGTAGGTCCATATACACACTCTTAATAAAGATTTTATTAATTAGTATTTTCCTGTTTAAGGTCTATAAAACATTACCTAGGTTACATCACTCAATATGATACTCTCAGAACTCTCTAGCATCAAAGTTTCAAAATTTCCTCACAAAATAAACCTGGCGGTTTCTAAGATCCCTTCTGCCCACTGCCTGCAGTCACTGCCAAGCAAGGCCTACGTTCTAGACAGCAGCATGTGACAGTGTAATGCTCTAGACATTGCTGCATACAGTTTTCAGCCCCTGATCCTGTAGCTAGACCCTGTGGGAAGAACCTTACAGGATGTCTCAAGTGACCTGGTGAAACTCACAAATCTAGAGAGGCTTTCATGACCCGGGCCAATGAAAGCGGCTTCCAGTGGCCTTCTGGTCCCTTTTGTCTGCTCCCTATGTCCTAACTACATCAGTGCAAAACCAACTACAATACATGCAGAGACTTACACTGGTTTCATCAAGGAAAACATCTTTGGATTTGAACATCTACATTATAAATATGTACTGGCACATACAGACATAGGAAAAAAGGCAAACATCACTCCTCAGCAGAAGTTTTAATCTATAGACATTACCTCTAATATCCAACAGCTCTAAGCTAAAGCTTAACATGAATATAGAAGTTTATGGGAAGGTTAAAAACACTTTTCAGGTAACTTTTGTTTTCTCATGCTTGAATCTACCTGTATGAGTTTAAATAAAAGTGCAGAAGAATCAAAGTTCTCTGACTCCTTCATTTGAATGCTTAATTATAAAATTCAAAAATTACCAAGAAAAGTTATTTTATTCACTTCTAAGTCACACTTAAAATCTCTTGAATCTGTTACCTGGATGAGAATGGCACTGTTCCAAGTTAAACCAGCACATGCACACACACCAAAGTACAAAATTAAACATGAAATTAACAGTAGGAACATACAGGTACTCTTCTAGAAGCAGTTTAATAAGCCAGTAATGCAAACATCCCTCCCATTTACACTGCCGCATCAATAATTCCCTTCATCAGTCTATCCAAATGACCAGGACAAACCAGCATTTATAAACACTGGGACCACATCTGGAAGATGAAACCCAGATGTTGGACACAACAGTTCCCTCACTTGGCATGTGCTTAGGTCTCAAAGAAGCTGTAATTTTAACCCAAGTGTCTAAGCTTCTTAGAAAGTGCAGGAGGCAGGATATTTCAACAAGGGATGGCCAAGTAAACAGCGTGCTGAGCACAGCACAACCTAAAGTCAGTGTGGAGGTGTCAACACTCTGCCCCTAGAAAAGCATAGTCTATGGGAAGAACTCCACAATTCTACTCTAAGAACACCCACCAAAGAGACTAAAAAAGGCTCTTTTCATTCTGAGATTTAACTCCCACACCTCAAATCTTCATGGTGGGTGAGTAGATACCATCCTTACCTCGTGGTGCTGCTACATTTTATTTCTTGGTTTAATAACATAGCTGCTGACAGTGCACTTTTTATAAGGCAGGATGGTAGCCCAGAAAGGAAAATACCATGGTTTAGTTCCTTCATTAATGGGACAAATCTACTTGTATCTCCATCTTCCAAGACAAAATACAAACTGCAAGTCACATCCTCCAAGCAGCATCTGTTCATCTCTCATATTTGAGACTGGTTTAAAAAAAGACTCTACTCTTAAAAAAGCACACATGCAAACATAATGAAATATGGCTCTATCAGGCACTTGGGGAGAAAAGGGCAGGAAATTCTGCACTTTGCATGTTTATTCCAAGAATAAATGAAACAAATAACTTCTGAAATCATGGATGAGGCTGTATGTCTTCACTCTTGGAAGGTAACATCTTATACATCCTCTTCCTCGCTCAATGAATCACACATTCTTTTTCTGGGTAATAACACAGTTCCAGTCAGAAGAACTCAAAGACAACACACAGCTTGGCAACTGGGATATTTGCCCAGAAAGTGGATGATGTAGGTTGATGCCTCTAGGCAAAAAAGAAATCTGAAGCAGGGTCTACCACATTTTGAACAAATGCTTTAGCTAATCATCTTTGAAAAGCAGCAGCATTTCCTCTTCCAAATGTCTTCTAAAGCTGCTGCTGCACTTAATAGGACACAGCAGCACACTGGGCACAACTGGAGAATTCCCACCTGACCAAGCTTCTTTGGAGACCAGGGCAAGATAACAACCTTATGACAGCATAACCACATCAGAAAAACACACACCAGGCTTACTATTGTAAGCCTGCCATCATGCTACTCATCTTTCATACAAGTGAATCAGATATCCTAAGAACTTTAAAGATATTGGCAATAAGGCATTCAGTTCTTAGGCACCTTCAGAACTTGATGATAAGAGACAAAGTTTTCTGGATTGCAGTCTTGACCCCAAGCACTTATAACAGTTTTAATACAGTATTTCTATGAGCTTACTTATTGATACTAGTTAGAGGAGCAGGAGATAATGTCCAGACTGCACTGAGCTCTTCCATGTCTTCCCAAACTCATTACTGAGAGACAACATCAAACCACAGAATACTTTCTGCAGAGTGGATGTTATACTGAAAACAGGAACTTCTATCAATTAATTCCAGTTCACCTATCTACCCAGAGCTCACCTTTGTATGTAACACAAGATAGCAAGCTACATAGGGTTAAGAAGCTATCCCTTACAACAAATGCCCACATCTGACACCTGTTTGCCTATTTACCATTTCTTCCCCAATATAGTACTTGCTAAATTTGATTGATGTATTTGATTTGCAGCACCCATGCTCTGGGCTGAATCCCAGATATCCCCCAAGCACGTGTATGCTTTGCCCCATTGTTTAAATATACCTACTAGAAAACACACAGAGAGACATGAGAATCATCAGAAAACCATCTAACCTGAATATTTTAAATTCATCTACAGATTATCACCACGTGCAGGATATTGCAATTTCAACCTTACCCTGTTGTTCACGTAAGAGCTTTCAACATTTGCTCTGCAAGTGCAGTGATTCTTTGGATGAAGCGTCACCCTGCCTGCTTTACAAGGACAACACTGCTGATCAGTGCGCTATAAAAGGGATTAAGTGTAGTACTTCCCAAATAACAAAAACTAACTGAACGACAATTTATGCGTAACACACCTCAATTATGCATATAATATTTAATTTCCTGGCTTATATTACCGATTTAATAATGCAAATGCTTTGGTTTTACAGTCGATTTCAGGTTCATAAATACACGTGAAAAGCATTTCCAGAGCACTGTCTCGAGGCATCTTGAAATTCCCTGACAAATAGGAGTTGGGAAGGATCTTTGCTCCTACTCCCTGCAGCCACTCTAAATGGCATAGGATCTTTGTACTGCAATTTATAAACTGTTTTTTCTGTTATCCATCTATTCTCTCCTACAATACAAAGGAGAACAAATGCCTTATGAATTACATTTCACTCGCACTGCACCAGCAGGTTTAGGTACAGGCAAGCCACTGAAGAAACCGAAGGGCTCTTCAGGCAGCATCCTACAAAAAAAAACAAAAACAAAAACAAAACAACACCAACAAAAAACACCCCACCAAAAAACCCACCACAAAAAATCCCCACACCAACAACGGAAGATGCCTAATGACCCAGCACTCTCACATACTCATCTGCAGCCTGGAATTTATCAAGACAGCCAAATATCGGAAGAGATGCACCTAAATCTGACGAGTAACTCTAACTTGATAACCCAGTTAAGATCGATTTAACCATGATTTAACCGTGTCAGCCCGGAGACAAAACGAGCATCCCCCGGAGTGAGAGCCAGCCCGCTTCAGCCGCGAGGAGAGGGAATGCGCACCTACCCCTTCCCAGCCGCCTCCTCCTCCTCCTCCTCCCGCCTTTGCTCCTGCCTAGCGGGGGACAGGCGGCAGACAAAGGAGAGGCGAGAATCCCCCCGCAGCCCGGCGGTCCCGGAGCGGGGCGAGCGCCCGGAAATCCCACAATCCCCGCGGCCCCGGCGGGAAACCCTTCCCTCCTCCCTTCCCGCGGGCCGCTCCACCGGGAAACCCCGGCCCGAAGCCGCGCACGTGGGACTGCGTGGAGAGCGGCGAGGGGGGAAGGGTGGCGGAGAAAAGAGGCGGCTCTGCCGGGTCGGGCCTCCGGGGCGCCTCCTCCCGCCGCTGAGGGGAGCGCCGGGGTTAGAAGCGGGGTAGGACGGGAAGGGGTTCACGGGACTGACCCGCGACATCACCTGCTGCTTGCCCCTCGCGTAGGGCGGCTTCGCGGCTCCCAGGTGGTGCCGTCGGGTCCGGATCTTGCCGCCGCCGCCGCCGCTGCCACCCGAGGCCATGATGCGATCCGGCCCGCCGCCGCCGCAGGCGGCCTCGTCCTCCTCCTCCTGGTGCGGCCGCTGTGCTCCGCGGCGGCCCGGCAGCGCTGTCGCTGTCACCGTCCCCGCGGGGACGCGCCCGGCCCGGCCCGGCCTCTCTCCCCCCGCGCCGCTCCCGCCCGCCACGCGCCGCGCGCGGCCTCTGGTGCGCGCGCGGGGGGCTCCTCCGCGGCCTCCGCCCCGCCCCTACCGCGCGCGCGCGCGCTCACGCGTCTCTCTCTCTCTCACGCGTCTCTCCCTTCCCCTCGTTCCCTCCGCGATCCCCCCGCCCGCCGCTCCTCGCTCGCGCTCTCCCGCCCGGCGGCGGCGCCCCGCGCGCTGTCCGCCCGCCCGCCCGCGGCCCGAGCCGCCGCCACCGCCGCACCCCCCTGCCCCGCCGACCAACCACACGGCGGCCGCCCCGGGCCGCGCGCGCGTCACCAGCCCGCGCGGGCGCGTCACACAAGCGGCGCCGGGCGGACGGCCCGGCAGCCCCCGCGCGCGCGCACCGCCCCCGCTGCCAGGGAAGCGGGAGGGGCCGGGCCCTGCCGGCTGCGCGGGAAAAGCTCTGGCTGGGATTGGGATCTGCCCGACCCGCAAAGGGACGTGGCGGGGGAAATGTCCGCCCCGGACTCAGCTTAGGGACGGACGCCTTAACGGCTAAGAGCAGAGGTTTGTGCTGAGGTCCCGCCGGGAGATTCCACCGCCTTCCCCAGTCTTCCCGCGGCGTTTCACAGAATGGCTCAGGTTGAAGGGGATCACAGTGAGTCATCTGGGCTAACCTTTCCGCTCAAGCGGTGTCGTCCCAGAGCACATGGCACAGGATTGCATCCAGACAGTTCCTGAATTTCTCAAGTGAGGGAGACCCCACAACCTCTGCTCACGCTGCTCCAGTCCGCGGTCATTCGCAGAGTGAAGACTTTTTTTTCCTCTTATTTGGGTGGAAGTTCTTGTGCATCGGTTTCTGCCCCTTGCCTCTTGACCTGCTGCTCGGCACCACCGATTAGAGCCTGGCTCCGTCCTCCTGACATGCTCTGCCCCTGGGGCTGCAATTTACCCACGCTGAAACTGCCCCAAGAGACAGCGTGAGGGGGATGTTCCCACGACCCTGACGAGGAAGAGCGTGGAGAACGCGGCAGGAAAAACGGCACCGGGAGGTCCGCAGTGCTCCCCCAGGCTGCCACTAGCGATTGGGTTTGTATAAGCAAGAGAAAAAGCATGTGCAGGTTTTTCATCACTCAGTGTCGGTATATGGAAAGGACTTTGGGGGAAAAAAGCTTCAGCATGGCTTTTACTTCCTCAAAACATGAGGAAGAGTGCATTCCTATTACAAAGTTAAAATACGTAAATTTTTTTTTTATTCTCCTGAAAGTGAAGTTGAGAAAAATCTATGGTTTCACATTTTATTTTTAGCATCAACTTGCCGTGGGAAGGATAGAGGTGAGGAGTGCAGAAAATCACAAGCACCTTCCCTGTGTACAAGTCAATAAAAATGTTACTCAGAGGACAGAGCCCTGATGCACCACATACCCCTTCTACAGGAAAAACAAAAAACATTGACCACAGCACACACCTGAGGAAAGCATGTGTGGAACTGGAGGAGGCATGAGTGGAAGCATGGGGGGGCTCCAACAAGGGTGATTCTGAAAGCGTGCAGAAATGTAAACAGGCAGCAGCTAGAGGAAGAACTGTGAGAAGAAACAGTACTGAATTTTGTGCTGCCTCATCTCTGCTTCATACTGGCATTTTTTGAACTTCATCAGGGTCTTCCCAGCTCTCCTATATGACCTAACTCCTCACTTTCTTTGTCCATTATCTACAGGAGATAACCATTATCCAATACCCAGCACGGTGGAATTACTTTCCACATATTTCTTCTCATAAACTACACTCTTACTCTCCTGCGCCACAATTGCAAATACAATTTTACATGCAGGGGGATGGCTTGCAGTGATAGACAATTCCTATCCTAGAACATGCATGTTAAAAGTCACCTTCCAAGAACCACCTCATTTGGTGTAAATGACTAGTGTGCTACAGCTGCTGACTAATTTTAGGATGATGGTCTGCTACAATGGGCATGTCAAGATCTACATCAATGTAATTATCAAAACACAAAAAATACTATTTTAGCCTGGATTTGTTACTCATTTTGTCCAGGAACCAATTATCATGCTAGCTTTCAGCTTAATGGGAGGGGAAGGCAGGCTAGCATAATGTGTTTCAATTATGGAAAGAGCTTGATTTACAGAGGGATGGAAACGGTGCCCATTGGTAACAGATATTCATTAATAACAATGCTGGCTTCTAAAATGGTACCTGTGTGGGGAATTGACTAAAATCATTCCTGTGGTGTAGGAGCTGGACAAATTTAAAACAAGCCTCCCTCTTTTATGCATGCTAAGAATATTAAGCTAAGCTGTAAATGTGATTCTCTTCCACAGAAGTGTCAAATGCAGCTACACTACACTTGCTCTGTAAATTCAAGTGCTACTTTATTTACTTATTTAGAACAATTTCCATATGGTGACATACCTTGAAAGAAACTCAGAAACTTGTTGATGTAGTCAAACATCTATTGACATGAGTCAATGAAGTTAAATAAATGTCATTAAAAACGAGACAAAAGGCAAATATATATATAGATATCTCCAGCAGAATGATAGTGATCATCACCATTTGATCAATCTTCCCTGTGAGTTATATCTGCAAGTTACTTTGAGGTAGCGCTAGAAAGAAGCTGTTGGTCCAAGAGCATCCCTGCAAAAAGAAACATTCACGGCTTAAGTACCATTTAAGCTTTCTGAACACTTTTCAGTCTTCACTGGTTTTTAGCCTGTTTCTTTCTCCCTGTTCACTGACTGCAGGATGATTAAACCCTCAAACCATGGTACTAAAGCTTTTCTGTTCAGAGAAGTGGAAAACAAAAACGTTACTCTTCTTCAAGAAATAAGTGGGTTTTAGGTAAAGGCACTATCTATCACAGCTAGGTAAAAGAAGAGTTTATAAAACCAAGACAAGATATTCTTCAAAAAAAACCCTTCATCAGACTTAAAAAACCCCACAACATTTCAGCTGGGTAAAACAGACAAAACACAATGAAAGTGAGATAGCGTGGTGTTGAAAACATTGCTCCCAATACTTTTTGTTTTATGTTTCTACTGCAATCAGCTCTTGGTAGAACTGAGAGCAGGCATCTGTATGATGAGCATGTTGAGGTCTTTGTGTAAGCTCGCTAATGCAGGTAGTAGTTGGACCATCGCTGGAAGTTTCCTCAGTTAGAAGTCTCAGCAATGAATGCCAGCAGATCTGATGAGCTCACTTTTTCCCAAATTTGTGCTTACACCAATACAGAGAAGTTTTTTCAGTGTGCCTTTACAGTAAAGAATGTGTGCTGCACACAGTACCCTTATCCCACATATGCACTCCTAACTGGTAAACAGTATAGACTAGAAAGCATCAGGAGACAAAAAACAGAGAGCTATTTAAAACAGTATCACACGGGCTGCAACCAGGAGACTCCCTTCTTCACCTCACTTTTCTTCTGTGCTGACTAAAAAGAATATATTCCCCAACATTTCTCAGGTTTGCAGAACTAATGGCCCAAACAACCTCTTTCACTGCTTTTCATAAACAGTATTTTCACTATACAGGTACTTTACAGGCCAGAACAGAAGGTGCATGTCTGAAAACAGTCTCTAATGCAGAGTGTGGAGACCTTGCTAATATTTCAAATCTGCATAAATATGAATACAGACTGACTTTTGAGGTTTATGTGCTGTGGTGATACAGTACTGATTAAGTGAAATCACACAACTACATGGGCTCCTCATTACATAATTCACACATGGATCAACCTCCCAAAACTTAAAAATCAGTGGATGCTCTATAGGATTTCTACCAAGCCAACACGCATCTTTAGCATCTGATAACACAATAAAAGGTTTCCACAAAGTACTTGCGGTAGCTTAAGTATGGTGTTAGGTAACACTATGCAAAGCAGGATATGCACTTCAAAGCAGGAAGCTTCCAGGTCTGTGCCCAGGTTATAATCTTCCAGCTTGCGATGACGATTCTTGCTAGATACAAAATCCTTTGCCTAGCAACTGGTTAGTACTACCAAGCTTAGGCACCACAGCTGTGCACTACAACTCAAGTGACATCAAATCCAGCAGTTTTGAAAGTTTAACACCCCCACATCCAAATTCAAGGGGCCTGCACCTACTATCTTGAGTTTCCACCCTTCTGCAATCATGTGAAACTACTCTATACAGGCACGCAAGTAATTCCCTTTCCCATCCAGATTCTCTTTGTTTCATTTATTCCACTTTCTGTCACATTCCCATTAATAATCTCCCTACTATGCCCCTCCAAAGACTGACCAGTTCACACTAGGGAAACATTCACCAACAAAATCCCAGTATTCAGCCACTTTGCAACTAGTTCTCTCAATGCAGGGAAGCAGTTTCTAAGACTCTGATAGTAATCTCCCTGCCTGAATGAGGGGATTTTGTTTTCTCTCCTTCTACATACACAATGCACAAAATCCAGGAAGAAAGGAGTTCCTGTATCACACCGAAAGACCTTTCTAGTTTAGAGCATCTGTATTTCATGGGTGGGACTTACAAAAACACAGTCCCAGCTGAAATTAAACTGTGAAAAGAGGGAGGTTTTGGGGAGCAGGTAGAAGGGACCTGCTATGCTAAGTCATCACTCTGCACTGCAGTACTAGTTTCATATTTAAGAACAGCATATAGGTTATGACCACCACTTAAATGCAATTAAGTCATTAAAGAAGAAAAAAAAAAAACCAAACCTGCCATCCTAGCAATTATGGTTTAGACTGCCCCCAAACACACATGGCAGTATCAAAATGCCTTGAGTAGCTCTCACATGTATTAGCCATATGATAATTTCTACCACCTTCTCTTCAAAAAAGTGTTATTTTGTTTCCAGCCTGAAATTTACTTTGTGTACATTAAGTAGTAACAGGAGCTTAAGCTGTCCCTAGGACTGGAAAACACTTTCAGGTAAGAACAGTTTAGAGGAAGCCACTCAGAAGTCACTGTCTTAAAGCAGAACTTTCTTCAATGCCATCTCACCTAAGCTCTTTTGACTTCAACTGAGAACTGCCATCCTATGAAAATGTTATAAAACTCATCACTATGAAACATCTAAGCATGAAGACTGAACAAATAACAGAGGTTTAGGATAGCATACAACTTAGTTGAAGAAGATACTGGGATACTTTAATTCCTGACAGGTTTTCCTTCCTCCTTTAAACCACACTGTTTTCTCCAAGGATTTTTATGTGTAAGAACAGGTATTATATTACACCAGTTTCTCTGCTGTAAAGGGTCAGATGAGAAGACTAACAAGAAGGGCAAAAATAAAATTATCACTATCATCCTTAGTCTTTGGAATGTTTGCAGCTACAGCAGCTCAAAGTTTACCCTTCTGTATGTCAAAACTGTACAGCATGTTAAGAGCTTTTAAGATTGCCTAGGTATCTTGAAGTACATGAGAGCTAGTTCTTACTAGTGCTGATGCCCATACCAAAGACAGGTGAAATACCCCTACTGCCTCCAGCTAAACTTCACAAGCCAGAAGAGAAGGTGTTTCGCATATGTCAGTAAAATCCCTTGCTGGCCAGTTTGCAGAAACAAAATTTTATTTACACAGGCAAGTCTATCTTTAGACCCCATTGAACTCTTTACATTTCTAGAATATTTACATGATTTCAAGATGCTCCAAGTGATGAACAAAATAAAACAAATTACAGAAACTGCCGAAAGCATAGCAAAAAAACCCCAACCTATCATTGTGCTTTAAAACTTATGATCTAGAGTAATGTAGAAGAAATGTAATTTTAGCACCTTGGTTATAACGGTCATGCTATATAAGACACTTAAATAGCAGAGGGGATGTCAGAAGTGACCGTATCCAGAGGTTGCCAGTGACAATTCATGAGGGCATCATAGAGTTCTTCACTTGTCTCCATAAATTGTCTGTTCATTTCATCAACATCCAAGTACAGCTGTGGATCTGAAAGTAAAAGCCCGGTAAGTAAAAGTGTCAGGACTTAGGAGACTGGCACACAGAGACCTGAAGTAAAAGCCTAATAAAGCATACTTTAGGTAAATTTAATGCTTTAACAAACTTAATACATCTAGTGGAATGTTTATTCACCTAGAATTTTAACGAAGCTAAAAAGTCCAGCTTCTTTCGGAATCAGCGTATTCAAATGCTAGGACTATACTGGTACTTCCACATGAAGCAGAGATTTAGGGGCTAATTAAAATTTTTGGACACTATTACAAGATGTGTCTACTAATGAGCTAAACATACAATAATCTTAGCAGAATCAATACAATGATACAGCAACTTCTCCAACAGACTGTTCTGGAAAGAGAATGAAGGCAAAGTTACAAGAAGCCTACTGCAAAACATCATTGACAATGTCCCATTCTACTTGACATGGTGTACACTATTGGCTTTAAAATCCTACCTCATCTTACCTATAGCCCAGTCTTTATCCAATAATCACTGGCTTATATTGTTAAAGGGCAGAACTATGGCTAAATTCAAGCTGCAGTGATAGAATTATCATTACCTTCAGTTATTAGGTCATCATTGATTTCAGTCATAGCTGAAGCTTCCTAAAAAAAAAAATAAAAATCATAGTCAGTTTCAGAAAGCATCACAAATCCAAAATAATTTAATGCTCCCAAACATTCCTCTCCTTCCACAGCTATAAAATAAGTAGGAGCAGGTGATATTTGTTGGGGAAGGGTATTTGTGTGGGATGTGTGTTGCTTTTTTAATGCTTTGGTTTTAGTCTTTTTGTTTGGTTAGGTTATTTTTAAAAAAAACATTGTATAGTTCCACTTCAAAGACACTTTTGAAAGTTGTAATTGATCAACTGACTGACCTAGACATGATCACCTTACAACAATTCTTTATTTTGCTTTAACCAAAGTACATCAGAAAAACAGGATGAAACACTACAAAATCTGCTGTCAGAACTGTTATTTATGCAGTAATATTTGTTCACGTATGTCAAATTTCTAATTCTACAGATGCACTCAAGCACGTAAATCCAAAATGCTGAACATAACCTTCACGCTTGCATAATAACTGATTGCATAATTTCAGTTTTAGGACTTTCTTGTGCTGATTTACGCAATCCATATGACTTGTTAGTTGTCCTTTTTTTTGTAATTAACTGTGTAGTATCTTTACCTCAAAAACAGCTGGAGCCATAACAGCATCTCCTAAAGAGCAGTCTCCAACAGCTTGCATGCTATCATAGGGAGTATAGGAGCTGTAGTTGTAGTCAGCGTAGGGATCGTAATTCCACTGCGAATAGTAGTTCTGATAATCTTGGTAATAATCATTATAGTTGTATGACTGGTACCGCTGGAATTCTGCTTTCAGTCTGAAACGTGAGAAGGTATATATAGTTAAGAGTTTGAAAACAACTATAAATCCAGTTTTGAAGTTAAACAACTTCACACGCTCCAAATTTATGAGGAAGTTTTTCCAAATAGTTGCCTAAGTTTTCTGTCACAGCACAATACCTCATGTTTATAAGGAGAGCAAATGCTCACCTTCACCAATGGCAAAAGTAATTACTTCTATGGATTAACCCAAGTTACATTTATCTATATTCAGTTTTGGTATCTGTTTAAGCAAGCTACTGATAAAAAAATGCTTCATTAAGATCAGAGACCTTTACCAAACACTGCTGTTTTAAAGACACTTGAAACATTTAATTAGTCCTTCCATCTTTTGTTCTGTTAATATGAAATCATGTTATTTCCAGAAACAAGGGGCAAAATCAGATTATCTGTTTCAGAGCAGCACCTGACACTGCCTGTCAATTTACCATGTCTACCTTCACCTTCTCGTGTTTTGGTCCATGAACAGTTGCCAAAGCTTAGCTGTCAGGTGAAGTCAGCACTGCCATTATCCAGAATGAAGCCAAAGCAGCAGAAAAATTACAAAATTCATTAGTTATGAAGACCAAAGGGCCAGGTGATTAGTTTTCACTGTTTTCCCTTTCCTGAGCAGATTTTTCCCCAGGGACAACTTCAAGTTGGCTAATGACAAGTACCACTGAACAAGAACAGTCTGTTCTAAAACAGAGATATACTCCATGGAAAACACTGGGATAAATCAGCTACACATTGCAAGAAATCCCCTATGCTTAGACATTTCCTCACTGATTACATACAAGCAGACAATCCTATGTTTGCAGTGTCCAATGTCTCTACCTCCAGCTTCCTACAGAAAATTCAGATTGGGGCTTTTTGTGAAGAACACGAACTGAAGGAGCTCAGAAATGGTTTCCATTGGTAAGTGTTGCTGCTGGCGATGAATAGATCACATGGACACAGCTCGAGGTGTGGTGAAAGGAAGAGAAAGTTTATTTTTCTTTCCAGGATTTATAGGCTTCTGACCACAGCCAGGGATTGGATGATCAGGATAACACTTTCTCACTGCACTGGCCGTGATAGATGTCCATCACAAGACGTGTAACGGAAGGAATCTATACCTATCTCTATGTTTACAGTTACTGTCCTGGGAAAGTCTTAGAAAACTATGTCAGCAAGCTCAGAAGCTGAGTTTTCAGGGCAACAGTAAGTGACTTAATGACAAACTACTCTGATGGCTGGATTTCTGGATGCTGTGAGAGCATAGTACTCAGCCAATCAGAAACAGGTGTAGATTAGTGGTCTGTATTTTAATACCTGCATTACATTTTTGCTTCATTACTGTGAACCTACACATACAGTCTAATAAATAGTTACTTTATTGTCTTACTACTGTAGTAAACAAATTACTTCATAATGTCTCAGTCTTCTGCTTCCAACTTCTCTCCTACATCCATCTCTGTAGGAAAGAAAAAACTGAAAATACTGCTGACATTCTTCTGGATAGCAGAAGTGAGGAAAACTTTCTTTGGGACCTCATTTTCAAAGCAAGTTAGTCAAAGCAAATCTGGACAGGGCTCTCTTGGGTAAGGGCATTTCTGTTCCAAAGCAATGAGGCAATATCAGCAAAATTATCCAGGGAAGATAAGCAGGAGCTGTTATTTTTAGCCTTCTAACACACAAGCTAACCTCATGAATATATACTGAAATGGTTCCACTGAAAGTTCTTCTTGTCTGTATTCTGGATCAAAGTTTATCAAATTTGATATCAAGTCTCTACCTGGATTGTTTTAAATGACAGAGAACTGAGATGGCAGAAAAAAAAAAAACCCTCTCAAACCAAATCAACTTAAAATTTCCTGCTGCCCTAATGACTTGAGAAGCAAAGAGTAGTATTCTAAACAAACTGTTCAATCAACATCTCCTTTGGCTTCTTCTCCTCCTCTATATTCTGCATTTTTCCACTAAAGTGTTACCTCCTCTACCTACTTTAAAAACTAACAATGTGCTACCTTGTCTAAGCCAAGGGGAAAGGCCTAGAAAAAAAGTTTCCTAGCATAAAAATGAACACTTGATGTCCCTTCTACCTTCTTCAGGCCCAACCATGAAATACTTAGAAATGCATTCAGCTTCGCTACTGCAAGCATTAAGGATGGTCACAACAGCAGCTAAGCCCAACTTATACAATCTGGCTAGACTTAAGAGTTGGATTTCCTCAGCAATCCTCAAAGAGGCTGATGGATCCAGACAGGCAAAACATAATGGTTCTGTGGTTTTTGACTTTGCATTGTGTACAGCCATTATAGCAAGGGCCACAGTCTTCACAAAGGCAAAGCTAAAAGAATCTGATTATTTAGAATTACTGTATCAATGCACAACTCATTTTGTTACCTTTTAGAAATTCCTATGCTCAGCCGGATTCGTTTTCCCCCCAGACCTGGTGCATTCTGGCAGTCTTGCAGTGCCCTCATCTGATCACCTTGCTCACCAAATCTGACAAAGGCATACCCTCTACAATTTTCAAAAGGGAGAAAACAAGTTCTAGTATTCATAACAGTTACAAAGCCAATTAATTCAATTTCTGTCCTCATGAAAACAGAAAATAGTAGCTACTATAGCATCTATTGCCTATGTAACCTCTCAACATGTGCACATGCACAGAAGATGCTTTAAGAAAATTAAAAACTTGGGCCAGAAGCAAAAAGCTTTGTTGACAGCATTAAGATGCAACTTGCTGAAAGCCAGAGAAACAATACATGTTAACAGCTATCTGTGTAAGTAACCAGATTCTCCATTTTTGCACTTACAGCAGTTAATGTATCAGTATTAACCCATTTCTACTGCTCTACAGCTCTAACATTCTTTCTAAATTTGCTCTCTTCCTTCCTCTTTTTTTTTTTCTTTTGAAGTTTCTTGAATCAGTCCATTACAGCCAGTGTTTTCTGAACACCCAACTCACTCATCCCCATTTCACTCTCCAACTGGTCACTGTACCTTTATTAGGCTTTATTCACTGATATTAGAAGTTCCATCTCCCAACCACCTATGATTTGCTAGGCCTTATACTTCTCTTCCACACGTATAAAGGGAATTATTTTGTCCTTGGTACTGCACATGACAAGTGGACACGCTGCTGTAGGTAAGCACAGATGTCCATGCACAGCTCTCCCTTCTCCCACCATCTAACCGCTTTCATGCAGATATGCATTTGGCTGAATTGAAGCTTAACATATTAACAGCTAAAAATACCCATAAAGTTTTAGAAACACAAGGATCTATGTTGTTAAACAATAGCGCCACAGGCTAATCTCTCTCCCTGCCTCTGAAGAAAATTCAAAACCAGTTCAAATTCAAGTTCTTACATATTACTTACAGCAACAAACATACTGACAGCATTAACACATTTTCATAGGCATTACCTGGAATATCCCAGCAGGTCTGTTGCTATTTTGCAGTCAATACATGAGGGATACCTCTTTAGGAAATAGTCATAGAGCTGAAAATCATCTACTTCTGGAGTCAGCTCCCCAACAAATATTGAATAATCAGGTCTTTAAAGAGATAAGAGAACCACCATTGAGTTTGAGAATAATACCATTCATTTCAGTATTAAAGTCCCTAACATACAAGCAAGTAGCTATTACTGGACAAATAAGGAGGCAAAATACGAAGAATATTAACTGCAAAACTCTGCTGAGCAGTGTACAGAACTGTAATGCCATCAATCTAGCAAGTTCTCAGTTTCTCAGAGTCCATTTACCACTTTTGCAAGCATTTCAATAAAGATTCAAATTTATTAAAGAATCTTTTTAAAAGGTGGTTTTAAGATTATTTGTTAGCCTGAAGGGCAGGACACCCAAAAATACCAAGAAAAAAATTTTAAGTTACAGCTAGAATTCAAAAAGAGCCAAGACTATTTTGACATCACATCTCAAGTGATTATGAGAGACAAACTAAGAAAAAATATCTTCATTATTCAAATGGCAATACAATTCCATTAGCAATACTCAGTGTACAGGCACCAGGTGTGCCATTTCAGATTTTTAAAGTAATTGATGGCATTCATTAGTCATTAGCAATTTAAAACAGATAAAGGGTCAGAGGTGCTCCTTTCCAAAGGTCTTTACCTGGTTGTGTTAGTACTACTAGGGACAAACTCTATTCTTCCCGGTTTTATTTTGTTCTTTTTCTTCCGCTTCTTCTGTGGCGTTCTCCACCAGCTGTAGGCCTGGAGACATTCTCTTTTTTTTGCCATCAAGTCCTGTAGGGAGAAAAAAAATCGCCTTTATAGTATTTAGCCTCATTTACATTCCTCCCTCCCACTCCCCATCACCACAGGTGATTTCCCCATATTCACCTTGCCCTTGAAAGAAGCCTGGGGTCCCATTTCTCCCTCCGCCTCCCATGAGGGAAAGCAGCCTCTGGGGAAAACGCCTGGCAAAAATAACAGAGCCAAAGGATTGTATGAACAGCCATATTCCCCTGACTTGTCAAGCTGGCTAAAGGATTGACAGCTTCCTCTGGGAATTAGGGACAAACCAGACAGCCCTTTGATGCCGGCCAATCCTAAATGTTAATTAGCTTCAGGACTGGACAGTGTTCCGCTTGAGCTCCAGGATGCAAAAACCCCTGCTGCAGCACAATCTGCATGATGAAGAGGCAGGGAAATCGTCACTCTTGCTAGAAGGGATCTCCGCTGTCCCTATCTCCCCTCACCTAGGAATTCTTCTTCTGTGAGATGCCTCTCCTCACTACCCAGCAGTGAGTCACTCTCCCAGGCCAGGAACAACAAGAGGCCAATTAATGGAACTTAAGGAGAAAGCAGACCAGGAACAGGCACTAGCTTGGCTGAGGGAAAACTCAAACGCAGATGCGAGGCCAGGAAGAGAGAGGCATAAAAAGTGCCTCTCAAGGAAGAATAATTTAAAAACTAAAAAAAAATAAAAAAAAGGAAAAAACTAAAAAAATCCAAAAACACAAAAAACCTAAAACCCCAAAAACCACAGTTCAAAAAGGAAGTGAGTGGGGCAACTACACAAAAGAGGAGGGGAAACAGCCTTATTAACACCAGTTGCCTCCCTCAATTAAGATTCTGAAGAACAAGGACCTCCAAAAATATGAGTGATGTTCCACAACATTTACTTACGCAGGCTTTAATGTTCTTCCTCTATAGCATCTCCACATGTATCTTATATAGAGAGTGTTATGCGCAAGGTCCTTCAGAAGAACTCGCGCTCAAATAACGCAAACTGCCAAGCTTAATGTAATGCTCCCCCAACCTGCTTGAGTTGACACAATTAAGTGTCATGAGGACAGCCACCAATTACCACATTGCCGGAAGAAATCATAAGACTAAAAGAACACCCAACTCAGAGCAAGCTAGCTATGTCAGCTTTACATTTATTAGGAATTCTGAGTATGGTTCTGGAATCCATTTAGGCACGGCAAGCCTGTATTTCTGACTAAATGATCTTACCTGGGTTGCCATGGTTCAAATTGTCTTCTGTCTTTCTTCAACAGTATGACTGCACAGGTTCAATTTATTACACTCCTTCAGCTGAAAAAATGTGAGGGAGAAAAAGAAGATGAAGGATTTTATCCTGAGTAATTGCTTCCAAATATTTTCACCCCACCATATGATTTAATGTTATTAATTCAGAACTTATTTTTTTGTCACTGCTAAAAGAATGGCGATAAAAAGGATATATGGCAAACAGGATCATGATTAGATGTAATCTTCACTCTCCTAAACTGTAATAGACCACAAAGTTCTCCCACTGTCCAAAGCACTAGTAAATTCTAGAGATCTTTTAAGTCATCTATACCCGACCCTTAATTCTGAAATACCTACACATTTAATAACCGAGTAATCCAAAATAGTTAAAAGAGGCAAAAGATACAGGCTTCAGTATGTTTTGTACAACCTCTCCTGGTTTCTTCCCCTTTTAGGCAAATTTAAATTTACTTGTACCACGAACTTTGCAGCTGAAAACAAGCAGCAGCACAGTGGTACTTCCTATATGCTAAAGAACACAAGAAATAAAAGCAGGATGAGGACATAGTACAAGCAAGCATGATCTTTCTTGGCACCTTTTCTCCTCCCTCTCTTGCCTGTTCCACATGCACATTTTACTCATTACCACCAAAACCAGAAAAGAACATTTTACTGCTTTACATTTACATCACCAAAACAGTGGACATACTCTCCTGAAAAGATATGTATCTTTGTTGATCCAAATATCCATTCTTTAGGCTTTTTACCCTAGTCATCCAACAAATATAAATCAGTGCAAAAATCAATTTCATTTGCAAAATATTCTGCATTTACTTTCACACACAGGTGTTCTTCACCCCTACTGATTTTTTACATTTGGTGTAAATCCTGTGTAGATACTTGACTGCTGAAGTTCTAGTCCTCTTTTCCGCATAAGAATTTATGTAATGTTTTATGTCTTGGCTGATTAAATCCATAGCCACATAATGCAATAAACACAGAGCATCTACAATGCCTTAAAGGCTTGCCTGCAGAGCAGTGCAGCTCAGAGCACTATCTCTGAAAATGGATTAGGCTAACTTGACACAGGATAGCCATAAACCATAATTAGAGCATCCATGCATGCTGCTGTTCAGAGTAACTATGGACTTCATCCCCACAGCCACTGTGAGGCCAAGAGAAGAGTCAAGTAGAAACAAGTCCTTAAAATACAGGCCTAAAATGCTGGTACAGTTAGCATATGCTAAACTGAGCACATGCCAACTGATAGTGTTCATTACAAAGAATTAACGGCACCAACTTCTTCCTGTTGAGAGTGGTCATTATTAATGCAAATATCAGTGTTCCTCTAACCTTAGTTTTTAATAAAAGAAAACAAACTCCTCCACGCTCTCAACACTAAAATACTGATTTTTGAATTCACAGCTGTGCAGTAACTTTTTTTTTAAACTTACCACTTTTCACTTGTGCAGACCTAATGGAAGACGGCAAAGCAGAGCACTCTTGCTGCAAGAGGCTATCAGGAGGCAAGTGATACAACTGCTTCTCAGTTGGTTATCACCAACTTTTATGCAACACCGGTTTTGTATGCCTCTCTGTCCAATATTGACCTTTTCACTAGAAAACAAAAACATTTTAAAAGCAGTTAAAACAGCACATATCAATATAATGTATTTTTTACGTTTGCTTTAACTATAGCTACAGTCACAGCTAGCTTTGATTTAAGCAGTGGGGCACATTCAGTCTCCAGAATTCAATCACATCCTTAATTTGATTACACACACATCATAGCAGCTTTTTATTTTATTCCACTTTTTTGCATTATTGCGTTCATACGGGCAAAAAGGTGGGCGAAGCTATCCACAGCCTGATTTGCCCGTGCAAACACCGCTCACCCAGGCAGCGGGTAATCCGCCCCCCTTCCTTCAGCACTAATTTCGCTCACACCAGGCTCTGGGTCAGGGCACGGGGATGAGGAAGCCTCCCAGAGCTCTTGGGGCCGGCTCGGTGACCCCGGCCGAGCCCAGGCCCGAGCCGTGACGCATTTCTCTAACCGAGCCACTCGGCACGACGGGAAGAGCCCGACCACAAGTGCGCCCCGCCCGGCCGCGGCCCTCCGCAAGCGGCCACACTGGCGCCGGGGCCGCGCTTCCCACTTATTGTACTACGCGATAAGAAATTAAGTAATGAAAAAAATAATAGAACAACCCGACGAAATAACAACAAAAGCCGGCGGGGCCCGGGGCTAGGGAGGGGCTGGTTCCCTGGATGCCTCGGCCCAAGCGCCGCCGGGGCCTCCTCGCCCTGAGGGAGGAGGGAGCCCCGCGGCCCCGGGGGAGGGAAAGGACCAAGCATCCCAGCCCATCCCACCCCGCCTCGTTCCCAATAGATCGCTTCGCGCCCCTTTTCCCCGCTAGCAGCCCCCGAGCCCGGCCACCGCTCCCCCCCTCCCTGGCGATCCCGGCACTAACGCCTCTCGTCCTCCCCGCCGCCATCACCGCCAGCGCCGCTTCCGCCCCGCGAGGCCCCCCCTGCGCGGGCTGTCCCGCGCGCAGCCTGACCCCTGGCCGCTACCTCCGGCGCTTCCCGCTCCGCGCCGGCTCCCGCAGGATTCTCCTCCCCCGCTGGGAGCGAGCGCTGCCGGACGCCAGGCGCGGGGCCAGCGCGGAGCGGCGCAGGCAGCGCGGCGGACGGGCGGGCGGCGGAAGAGCCGGCGGGAGCCCCGGGGCGGCGCCGTGCGGAGGCGGATGGAGCTGGTGGCGGGGTGCTACGAACAAGTGCTGCTGGGGTTCGCCACGCGGCCCGGCCAGGTAACAGGAGGGGGGGGGGGGAATGGGGCGAGGGAAGAAGCACGGAATCACAGAACGGTCTGGGTTGGAAGGGACCTTAAGAGGCCATCTAGTTCCAACCCCGTGCCATAGCCAGGGACATATTCCACGAGACCAGCGCGTTCAGAGCCCCATCCAGCCCGGTCTCGAACACCTCCAGGGAAGCGTGTGAGGGAAATGCCCCATCCATCCCCCCCTCCCCAGCACTCACCGTCCCGCCCGTCCGCAGCCGCGGTTCCGGCCGCCGCCGGGGCTCTTAAAGCGCGTTGCGGGGGCGGGGCGGCCTCTCCCGCGGCCTTTGCCGCCGGGCTCGGCCCCCTGGCTGCCCCGAAGGCTTCTCGGGAGTGGCGGAACCTGCGGGCAGCCACGTGGGTGCGGGGGGCCGCGGTGCGAGCGAGCTCCTCCCGACGTGGCGCGGAGGATGGATGGGACGTGGGCTGGGGCCAGGTGGAAGGCGTGTCTCCGGCCTGCCGTGAGGAAAAATGAGAGAATCCTTCTCTCTTGCTCTGGGGATTTGTCTCTGTGCAGAGACAGCTTCGTCAAAGCTTACGGCAAGGGGTGGTTTGCACGCTTAAATCCTTCGGGGTAATCTCCTAACAGCATATTAACTCAGTAAGATCTCATTATGCTTACAGCTAAGTATAATTTCTCCCCCTGTACTGGTGAGGCCGCACCTCGAGTGCTGTGTTCAGTTCTGGGCCCCTCAATTCAGAAAAGGCGTTGAGATGCTGGAGCAGGTCCAAAGAAAGGCAGTGGAGCTGCTGAAGGGTCTGGAGCACAAGTCCAATCAGGAGTGACTGAGGGAGCTGCGGGTGTTTAGTCTGGAGAAAAGGAGGCTCAGGTGGACCTTATCATTCTCTACAATTGCCTGAAACGTAGCCAGATGAGGCTTGGCTTTTTTGCTCAGGCAGCCAGTGACAGGGGCAGGAGGACATGGCTTCATACTGTGCCAGCAGACATTTATGTTGAATGTTAGGAAGAATTTCTTCAGAGAAGGGGTGATTAGACATTGAAATGGGCTGCTCAGGTGGGTGGTGGAGTCACCATCCCTGGAGGTGTTGAAGGAGAGACTGGATGTGGCACTCAGTGCCATGGTCTGATTGACATGGTGATGTTCCATCATGGGTTGGACATGATGATCCCAGAGGTCTTTTCCAACCTATTCAATTTGGTGATTCTGATTTTTAAACATATACTTTTCCAGCTTTTGCTTTAAAAAAAATAAAATTACAGGATAATGAAGTGGAAGCTTTTTAGGGTAAGCTTGAGAAAGACCTGTTTGTTTTATATTTGCAGTCCTGGACAGTCGCCCCTGATTTTACACATCATGCCCACTCTGCCTCGTTGTCAGCAGTAGCGGTGAATAACAGATATGTGGTCACTGGGAGCAGAGATGAGACAATCCAAATCTATGACATGAAAAAGAAGATAGAACATGGGGCACTGCTACAGCACAATGGTAATGGAGCACTTCTTTGTTAAAAAACATTAATGATAAAAAATTGTAGCTGAAAAACTGGTCTTTGCCAGAAGAAGAAAACTGATTTTTTTTTTTCCTAATAAGTAGTGTAGTACTGTAAGTGCTGTAGTAGTGGTGGTGTTGCAGCCATGATGGTGTAATGATACAAACAAGGTAAGATTTTGAGCATAAAAGGTAAAAAACATTATTTTGGTATAAGCTCAAAAATATTGCTGCTTCTTTAAGTTATTTGCAGTGTTAACTGGTTAAGAAGTTATGACCCACAAATGGCTTATGTGCTCTTTTTCTTCTATCAGGACAGTTTATCTAGACCATGCCTACTCCCAGTTATGTCTTTCCTAGTGTTACTGTCCTGTCAAAAGTGTGCATGAGACACAAAAAGGAGAGAGTTTGTGTGTGAGAGCAGGCTGCTGCTGCCAGAGGAGTTAACCTGGTACATTTCTCTTTGTATGTGCTGCCTGAATTCCAGCAGCAAAGTACATGATAGAGTCACAGAACAGTTTGGGTTGGAGAGGATCTTTTAAAGGCCGCCTAGTCCAACCCCACTGCAGTGAGCAGGGACATCTTCAACCAGATCAGGTTATGCAGAAGCCCCATCTAATTTTGCCTTGAATGTTTCCACAGGTGGAGTGTCAAGCACATGTCTGGGCAACTGTTTCAGTGTATCACTGCTGTCCTTGTAAAAACATTTTTTTCTTATATCTAATCTAAACTGACCCTCTTTAGTCTAAAACCCGTACCCTTTGTCCTATCACAACAGGCCCTGCTAAAAGATTTTTCCTTATCTTTCTTATAAGCACCCTTCGAGTACTGGAAGGCCACAATAAAGTCTTCCTGCAGCCTCTTCCCAGCTGAACAATTCCAATTCTTTCAGCCTTTCCTCACAGGAGAGATATTCCATCTCCCTGATCATCTTCATGGCCCTTCTCTGGACTAGCTTCAACAGGTCCACATCATTCTTATGCTGGGGACCTGTTGGAGCTGGATGCAGTGTTCCAGGTAGGGTCTCAGGACAGCAGAGGCTGTTCAGAGGGGCAGAATCCCCTTCCTCAACCTGCTGCCCATGCTGCCTTTGATGCAGCCCAGGACACGTTTGGCCTTGTGGGCTGGAAGTACACATTGCTGGCTCATGTCCAGTCTCTCATCCCTCAGCAAGCCGAAGTCCCTCTCAGCAGAGCTGCCTTCAATCTGTCCACCTCCCAGCCTGTGCTGATACCAGCTTGCACTGTGCTTTGTGGAACTCTGAGGTTCTCATGGCCCATTACTTGAACTTGTTCATATCCTTCTGGATGGCATCCCATCCCTCACCACTCACACAGCTTGGTGTCATCTGCAAACTTGACAGTTTGGCTGAGGGTGCACCTTTTGTCTATATCATTGGTACAGTCATCTGTTCTTGGCTGTGCAAATAAATCTTCGGGTCATTTATAGCTCAGTTTTGATTAATCAAAAAGATCCAGGATCGAGACTGAGCATGGTAGCTGTATTTAACTCATGTAAGATATATCTGGTGATTACGGGGAAGCAGCATGTACAGTCAATTCAGCTGTGTGTCAGGAGCAGGGCTTTGATATGGGAGCATTCCTATCACTAATAGAAGCTCTCTGCCATATCTGCCACAGCATTTGGGCACTGCTGTGACAGAGAACAGACCAGATGGAGTTCAGATGTGTGTGGGTAAAGGGTGCCTGATAGAGCGTATCAAACTATTGAATAGAGCAAGAAAATTTGAGGGCTTTTTTTAAGAAATACTTAGGAAATAATTTAGATTTTCCCAAGGTTAGGGTAGTAGCTGGCATGCCTTGTTGGAAGAAGCTTTTCTGTTACGTTGTATGTTCTCTGTTAATTTGTGCAATAACTGTTTGGTGTGTACAACAATGTTAATTGTATTTCTAGGCACAATAACTTGTTTGGAGTTCTATGGGACTGCACATTTACTGAGTGGGGCTGAGGATGGACTCATTTGTATCTGGAACACAAAGAGATGGGAATGTCTGAAATCCATTAAGGCACATAAGTAAGTTTCTTAATCATATTCACGTACGTTTTCATGTCTATTTTCCTTGTAAATAATATATGTGACTAATGTTTTGTTTTTATCAGGGGACATGTGACATCTCTTTCTATTCATCCGTCTGGGAAATTAGCTTTGTCAGTTGGAACAGATAAAACATTAAGGTGAGTAAAAACTGATGAAGGAATGCTGAGAATCATAATTCAGTAACTCTTAATAAGGTGTTATAAGCAGCAATTCCATGCTGGGACTAGGCCATACAACAGTGATAAAACATATTTGTTACCAAGTGGTTCAAAGATCCATTGATTTGTCTTTTGAAGTTCTAGGTGCCAGCTGTTCATACCTTCTTCTTGTGAGCTCTGACTCTTCACAAGTCACTTGTAGATGTATAAATACGTTTGATTTTAGAACACAATTTGCCTAAACTTTTGAAAAGTGACAGGTTTTGTTTAGTGTGATTTTTCACCTGGAGTGTTTCCATGTTGCCATAGATACCTGTTTTATAGATATAAAATGCTATTTTAACAGCATAAATTGCTATTGACCTCCTTTTGGGCTCAGTATTGCAAATGGTGGTTTAGAAAATAAATAACACAAGTTCAACATTATAGCATGCAAGCAATATAGGAACTCATCATTTTCTCTTGCATTAAGAGGGCAGAAAAGTGCATAGAGAGGCTTAAAAGCTTCCTTTGGGTGCCTCATGTCAGCAGATTGGATTTCAGTTTTGCTGTGCTGTTTTTAACCAGAATGCACATTACCTGTTGTTGTGTTTCAGAACTTGGAACCTTGTTGAAGGACGATCAGCCTTCATCAAAAACCTGAAGCAAAGTAAGTTTATCAGTCTAAATCCACTAATTAAGTGCAATTTGATAGTTTCATTTTTTGTGTAAAGAAAGGTTGACTGAGTTAATCAAGTCAGCTGATTACCAACTTTCACAATGTCTTTTTACACGTGCAGGCAAGCATATGTAAGCTCATGTCCTTAATAATAATCATTTAGCAAAAGGAAAACATAGTACCACTAAAGTAAATAATTTTCTTCTTCGAAATTTGAGGTCAGAGCATTTAAATAAATGTGTTTTAGTTTGTTTTTCTTTACATGATTCTCATAATCAGAAATATACGCTTAAGAGCATAGCTGTTTTTTCTAGTTTATTTGATTTTTCACTGAATATTTTCTTAGGTCTAGGTAGAAAACAGTGTCTAGCAGCTTCTAAAGATTCTTACTTCTAAATTCTCTGTATCAATGTGTACAGATGCACACATAATTAAATGGTCCCCTGATGGTGAGAAGTATGTGACCGTGATAACAAACAAAGTGGATATCTACAGACTTGACACGGCTTCAATCACTGGCACTATTACAACAGAGAAGAGGATTTCTTCACTTAGATTTATTACAGTAAGTACAAAAATGAGAGAAGTTGGGAAATTAACTGGTTTGAAACACATGAAATTAATCACACTTGCATTTCTCTTTTCCCATTCCAAGGATTCTATCCTTGCCATAGCTGGAGATGATGAAATAATTAGGTTCTACAGCTGTGACTCTCAAAAATGCCTCTGTGAATTTAAAGCTCATGAAAACAGGTATTCTGTATTTGTTTACTATTTAAATTTTTATGGCAATGCTGAGTCCTCTCTAAAGTTCAATGGCTTGTAATGTTCAGCATATTTTGCTTTTGTTTTAGTATAGAAAGTGAATTTATTTTATGTGTTAAATTCCAAACAGACTTGTTTGCTTTTTGTATGAGCACAAGTACTGTGCTGTCCATGCATGTTACAAAAACAATAAGGTACAGAAGAAAAAATATTACTGTTCTAAATTTCTGTGTGTGTGTGTGTGTGTGTGTGTGTGTGTTTGTGTTTAACCCCTCTTTACTGAATCTGATTCTTTAGAATGCTTCAAAAAAACAAACCAGTTTTTTTCAGTTCAAACAATAGGAATGTGATCATATATTCTGTTTTTGAATACCAAATATTTGTCCAAATGTTTCTTTGAATTCATCAAAACACAAAAGCATTATCAGTAATGTCACTGATGTGTCTAATAGTGTATGCTTTAAAGTATTAAGGACTTCTGAATTGAATCCCAATAAGCCTAGGAAAGGCAAATGTTCCTAATATAAATTACAGTACTCAAAGCAGATCTAAGTTCCTGCCTGTCACTTGGGGTTTTTTTGTTCAAACTGATTTTTTATACTGTTGCCTGTTAATCTTTAATTTCTCTCAGCTTACTGAACTGTGATGCTATAAGGTAAAAATGTTTTCCTTTTCACAGAATAAAAGATATTTATAGTTTTGAAAGAGGAGGACAGCATGTTATTGTTACTGCATCCAGTGACGGTTACATTAAAATGTGGAATCTGGATCTTGATAAGGTTGGTGTATTAGACTGCTTGTTACATTTAAGAAAATTAACAGAACCAGAATTGCAGACAGTTCTTTTGTAAGAGTTCATTTTAAATCACTGAGGAAATTTTACGTGAAATGTGGATAAGACAATCTACTTCCATGTTACGTTCAGTAGACATGTATGTCTGTGCACATATATTTAGGCACTCATATTTTTTAATCTTTGTTTTTTTTTAATAAACAAACTATAAAATCTAATGATATTATGAGATCTCATCTCCACTTTACATAAAGTCATGCTTCCCATCAGACCTAGCCAGGCTTATGACTATCTAATCAGTTATGTATGTTATGATTATGTAATTAGTTAAGGACTGTTGTCAATTTTTGTAATGTTGATGACTGTTGCTACTCTTTTAAAAACACAAAGTCTGGTCTGAGCAGGGGAAGGTGGTTTTTCATGTCAGGGGAGGAACTTATCCTTTAGAAAAATTCAAATACATAAATGTACTGTGTACTTTTATTTCCTGTATTTTCAAACAGTTCTGAGTAGCACAGTTCAACAAAAATCATGTCTGATCTTTAAAGGTTATTGTGTTTATTGTTTGCTCTTAAAATCAGAAGTAGATTTTTAAAATTTATTGCTTAGTTACAAAGGATCTACTATATTTTACAATAAGTATCTTGGATAGTTCATATAATTATTTCTCAACATATATACACTTCAAATCTGAATTTGCCCGTTTTTAACTTCACCCACTCTGATTATTTTATACTTGTAAGTGCAGGAGTGAGCTCCCTCTTTCCTTTTCACCTTATATTTCTGTTCCCCGTGGACAAAACTGACAGAGTAATCAGGGAACTCTTTACCTTTCCATGTAACACTGTATTTATTTTGACCAAATTCCTTTCTCCTGCAGGCAAAGTTTTGCATAACTGTGTGGGCTGCTCTGTCCAGCTCTGATGGATAGAATATCCTAATACAGTAGTTTCCAGTGGGTTGATGGTGTTAACATTGCACATGTGTCTGTGACACTTTATCCCCTGATATCTCTAACAGAGTATTTGTATTCCAAGAGCTGAGTGATACAATTGCCTAACAATGAAAGTGGGCAGTAAGATGTCTTCTCACTTCAAATACTTCATTACATTTAACCAGAAATAAAATAAGGTTTAAATAATCTTTTATGTTTTCTTCAGATTAAAGATGGGCCATCTTTACTGTGTGAAGTCAATACCAAAGCTAGGCTGACGTGTCTTGCAGTATGGATTGACCAAGCTTCAGAAATGAAAAAAAACTCTGATAAAACTGCAACATCATCTCAAGGTAACAGAACTTCGTATTTTGAATTGTTAATGTGAAATGGAATACACCAAGTTGGAGGTTTCTACTATATCCATTGGAAAATGTTCTGCTGTTTTCAAGAAGTGGGGGTATGATGCTGGCAAGTGATACAGATACACTTACCAATCTGATGGTGTCTCAAGCCCATATGTTTGTTGGAGAACATAAGAACTCTTTTCACTTTTATTAAAGTTTTCTTTCTGTTTACTGGAATATACTGAGGAACCCACTGTGAAGCTTTTGAGACAGATAAGAAAATAAACAGTTGGTAGAATTGCATGTCTTGTTTTCCTATAAGCAAAATAAGGCCTGAGGCCAGTGTAGCTGGGCAAACTTACAAAGTCTAGCTGAGATTTGTTTGGGTTTTCTGCTGTTGTTTTCCTGCATTGTAATCTATTTACATACTTGATCTTTATATATTTTAATTTTACAGGCAAAGCTAGCATAAATGGAACTTTACACTGTAAAATAAAAAGCTATTTAAAACCCTTTTTTTAAAATAAGATACAAATAAGTCCTGTGCCATTTAGACTACAAAGACTGGACATAAAGATCAGTGTGAATAATTCCTTGCTTTTTTTCAGAAACAGAAGATGAAAAATCATCAGTAGCCGTGATAAACAAAGATTTTTGGACTACTAAAAGGCTTAAAACAGCAAAAAGAAAGAGAAAAATTATTCCAGGGAAACAAAAGCTGAAAGTTCCAGTGCGAAAGAAGAAAAAGAAACAGAATAGCTTGGCGTGAAGGCAACTACTTTCTCTCCTGTATCTACCTGCAAATGCTGATGTTGCCATAGTTTTTTTAAGAATGTAAACCCTAACAGGACATATACCTCTGATCTGATGTGCTGTTTAAAAGTAATTCATGTTCCTACCCTAAAAAACTTACAGATCATTCTGGGAACTTTCCCTAAGTGAACAAAGCAAAAATAAATTCATAATATGTAATGTTTATATTTTTATATTAACATTACCATACTTTTTTTAACTGGCTCTGAAAAAGCCAGCTAAAATAATAAAAACAGTTGCATTTGTCTCAGTTACATTTTTGTTTCACTTAAATGCATATTAAAAACATGTACACATTTTCATTTTAGTGGTGACAATGTTACTGTTCATTTGACTCAAGGTATGTTCTGCCTTTGTCCTGCATTTCTTTTCCAACTGTAAAAAAGAACATGTTAAAAATTACTTAAAATACGATGATCATATCCTATTGTAACACTCATGGAAAACAGCAATTTCTAGTTCTTGATGTGGACTTATACATGGAGTTTATAAGCACAATGTTTGGATTTTTTACTGTGTTCATACTGAATATATTTAAATTTTTTAAAAATCTTTGCACCCATGGTTCACATGACTGAAACATTTTGTTCAGAATACGATACATAATTTTAGGTGGAAGAGTTTATGTCAACAAGGTTTTACCTTTTGTTCCCCTTCCCACTGTATTTTTTCAAGTCCTTGATCTAAGCCATGTTGTTAAAAAAGAATTATATAACACTTGAAATTTTTGCCATCCCGGTAAAATGTCACTTATCTCTTTTGTTTGCACTTAAACAAAAACTAAATTCCTGACCTTCTCAGTCAGTGGGAACAGGAATTTATCCTATGCCTTATAGCAAATATACAGTGGGAAAAACAAATTTGAGCCGGAGAGAACAAGGTAAAAAAAAGCTGAACTAAATGTTTATTTTAAGGTGTAAGGCATGTTGTTTTCTGCACTACTAGAGTAGTCATTACTATTTCTGTTTTCAAAGAGTAATTGGAAGTATGCTTTATTCTGATTCACTTCATCCATTCCTCCTTATTTGTGCAGCAAGAGAAAAAGCAGAGAAAATCAGAAAAAAAGATGGAGCCAAATCTGGAGACAGGAATGCAGGCTGGTTTAGGGATATAAAACAGGATGTAACTCCAATTCAGCTCTGTGCTCTGACACTGAAACTAAATAAGCATCATCAGTGGTGTTGCAGAATTGTTCAGTAGCAGTGGCGGTAGCAGAATTGTAGCAGTAGCAGTGTTATCTTGGAAGTGGGTGTCCATATTTACCTTCTGTAACTTCTGTTTTCTTTACTTAGATAAATCATCAGAGCCCCTTGTTTGGATATTTAATATAGCGATTTATGCAAGTTCAGTTTAACTCAGCAATAAAGGGATAAAGTTTGAGTTCACACAGCTTTTAATTTTAATGATACCCTAAATGTCTGTTCACAAACACATGCAAATAATATAGCATGGTTTCCCATTGATACTGATATTCAAATGGTTTCTTGACTTGATAGAAAGGTGCCAAAACAGATTTTTAATTCATAAGGCCTCTATGGCAAATATAAGATGCAAAAAGTATAAGCTTAAATAAGGGAATTGTGTACAGTGATTTCACTTGTAAAGTGTTTCATCTATTTGATATTGCTTAGCTTATGTCCTTGTCAAAATGTCTGCCTCTACTAAACCAGTTTTTATTGTTTGAATTTTTAAATATATGAGCTTATGGACACAGTTATCATAATTGCAGAAGCAGGTTTACAGAATCACTAGGAAAAAATTCAGTCTGCACATAATTTTAAGATTAAAAAGCAAAAATTCCATCGAATTTGGGTTCTAAAGTCTGGACTTAGAAGTAAGTATTACACACTTGTAAAAATCCTACAATCCCTGTGTAATAAATAACAAAGAATTACACATCTCATGAGACCCAGAACAATTTGTGGAGACAGAGAAGAACATTCCTTAGGGGAAAACCCGTATTTTTATACCATGAATGAATACTCTGCTACTAATGAGTACTTGGCAATTTGTTGTTTTATCTTTGTGCGCATCTTCTTTTTCAGCACAGTATCCATTCTAGTTTTCAGGGAACTGCTTAGAATCGTGGAGGGGAGGCAGTAGTGCAGGGAGAGGAGATGTCAGCGGTGACAGCCGTCGCTATCAGAAGGGGTGGGCGTGCGTGACACTGGGAGAATAGATGGAACCATAGCTGCAAGAAACAGCAGCTCGGGGACCAGCATCTCAGCTGAGCCCCAGGTGAGTTAAACAGCTCCAGCAGCTGTGGATTTCTTCCAGTTTTCCTACTTCCCCTCTTGGGGAATCCCTGTGCTGGATCATAAAGCAGATGCCAGTAAAGCTTTAACCTCATAACTATTGCACAGCTTGAATTGAAAAGGAAATCCCATCCAGTATAGCTTAGATCCCTTTTGGCTGTGGCACTTTGCACAGAGGGAGGAAATTCCTACTTAAACCACAAAGGAATTAAACTGCTCTCCACTTTCTCACCATTAGGCTAATTCATAAAGATGGACAAAATTTTAAATGCAGCTATGGAAAACTGCATTTTGCAGAAACTACAGGCCTCTCATGTTTTATGCATTCTATTATGAAGAGGAATCAAACCCACTCAGTTTAGGGATCTGGCTGCAGGAGTACTTTTCCTTTCTATATGGTGAAAGGTCCATAGGAAGGAAATGCATGAACAATTGGAATAAAATCATGGAGGACCATTTACAAGAAGAAAATCAGTTTCAGTACTCGGAAAGGATAAACAGTTTAGCTTTGTAGGCAGTTATAAACATCTCTACATTTTTCTGGATTAAAAAAAAAAATCAAAACATTTTATTTACAAGATGTTTTCCATCTCTCACTGCTGCATAACTTCTAAGCAGAAGACTGCTTTTTCTGGTGCACTAGTTTGTAATTTGGAGGTCCTGGAAACCCCCTAAGTGTTCCATACAAGAGCTATACTGAAATTACTTACCAAAGCTAGAGGCAGCCTGTAGGCTGCCCAGAGTTGTAGCCCATGCCACACCAAATCCCAGCCCCAAATTCTCAGCCGTACCACGTAACCCCACTTCTGGATGCGGACACAACTTCAGCTTTGCCCCTCCCTGAGCATGAGCACACAACCTGGTCTGTACTGAGTCATTTGCAGGCACCGGGGCTTGCTCGGGCATCCCCGACACCCACCCCTCACCGTGCCGGGGGATTCCCGGGAGCTCTGCAGGTAGCTGGAAAGACACCAGCGCCTCCTGCTCCGCAACCCCCGGCTGCGGGGAGCACCTTGCCCTGCCTCTTGGCTGGGTTTTTGCTTGGGTTTCGTGCTTGGGGCTTCTTTTTCCCTCCTCAGAACAGCCGGAAAAGGGAAGCTTTGGGCGGTGCGCGGCTCCCTCGCCTCCCCTTCCGCCGCCCGCTCCGCCCCGGTTGCTGCGGGGCCGCTGCGCAGGTGAGACCCGGCCGTGTCCCTGTGCCCCGGGGCTGCCTTCCCAACACAGCCGCCTTCATCTCCTGGGCTCGCCTCAGGGCTTAGGCTTTAGGCTGGCCTTGCTCATGGAAATGCCCGCCACGGCAAAATGCTTTGCTTTTTTTTTTTTTTTTCTTTTCCCTCCCCTGAAAAAGGTTAAGAGGTGCTGATCTTCACCCCAATTTTGTCTTCCAGTTTTCGGCATGGCAGTGGACTGGCTCGGCTTTGGCTACGCCGCCCTGGTGACATCCGGAGGGATCATTGGCTATGCAAAAGCAGGTAGGGTGCCGAAAGGTGCTTCTGTCTCCCTCCCCCTTACCCCCCACCCCCTCCTCCCTCTCCCCAATAACTTGGTGTGAGCTGGGCAGCTTTTTACGAAACCCTCCTATCTCGAAGTTGACCCATATGTAAATTTTATCGGTTTGTGCCATATGCTGATAACTTGCTGCTGTTGGGGTGTGGTGGATTTAGAGTTGAGCTGGTGCTTTGGGCTGATAAGGCCATAATCTGCTTTCTGGTGGATGCTGATATCTGCACTGTGCTCTTTGGGTGAACTGTCATAGGTTTGGTTCAGAAAGGCTTTTTTCCTGCTGTTTAAAATACAAGCATTCTTGTATGACATAAATCACCACATTTCCTCCTTAAGAGATTTGTTCCCGTTTTAATCTTTGATGATAACAGTATACTGCAAGCTGCAGAGAGCTTTCAGAACTTTCTTTTGTGGAAGTAGAGCTGAACAGTGCAAATCAGTCCTTAAACTTGTTTCTCTTCTGGGCTCTGCATCATAAGCTTACTCTCTGACCTACTACTTTCATTTCCTGGCCTCTTTCTGAGTTTACCCTCCTCCAGACAGAGCTGTGGATTCATTCCTGCTGCAACACTGTCTCTTTCAGCTTTGAAAATCACTAAGCCATCTTTGTTTTTATGATAGGAAGGGGCATTGCTGAAGTCAGTAAGACTCTTACCAGTGCATTTGACTACATAGATGCTAGTGCTTATTCCAGTCTGTTTTCCATTGGCTTGGATTTATCCTTTGGGTTGTGAGTGGAGTTTAGGACAGAAGGGACAATATTGAGAATTTAAGTAAATAATTGCATCTGTATTTCTTCAAGGCCATTATGAAATGATAGGTGTACTTCTTGTCCGCTGGAACCCGATTGGGAGGACATGGTTGTGCTTAGGCAAGGGAATTCAGGTCACAGGACTATTGAAGGGGAACAGAAACTCATATGATGACTGCTGGATACAAAAAAAAACCCAGCCATACAAAGGAGCCATTGTATTCCTACTAATAACTTGGAGAAACCAAAAGCAAGTGGAACGTCCATACACAGAGCTGAATTGATCTGTTCTTTTAAAACCAGATCTGTCTACCCACACAGACAGGGGGCAGTAGTAGGTGCCTCTGGAAGAATATGAGAGTATGGCAATCAGTGAGTGAGTGAGTGAGTGAGTGATTTACTGATTCATTGATGGATTTTTCTCTCTTCATTTAGCAAGTTCTCTGGGTCCCTGTGTTTTGAGATGTAGGAACTTCTTGAGCCAGAGGTGATGTGGTTGTCCTAGTAAGTGTATGTGTCATAGCTAACTTAAACATTGCCTTGAGGTAAAATGCAAGGATATGATGGATGTTTCTTGTCTCCCAGGCTTGTGGAAAGTATTGTAGCTACCACAGATTTTTATTTTTTTTTAACTCATATTCTGTGCAAAGCAGCCACTTACTAGAGTGTGCACCTTTTCCTTGCACATGTACAAGACAGGTGCTTTCTGTCATCTTTGTCTCTTGCTTTTTATACCAAAAGCAGGATATAAAGCAATATTACAGCAACCTTTTTGATGATTGAAAAATAATTACTTTCTGGAAGCAATATGCAGTCCTCCTTTAACATTGAGAGGAGATCTTTATCAACTTACCTTTTCAATCTCAAGTCTTTGAAAGGTGACCTCAGAAATGGAATGTATAAAGAACCACCTTCAGTAGCATTAAGTCCTTAATTCTCCATTAGCCTTATGGAGGGCATTCACTATTCCAGTAATCATGCTACTTCATTACTTGATATATAGGTCTGGTATCCTTTATTTTCTGGTAGTTTGGGATTATCATTCACACTGAGGACTTAATTCAAAGTTTTGGTGCATTCAGGGAATCTTCTTCCAAAGTCTGCAGTTACCTTTGGATCAAGTCTCAGGTGTACTTAGGAGATATGACCTCTCTTGTTTAACTCAGCCCTGCTCCTTGGGAATTCTTTGAATGCCCTCCTGCCCAATTCCACACACGTCCTTTTTTTCTGATCTTAAATCCTTACAGTTTAGTCCTTCTACTTTACTGCCTCTCAAGGAATTTTCATAATACTGTTTTGAAACAACATGCTTCAGTTCAATTGAAAACACCAATTCTTTTGTTTTTCTAACTGTTCTTTCAATCATGAATGTATTAATGGCTTTGCTCTTAGAGAACTCAATACTAATTCTGTATGTATCCTATGCAGGAGTAATTTAAGTGTTTCTTGGTCCTGATCAGCATGGTCTCAATATCTTAAAAAACCCTTTCTCTAATCTTCTTTATGACAATGAATGATAAATGCCCTTTTTTTTAAATTTATTTTGATAATTTTTGGTGTTTTACAAAACAGGTAAGCTTCTGACCAAGTTAATCTTTAAGTTTCTAATAAATGTATTATCTTTTATTTATTCAGGCAGTGTTCCATCACTAGCTGCTGGCCTTTTCTTTGGGAGTTTGGCTGGACTGGGTGCTTATCAGATCTCACAGAATCCAAATAACATTTGGGTTTCTCTGAGTAAGTAATTTAAAATTTTATTTAGAAAAGTACTATGTTTACCCTATATATTTAAAATGAGTACCTGAAAGTCTTTGAAGAAGAATTAAACACAGATAGTGTTACAAATCTAACTTCAGTCCTGTCTAAACTTTACTGAACTGGTGGCTGCCAACATGCATCTATCTCATACTGATGGATTTGAAGGATCGTAGTGAAGTAAGTAAGGGAAGTGAATAAATGAATTTCTGACCTCTCTTTGGCTGGATCCTCCTACTTTGAGCATCCTACGGTAGGCTGTAGCATTTTCGGAAGCGGGATTTGCCTTCAGAATGACCATACCCCTAGCAGACTATTTTCTTATCACAGAAAATGGCAGAGATTGTGATTGGATTATATTTATATATGACAAATACGTGAAATTACAGAGGTGTTAAGGCCTGGAGAGATTTAAGCAAGAAGTAATGCTGTTTCTTCCATCTCAGAATTGGAGCTTTCCTTCCCCCTGATTTGAGAAGTTGTGGAGAGTTACTGCTTAGTCAGTGTTTAAGAGCCACCACTGACTACAGCATTTTTTCCCTGAAGCAGTGACATAGCATCTGCCCCTTTGACATGTGGAAATCAGAAATGAACAGAGAAGGCCCGGCATTTCTGTCCACTTCAGCTTTATTTACAGGCAGTCCACTCCCACACCTACTGGCCAGGCCAAAAGCTGTGCATGGTCAAGCCTTGATAAACTGCCGATACAGCAAGCTTAAGAAGTGTGAGGTGAAGTGTTTTTCCAAATGCGAGAGACAGATACATTTCTGTAGCTCAGTAGCATATGGTGTCTTTTCCTGTTCATGCTTTAAAGTTTTTGGAGAAGATGGGTCCCACTGATGCTTGAAACAAAATTCCATTATGAAGTGTGCTTATTTTGAAGACTGGCTACTAATTGGAGTTTGGAGCACTTTAATGCTGAAATATTTTAGTTTTATTGTGTGTTAGACTATAGTCCCAGTTGCTTACATATCTCATTACATGAGATTAACAGATATCAGTGACAATATTTTGGCTGGTGTTAGGGAGGAAGGATGTCATTGCTAGGACTGAAGATGAACTGGATCCTACAGGACCAGTCATAACATAGAAGCAACAGTAGGGGATAAAAGAGTTGTTGGAAGAATATGAGTGTAGCTGTTACCACTGGGTAGCAAATGCATACTAAGGATAAGGATTTCATCAGTGTATGTTTTCCTTACAGTTTTTTAGCATTCAGTCTTTATTTGAGACACTGTGTTCCAGGGACTGTCCTTTCTGTCTTACTGAGTCAATGAAACTACCGTGCCCCTGTCTCTGTGTCAAGTGGTCAGGGACAATTAACTCTCACCTTAATAATGCTTAGCACACTTCTCTTTTGAAGTCTATGGAAAACATAAATTATTTAATTCTCAGAACATTACTACAAGTTAGACATGATGCTACGTGTTAGACATGATCACTACAAGTTAGACAAATGCTCTCTCCTTTTTTTGAGAACTGGGGGAATTATGTGCACAAGTTTAATGATTTGCCTGTGTGGGGAAGGCATGAGTTCTGGAGCAGTGTATGGTAAATTATTTCCAGTCTCAAAAAGAGAACATTTTGAAAAACAAATTTGAGAAGTATGTGCAGAAGAACATGGAGTACACTGTCTGCTAGAACTTGGTATAGAATACTTACTCTTTAGAAACTGAGGCATTTTAAAATTTACACAATTTATTGACTCTCTTAGTCTGTCAGATGAAGTAATCTTGTTTCTCTTTTTACTTGATGTTGCTACTTCTCTCAGTTCTGTTAGTTTTTAATTATGTTTCTCCCACACATGGCATCTCTGCTGACTGGGCTGTACAATCTCTCATTTAAGTTACATCTGGAGCACTGACTGCCATCATGGGAACAAGATTTTACCACTCCAGAAAATTCATGCCTGCAGGGCTAATTGCTGGTGTCAGGTACAATAACTTTTTTTAACCTCCTTTGTGTGATTTCTTATTTGCTTAATTAAACTGAGATGGAGTGAGTCATATTTTGTGTACTATTTTTGTATCCATACATCACTTACATGAAGTATTTGAAAATTAATTGACAAATTGTTGTTATTATTGTTAAATGATATGGTTTTTCCCCTTATACAGTTTGCTAATGGTTGGAAGATTAGCACTGAAGATGTTGGAAAAGCCCCAGGAAAAGTAACTGTTAATTTTACATCTTAATATTTGGAAAAGGAAACCTGATAATGAAGTTGCATGAATGCAGAAGTGAGAAGATGGAAAAATTCTCTTCATCAAGATTTTTTTCTCTTTTTTTGTAAGGGGGAGTAGAATGATGGGACAGACAGTTGATATACAAGATAGAGCTGTTTGTGTATAGAGAGAAATGGGTTCTGGGTTTGATTTTTCTGGACATGTTTCAATGTATTCCAACACTTCCATGTTTTTATATTCTAAAATATATTTCTGACATGTATGAAGCAGAGAGAAAATATCCTGTAATTAAGAAAATATCCACAAAGACACACCAAGAGTAACCAGCTAAATACAATAATGTATCTCAAACCTTTTATACTGAGTATTACAGTGTGCTTTACCTGTTGCATTCTGAATTGATATACCATGTCTTTATAATGTCAAACAGATCTTGCTTTTTTTATTGTGAAACTATGCTAAAATTATGCTTTTCTATAAGTAAAATTTGTTACAAACCTTTCTTTGGCTTTTTTTTTGTACAACTTCTGTGTTTGGGGACAGGTTTTTTTTTTTTTTCACCTTGTTCTCTCAGTGGAAGTCTTTGCAGTGGACTGTTAGTATCCAAGTGCTGTCGTTCAATGATATTTAAAAATCCTTTTATAGATGGAGGGACAGAAGATTAAATTATGGGCCTTCATTAATACTTCATTTAAAAAGTTGGTTGAAAGGAACTTACACTGTGGATTAATTAAGTGAGATTTGTGCTAGGCCAAACAGTTGAATGTGACCTAGACTGTATAACTGGAATAAAATACCTTAACACTATGTAATTCTGATCTTACAGGCTTATTTTATGATAGAATGTATCAGCATTTTATTTTTATCTCTTAGGAGAGTGGCTGTGCCTCTTCAAATCTGTCTTTACTAGGAAACCCTGGAGTTAGGAGGGTTCTTTGTTCTGCTGTGATGTCTGAGGACTGAAGTGTGTGTGGAAGAGGCATCAGTAGCATCTGATGCTTTTGCTGTCACTCCAACCTTGATTGCTTCTCCTGCACTGAGTCTTGCAGCTCTGTTAGTGCAGGCACAGCTCACATGGGCTTAGCACTGTGATGGAAGGGAGAGGCAAGAAATGAGTGAAAGAAAATCCTTTATAAGCTTATTATTTAGTGATACATTATTATTGATAAATTAAGATTTTTACAGAACTCTATTTTAAAGTGATATTTTATGTAGAGAGTATTTAGGATTTTACTTTGGGACCTTTATAAACAGATTATACCTGAACCTTGTTAACTGCTTAACATGATAATGGCAAAGCAGGTTTAAATTACATCTTACACACTTTCCATTTTGTAATGTTTAAAGGATTTTGTAAAAATTGCCTCAGCCTGCATAAAGGAGATACCAAACACAATTTCTCCAATTTGTTGGTCACTTCAATGCTTGTATTTCCTTTTCTGAAAATGGCATTTAGTAGCATTGAGTCAGAGTGACATTTTTACTGTTGTGAGTCAATGGTTACTCATATGGTAATAGACAGGAAGCTACTGTAGTAGAGAGTAGTAATTGCAAGCAGATCTATAGATGTTGGGCCAGTTGTGCTGTGTGTTACCAATTCGCTTAGCAAAAGTTACAAAATTAATTCCAGGTTTTTGAATGTATTTCATATGGTAACATCTCTTGTTTCCAGGCACTTAGTCTGTAAATAAACTGATCTACACAGGATGACTCTGCAGGGAGTAACACTGAAAACATGTTAAAGCATGTCTGAAATTCTAGTCTCAGTTAAATCATAGTCTTTTTTGACTATACTTTAAGCAGAACCTAATAGAAGTTTTGTAATTACCTTTTCATGTATTTGAATCACCCCATGTAATTGAATAGAAAATTCCATCACTGATACAGAATTTTCTAGAGCCATTCAAGAATTAAATACATAAATATCCTTTCTCCAGACTGCCCCTGCTTTTAGTCTGATTGTTAGCTAATTCTGAAAGATTTCTTCCTGAAGTTTGTTTTCCACTGAGAGTGGTCTTCATGTAAATTAGAGATAATTACTTTTGCATTAAATCCACTGTGACTATGCCATGGCTTGAGTGGAACTTTATGAGTCGGCTTGCACATGGATTTTAGAGTGATTTAGTTATTTTTGGGAAATGAACTGCTAAAATAAGTTAAATTAAGGCTTCTCTGTTCAAAGCATACTCTGAAAATAAAAATATTAGCTTAATATTTCTTACAGTTTCAACTGTCAGCACAAGCTGAAATGAATACTGATTTTTTTGAAAAAGGTCCAGGAACAGGAAACTAGTTTAACTATACACATACTGAGTCACCAGGATTCACCAACTCAGAGTTTAATCACGCATGTAGACCATTACAGAATTGAGAGAAGAAAATAATTTGAGTGTTCAAATCCTCGTTTCCTAGAGTAAGGGCCCTCCATTCCATGTCTACTTGCCTGATAGAGGCTGGGTGGCAAGAGGAGATGTCAGGTATTTTACCCTTCTCTTGAGTGGCTTGCTCAGGACCAGAGGAGGGAATTTCTTAGTCCCTTTGGTAGGTAAGTGATCTCTTGAAAGTAGGAGTTTAGGCTACATTTTGTAAGGAGGATGTTTAAGCCTGTCTTTGTAATAGCAGTTGCTTACCGTAAGTCCTGGAAAGTGAGAGATGTTTGGCTCCCTTCAGTTCCTGCTCTGCAGGGGTTCAAGTTCTCTTCCCAGGGAAGGGCTCCTTGCCTCAGACTGTGGGATATCCTGCAGGGAGAATGTTGATAGGGGAAGCCACACCACAGCTAAGAAGAGATTGCAAAGTTCCTGGGATCTGTGGGAAAAGGATCAACTGCTTTTAAAGTCTTCTTTTAAAGATAAATAGTAAATGGCAAAAATGCAAAAACATCCTGAACCCAATAAACACAACTCAGATTGCTCTCTGCCCAGAGTGAAAAATCCATAGGACAATTTAGATTTCACCTTACATATTTACTTCTGGTTCACTCCAGGGTCTCCAATCCAGGATCTTACCTGTGGTGCCCCAATTGCTGACATTGAGGCAGTATCATGTACATACAGGTTTAGAATGTTACAGAGCACCCAATTAGTGAAAATGTGAGCAAATATTTTTGGGGGGGGAATGTCAAAATATTGGACAATTGAGTGCCTCAGTTATGGCTTAATCTTACAGGTACAACACTGAGACCTCTAGTACAGCAATAATATACTCAGGCTCAATTGCACCACTGAGATGAGGTTATTCACGCATTGATAGATGTCACAACCTAAGCTGTTCTTCCAGTTAATGTGACATTTGTAGGTAGCAAAAATCTCTTTAATGTGGTACAAATGTGTAGTATAGTGTAAGAATTCAGGCAATGTTGCACTAATGGTATGGGCAACTGTCTTTCACAAGCCAGCAAGGGAGAATGAGAGGAGGGTAAAAGATATTTCAAGTGGAATGGTTTAGAAGGGAAGTAGTCATGTGCTGTCCTACTTCATCCCTTGTTCTAAGAATATGGTACAAGCCTGTTTTAATGCAAAGCAAGTCCCCTAACTCTTGTTCTGCTGCAGGCTTTGAAAGTGCAATTTGCCATGTCCCAGTTCTGTCAGTCATTGTGCTGGGAGCTGTTGCACTCTGTCATCACCAGCTGAGGGTCAGTCTGTACTGAAACTAATATGGCCTGAAGTATTACACAATTATCCTTTTGTGGTGTTAAAATTGCTGGCTTCTTGGCATTATAGTCATGCTTTCTGACTGCACAGCTTAATCACCTGGAAAAATGAGAGGGGGGAAAAAGGTCAGGAGAACCTCCAAGCAGTTATGACATGAGGAGGAATGTCTTTGTTTCTCCAGAATCCCTACAAGTAAAAATGGGAAAACATTGCGTCAGTAATAGCACAGAGGCATCTGCCCTCATCTCCTATCCTGCTTCCTTGATATGCCATGATGGAACAGATCAAAGTGCTTATGCTTTTATGCAATATCCCCATCTCAGTCCAGTGTGCAAATGACATTGGGTGTTCCCTTTTTGTGCTTCTCTTCTGAGCTGTGAAATGGAGATAATGTTTTCTGTATCCCTTCCCTGTCTGCTTGGCCACCCCCTCACTGAAGAACAACCTCCCCTCCCCTCCCCTCCCCTCCGCCCTCCCTCCCCTCCCCTCCCCTCCCCTCCCCTCCCCTCCCCTCCCCTCCCCTCCCCTCCCCTCCCTCCCCTCCCCTCCCCTCCCCTCCCCTCCCCTCCCCTCCCCTCCCCTCCCCTCCCCTCCCCTCCCCTCCCCTCCCCTCCCCTCCCCTCCCCTCCCCTCCCCTCCCCTCCCCTCCCCTCCCCTCCCCTCCCCTCCCCTCCCTCCCCTCCCCTCCCCTCCCCTCCTTTCCTTTCCTTCCTTTCCTTTCCTTTCCTTTCCTTTCCTTTCCTTTCCTTTCCTTTCCTTTCCTTTCCTTCCTTTCCTTTCCTTTCCTTTCCTTTCCTTTCCTTTCCTTTCCTTTCCTTTCCTTTCCTTTCCTTTCCTTTCCTTTCCTTTCCTTTCCTTTCCTTTCCTTCTCTTTCTCTCTCTCTCTCTCTCTCTTTCTCTCTTTCTCCTTTCCCCCCCTTTTTTTCTTATCTTCTTTCTTTTATTTTTTCCCCTTTCCCCCCCCCCCCCTTTTTTTATATATATTTTTTCACCATTTTCTCCTTGGTGCTTGCTTGTTGGGTTTATTTTTTTTCCCTGTTTTTATTTGTTCCATTTTTCCCCCATGTTAGTAGGCGGCTGGCTGTGCTGGGAATGCAGAGGTTTGGGAAGGCTTTGCAGCGCACAGAGCCGGGAGAGGGCGGCAGCGCGGCTCCCATTGACAGCGGCCGCTGTCAGCCGGGGGAGAAAGACACCCTACCTACCCCGAGACATGGAGACAAGGATAAATAAATAACAATCAACCTAATTCCAGTTTGGGTTTGCCCACTTGTCGCTATCTGACCTGGAACACCAAATGCTAGAACACAAATGCTTGGTTCTCTCAGCTTGAATAGGTCTTTAGCTTCTTTGTTATCTTTGCGCTGGCCTGAGGAATGAAAGGAAATGATCCTGGGAAAGGCTTTTCTCACCTAGCGGACTATGCAATCCAATGGTCGAGCTGCTAAGGACCTGATAATAATCTCGTGGGGAATGAAGATAAAGCCCTTTTGCCACTCTTTTTACACTCCCTGAAGGAAATCACTTATCTCTATTGGAAGATGTCAGCCTGATTTACAAGCAGAGGGGAGGTAGCAGGACACGCTTCCTTCTCTAAGCACTTGTAGAAAACACATAAGCGTTATAGTTTTGTAAACTGTTGGAATATATATATATATATATATATATATATATATATATATATTTAATGAGCGGAGAGGCTGTTGGCTGTTTCTTTGGATACGTGCTCTTTCAGCAGTGATATAACAAGAGAAAACGGCTGGGATCAAATTATATGCTGTTACCTGAAGGCATCCCACTAGTAGGAGAGTTATTGGATGCTCTGAAATTCCTTCTGACCCCTCTGCTCCTCAATAAACCTGCACACAACTTCCTCTGGGGATGGGCCAAGTATTGCTCCATTAGTATGCAGCACCACAGTCAGCAGGGCGGGGAAAACACACACCAGGAGGAGAGAAAAGAGATGAAAAACAGCAGGAGTAAAGTAAACGCTTTTAAATTCTGAACAGAAACTTCCCTCCACTGAGATTCCTGCAGGTCTATGGTGTCGTGACGACACGTAAATATTCTGAGGTGAGAGGAGGGTTGGTCCATTTACTTTCTGTTAAAAAATGAAGCCTAGACTGGGAGACAAGGAAAATTTGTTGTTATGGGGCTAGGAGCCCAAAAGTCATGACAACGGACATGGAGTCACAATCCTAAAATCTGAAAGTATTCTAATCCATAAAGCTGTTGTGAAAATGATCATTCTGCTTTTCTGGTGTTTAGCAGTGTGCTAGATGCTCCACTCTACATTGTTTGTCCTATATGCAGCAATATCTTCAGTTCCCAGACACTACCTCACATGGCAGCCCTGCAGCACTTACATCAGTTTAGGGCCTGTTGCCAGATTTTCTCCTACATAATCCACAACCCTGCCAAAAAATAAGGACACTGTGTTCAACTTACACCTATAAATATCATCTATATGAATTTATTTTTATATTAATTCATTTATTTATGTGAAGGACAGTAGGTTGTCTAGCATCCAGTTTCTTGGGCAGCACAGAGATCAACACAGACCCAACTTCAGCGACTTCCTCCTTTATGGCAGGTGGGAAATGAACACACACATTCATGCTTCTGCACAGCAACAGACACTACCATGGTTGCACAGGAGTTTTATTTACACTTTTTAAAGCATTTTGTTGCTTATCTATGGTTTTGCTTTTTACTAGTGATAAATACCGAATAATAGTGATAAAAAAATAACATTTACTTCTGTATATCCTATTCCCATACTGTCAAGCAAGCAAATATGCCCAGTATTAGAAGGCATTGTGACTTTCTGAGACAGAGATGGCAGCAGCCTGCAATTATTCTTGCTCCTCTTAGCTGTCAACCATTACACAGTCAGCTTCTTTAGGGAATGGTGTGTTGCACGGAGGCAGAAAAGATCCACATATTTTCTTATGATATATTTGATTTACAGGACATACCCCACAGGGTGCCCTCCAGGATCAGGACTTTCCGCAAGAGTATTCCTTTCAAGTGAGTGTTAACTTTAAGGTGTCACCACTATAGACAAACTATTTGCTTTAGTCAGGGTTCTCTATAATAATGCACCAAAAGACGAGCTAAAGATGATGGTAAATGCATTCAAATCCTCCCTTATCAACCACAAACAGGGTTCTCTCTCTCTTTCTTTTTGCTTTTTTTTTCTTTTTTTCTTTTCTCTCTTTTTTTGTTTGTTTTTGTTTTTGTTTTGTTTTTTTGTTTCCCCAGAAGCAGTGAAAGTTTGAGGTGGGGGGAGGGTAAGAGGGATCAGCTTATTGTTAGTTGCATCTTGTTTAGCTGGGTCACTGCAGTTGACCTCATTCAAATCTGTGTTGGGTTGACCCTGGCTGGATGTCAGATGCCCACTGAAGCCACTCTTATCACTCCCTTCTCAGCTGCACAGGGGAGAGAAAATGTAATGAAAGGATTTAAGGACAGGGAGAGATCACTCACCAATTAATGCCATGAGCAGAACAGATCAGACACAGGGAAAATTAATTTGATTTATTACCAATCAAATCAGAGTAGAACAGTGAGAAGTTAAATTAAATCTTAAAAACACCTTCCAACCTCACTCCTGCTTTTCTCCACCTCCTCCCTGCAGTGGCCAGGTTGATGTGGAATGGGGTTTGAGGTCAGTTCATCACACATTGTCTCTGCTGCTCCCTCCTTCTCAGGAAGAGGACTCCTCACTCTCATTCCCTGCTCCAGTGTGGGTTCTCTCCCATGGGGGATGGACCTCCATGAACTTCTTGCAAAGTGAGTCTTTCCCATGGGCTATAGCTCTTCATGAACTCCTCCAGCATGGGTTTCTTCCACAGGGTGCAGTCCTTTAGGAACAGACTGATCCAGCGTGGGTCCCCCATGGGGGTCACAAGTCCTGCCAGCAAACCTGTTTCAGGGTGAGCTTATCTCTTCACAGGTTCCTAGGTCCTGACAGGAGCCTGCTGCAGCACAGGCTTCCCAAAGGGTCACAGCCTTCTTCAGGCACATCCACCTGTCTGTCATGGGCTGGAGATGGACCTGTATGGGCTGCTGGGGGACAGCTGCTTCACCATGGTCTGCACCATGGTCTGCAGGGAAATCTGAGCTCCAGCACCTGGAGCACCTCCCTCCTCTTCTTCTCCACGGACCTGACTTGTCTGCAGGCTGTTTCTCTCACATATTCTCACTCCTCTCTCCAGCTGCAGTTGCTCTTGTGCAGTATCTTCTTTCCGCTTCTAGATACGTTATCCAGAGGTGCTACTGCTGTCACTGATGGGCTTGATCTGACAGCCTAGCAAACAGGGCATTGTTCAAGTTCTTTTACCCCATTCCAGGCAGAGCATGCTGCTACGTGTTCTACAGGCCCAAATCTTTTGTTTGTTTCCTCAACTGTTTCCCTACTCACTGATTCATGTCCTTGCAATGCAGAAATATGAGCAGAAAATATATTTAAGATGAGATTTTCCTTTATACTTCTGAAATACCATATCGACTGATTGTATAATAAGTAAAATAATTGCTTTCTGTCTGGAGCTAAAATTTATAAATGATTAAATGCTCTAGAAATATGACTTCAGATAGAAATCCTGATCCTTCGTTATTCCTCACCTCAAAAATCTTTCTCATATAAGCCTACAACAAAGTGCACAAATGCCAGCAATTTGTCTCTGGTAATAAATTAAATTCAGGTGACAAAATCAGATATAAATTATTTTTCCACAATCATAAAATTATATGGTGGGTGTAGCATGGTAGAGCCACTGTAATGCACTATAAGCTTAAAATGACAGATGATGTGGTAAAAACAGTAAAGTTTATTTGGGTTATGGACTCAATGAAATCCAAATACCAATAAGCTCGCTTTTGCCAGGTGTATCAGTTTTGTATGGCCTGGTTTTGGTAGCGGGGGGTCTACAGAGGTGGCTTCTGTGAGAAGCTGCTAGAAGCTTCCACCATGTCCAACAGAGCCAATCCCTGGTGGCTCTAAAGATGGATGTGCTGCTGGCCAAGGCTGGGCCAATTAGAAAGGGTGATAATGTTTCTGTGATAACATGTTTAAGAAGAAATCAAAACAATTGTTGTGCAGTTGCAATTTCAACCAGAGAAGAGGAGAGTGAGAACATGTGAGTAGAACAACCCTGCAGGCACCAAGGTCAGCGGAGAAGGAGGGGCAGAAGGTGCTCCAGGTGCTGGAGCCAAGATTCCTCTGCAGGCCGTGGTGATGACCATGGTGCAGCAGCTGTGCCCCTGCAGCCCATGGGGATCCACAGGGGATGCAGAGATCCACCCGCAGCCCATGGGGATCCACGGGGATCCAGAGATCCACCCACAGCCCATGGGGATCCACAGGGGATGCAGAGATCCACCCGCAGCCCATGGGGATCCACGGGGATCCAGAGATCCACCCACAGCCCATGGGGATCCACAGGGGATGCAGAGATCAAACAGCAGCCCATGGGGAGGTGCCCACACTGGAGCGGGTGGATGCCTGGAGGAGGCTGTGACCCCATGGGAGACCTGTGGAGAGAGGAGGCCCCTGCTTCCAGGCTGGAGCAGCCTGTCCTTGGAGTTCATGTTCCTTGGACTGAAGTTCATGGAAGAGTGACCTAGGCTGCAGCACTCTGAGGGGAACTGTTGCCTATGGGATGGACTCATGTTGCAGCAGTTCACAGGGAGCTGCTGCTTGGGAGATGGACCCACATTGGAGAAGTTTCCTGTGGGAGGGACCGCACAGTGCATCAGTGGAACAACTCCCTGAGCACTGGGAGAAGCCCTGCATGATGGACTGACCATAACCCTCATTCCCTGTCTCCCTGCCCCACTGGGGTAGGAGGTAGAACTGGAAGGAGAGAGAGGTGGGGTCAAGGTGTTTTTTAAGGGCTCATTTTACCTCTCATTATTCTGATCTGATTTTGTTAGTAATAAATTCACTTCATATCTCTAAGCTGGCCCTGTTTTACCCATGATGGTAATTGGTGAGAGATCTCTCCCAGTCCTTATCTCAAAGTGTGAACCCTTTTTTAAATTTTCTCTCTGCTGTCCAGCTGCAGAGGGGATTGAGTGAGCACCTTTGGTTGGTGCCTGGCATCAGGCCAGCATCAGTCCCCAACACCAGATTTGATCGCATTTTAGATTTCCAGCTGAATTGCTTTATATATATTACCAAGATTGTGCCTGACTCAAATGTTAACCCAGCATAGCTAAACTGGAATCTGGAAGGGGGGCAGAATGGGCTGGATTTGGAAGTGAAGATGGCAACTCATTTTTCCCCATTCCTGCCACCCCCCGCCCCACCTTAAGTTATTGTTGTCCTTGTTTAGGTAGACAGGCTTCTTTCCCAAAGAAGCAGCAATGTGATAGCTAGTAGAAAACTCTCATGCTCTCCAAACAGTGGTGTTTCCCTTATATAGTCTCTTACATCTGTAGTTTGGTGCCTTTGGCTGCCCAGGTACATAACTAGGACTGCACTCCTGTGTAAGATTGTGCCCAGCTGGAGCCTGGCCAAGTGAAAAACCAGATAAAGGACCCCCTCTCATGGAAACATGGGAAGGGCCTTGTGAGCTTGCAGTCAAATGCCTCAGTGTGGAGCAGGGCACTGAGTGATGGAGAGGAGGAGCTACAGAGGCAAAGCTCAGTCCCCAAATGCAAGTCTCATTGAATCAATTGGGCCACCCATTGATTCCTGCACACTGTAACTGAAAACCCACAATCGTGGGCAGCTGCTACTCCAGAGAAAATGTCAGCCCTAAAACCATCCCAGGGCAGCAATAAATGGGGGCTTGCTGGGTGAGTACCCCTGGACACCTTCATCATGCTGCTTCCTGGGGTGTACCACCAACCCTGGTGCCATCCTGGCCACTTCAGCTAGCCCTGCTCAAGACGATGAATATTTTTGGTCCCTGCTCAGAGCAAACACTGTGGATTTAGCCCCTCACAGAGAGGAGGCAGAGCTGACAGCAGCCTGTTATCTCCAGAGTAGCTGACTAAAATTAATTAAATCAATATAGATCAATTAGCTTTACCATCTTCCTGAAGCCAGCTGTTGTGTGACCTGTCTGTGGCTTGGATATTCTCCATTTCTCTTGGGAAAATAATGCCTGGGAGTGAATTTCTCCTCCAGAGTGACCTGAACTGATGTGCTTAGGCGAGAGGAAGGGGATTATTTAAAGGAGGCCAGTGCTTAGCTGAAATCACTCTGGTAGGCTACATAAAGAACTCTGAATCATCCAGTCCTGAAGCAAAGTGAATTTCCTGCAGTGCTTCTGGCAGCAAACAGGTTGTTAAATGCTCCCAGGTGTTAACCCTCATTATTTTTGCCATCAGTGTGAACGTGCAGTGTTTGTGCAGTCCCAGGATTTCTCCATCACTTGTGCAGTCCAAGGCAGTCACACACACAGAAGAGAGCTGAGCACAGGGAGGAAGGGGCTGGTGGATCTCTCCAGGCTGGGGCTGGCTGTGTCACACCCTCCAGGCTGGTGAGTGTGGCTGCCATGAGACGCTTGACCCGTGAGGAGACAGCAGCTGGACCTCAGTGACCTCAAGAGTGTGGCATCTGTTTGTGGTGCAGATGGGCTTCCTGCCCTGCTTTTGGGTCACTGCCAGCTCCACTTGTGGGTTTGTTTTGCCACTGTTCCTCACAGGCAGAAAAACCACAGTTTCATAAAAATGGAAGGAAGGGAGATATGGGAGCAAGGGATAAAATCCACCCCTTCTGGTCGGTTCTCGGTAGAGATCTGCCCTGAAAAATGAACCAGCTGAACTCAACCAATCGAAATTGGGAAAATCTAAGTCCAGGCTGGGTTGCTTTTTCAGTGTTTGCTGGGGTGCTAGGGGGAAGGAGAACAAAGAGAGATCCTGGAGCTGCCATTGTCTGTCTCTCAAAGAAAAATACTGATCTAAGCATATTCAATGTAGTTTGTATTTTCCCTAATGTGCCTGTATTATATATACAAGGATATACACTATATTTTAAGAAATTCTGAGGAGAATTAAAAAAGCATTTACTTAACAAATCATGTTTGTTTCTCAAGTAAGTCTCTGATCTAAGACAAGGAACCATACATATTTAAACTTGGAAGTTGATTTTCTATGTATGATTAACACTGATTTCTAATGTATACAGTGTCACTTCTCCAGCTTGCTGCAATCTGCTTCATAACTCATAAGGGAAATTTCAGTGCTCTCTACTGAGCTGTGACAGAGACAAAGGAAATTTTAGAGGACAAATGAAGTATGGTCTCGAAAACCAGGGCTGTTAATTGGTACTCTGCTCTGTATTGATCTCACTCCTCTGCTTCTGAGTTTGACCGAGATTCTGTAACCCCACTCAGGGAGGCTGCAGTTAAAGAGGTTTTCTGCATTAAACCAGCAGTATTAAACCCTCAGAGGTTCTCATATCCACCTTCTGAAACACCAGAGATATCCATCCAACAGACTTGCTTTCATTCCATTCCCTGCCATAAGAACTCAGGAATTTGCCCATCCAGCTGATCTATTAAAAATTAGCCAGCATTCCCTGAAAAAAAACCCCCACCCATATGGCTTGCAAAGCATCACTTAGTCTTTTTGCACTGTTATGCTTCATTCTGCAGAATTACTGATGGTGTTGTAGCTTCAAGTTTCTCCACATTAATTGCAATGATATTTTTCAGTCTTTTCCTGCCAACCAAGCTGCTGGCTTTTTATCACACGTGTTCCAGAAAGAAGCAGAGGATTGCTGTCAGCTGGCTCCCGTCTGTTTTGCCATGGAGGGAGGGGTGAGGTGCACAACACGGGACTTCTGCAACTGAGAGAAAAGGTATGAGATACATGGCTTACATAAAAGTAAGGGGTATGTAGGAGCTTAAAACCCCACTAAACAAACCCAGGAGCCTATTTCTATACATATTGGACTTGAATGGAGTAGAAGTTGTTTCTATACCTGGATTCACTGCTGAGCTGAGACTGACTCTAGACTTCCACCTTCCTGTGCCTCAGTGTCCCCATGGATGAATCAGAAATAAAAATGCCAGACTCCTATATAAAGTGCTTTGGAACCTGCTGATAAAAAACATCATTTGTGCTGATGTGCCCTGTGGGCACATAAAAATTACTTCTGTGGAGAGAAAAGGCACTAATATATATGAACCAAGTAGGTGAAATTGCAGTCAGAGATAAGTAAAGATCAACAGAGCTCCCTCTGTCTCAGATGAAAAGGGGCATTACATGCAGCCTGTTGGAGCCCAGCCTGCACACCAGATGACTTATGGATACAGGGATGTGCAGAGGGGTCATTCAACAGGGACAGAGAAGCCTGTTGATATCTGCAGATAAAGGAAGATCCATGCTGAAGGGCTGTCACGTTTCTCCCTAGGAGGTTCTGGGTACAAAGATGCCCACATGCATGACAAAATGCCTCCATGGTGGCCCCCCAGCTTCTGGAAGGCCGTGGATGTATGTTGTAAAGATGGTTTTGTGTGCTGGGCACATGCAGGGCACCAGCAAATTTTGAACCTGTGGCGATGCTGTGCCCACACATGTGGAAGACTGTGTTTACTGGGCATCCAGTGGATGCCTGGTCTGCCAGACAACCAAGAAGATGATCCTGGATAAAAGTAAAAACCTAAAAATCAAATGCTGATTTGGCATAGTGCCCATGCAAAGGCAACAGGAGACACACAGTCACCTTATCTATGGCTCCTTTCTCCTGCACTTACTTTGCTGTTGGAACCTTCTGGGCTCACTTCTCCCCAAGGAAAGTTTTGTTATGTGTTTATGAGTCGCCCGCCTAAAAAAAACACACTATTTTGGGCTTCACAGTCAAGAGAAGAGCTGCATGGCTAAACCTCTGCTGGGGGTTTGGGGGACTTCTGAGCTTCATGAGCTGTTCCTCAGATGGGCAGGGCCATGGCTGCGTGGGCTCACAGCTGCCCCTAGACAGGTGACCCAGCTCTCACACAGCCCTTGGCACCACTGCATCTCCACTGGCACTCAACCTGCTCGTGAAGGGCATGAACCCTGGTCCCTCTCTGCCTCTCGGGAGCCTCTGTCATGGCAAAGAGCTGGGTTTTGATTTCAGGGGGAAGGGAGGAGAGCAACTACCAGGTGTGAAGTTATCTCTAGCTCCTTTGCATGAAAGTGCTGCAGGGAGCTCCTTGCAGATCAAAAGAAGAGTGATACAACAGGGAGGGGAGCTTACCAAAATACTCTGCAGTCCAGCTCACTGGCAGCAAACATTAACACTTGCCTCTTTCCTGGGGGAGTTGCAGGGAGTCCAGCTTTGTTTGGAAGGAAGATTTGACAGGACTAGTGTGGAAAGTTTCCAGGGAGCAATTAAAAAGGGGTAAGGGCAAGCAGACTCTTTTAGCATTCTTCCATTGCTATTTGGGTAACTGGAAGAGCTACTTGTGAAACTCTGAAGCAACCGTAAATTCCTGGAGAGAGATAAGATGCTCCAAACATTTTGTTCCTGACAAAAACTGTTCTAAGTTTTGCTCCCTGCAAACAAAAAGTGAGCAAATGCCAAACCAGTCATCCAAGTAACTGTACAGTTCAGTGCTTGTTTTATGCCATCTCTTTTGGGCACCTCTTCTGAACAGAGGATTTTTCTTCAAATCTTCTTCTTTCCCTGTCTAGCTTGACATTTCTTTAGAACATCTTCATATTTGCTTTGTAAGGCAACAAATTCTGCTTCTCTGTTCTATTTTGTCTCTCCCCTTCCCTTGTGTCTTCTGTGAAGAGCACAGAAATTTCTTCCACATATTAAGCAGATATTCCTGCACCAGTAATTTCTGTTTTGTCTCAGGCAATCCATCAGTCTTGTGTGATTAAAAGGTAATATCTGTATGTGGTTTGTATCTCTTTCTACTGAGAAGATTTTTCTATACCAATATATTTGGCAAGGCAAAGTTCTTCCAGCCATGAATATGAAAAGAAGGTAAAAAAATTATCCATTTGAACCAGACTTTCAGAAGTCAGTTGAAGGAGCACTAAATGGTTACAGGCAAGAAACTGGCAAGATCACTGTTTTGCCATGCAAGCTGAAATTTCATTAATTTGGCAGCTTTTTTACTAGAAATCAGAAGAGAGTTTTGAGAGTCATGAGAGGAAATCAGGGAATTTTTTGCTTTTAAAGCTCTTTAAAACTCAGCAGTAGTTCTCCCCCCCTGGAGGTTTATGAGCATGCAGCAACTTCTGTATTTAATAAAGAAAGCAAGCACAGCAGAAAGACTGAAAATCTTTTCCAGGGGCAGCGGGGCTCAATCTTCATGTGATAACAGACCAGAAAATGTGGTTTCTGGAAATACAGTCCTCAGCACCTTGGTTTGCATAGTCCAAATCCGCAACCATGTTTCTTGCTTTATCCAGTGCTGAGGTCTAACTTAGAAGCACTCCACAGTGTCAAGCACTGAACATAGCCTGACTGACACCTCTGGAAATCTCCTTGGCCTCCCTTGACAGGGATATCTCTGAAGGTTGCACCGCCTGGCCAAAATGAGTTCTAGGTCCCTCCAGTGGCAGGAAAGTAACCAATGCATATGAACGATGTGGAAAAGAAGGTTTCATGGTATGAGTAATCTACTTCCCCTGGTGGGAACTGGATGGTTTTAATAAATGTGTAACAAAAAAGCATTTTCTTTCCTGAAAATTATCGACATATGCCATCTCTGTGACAAGTCTAACTCAAAAGCAGTAAACTGGGAGTCAGTCAGCAGTGTTAAGGATGCCTTGGAAGCTTCTTGGTGTTAATGAAAGTTTCACTGGAAATTAAGGCTTTAAAACTGTGCTTTTCTACCAGATGTGGGAATGCAAAATTTATGCAGATGCAGCATGGCTCAGTGGAGAGGCTTTGGGCTGAAACTCAGAAGATCTGGTTTCTGTTTTGGGATGTGCTGATTGTGACATGGAAAAATACTTCACGCTAGATTTAGGAAAGTTTAATACTTTTGGCAGTCACAAATCCAGTTTTATCCTTCTGTGCTCCTGACCTTCCTGCACAGTTAGTTTTCCAATTGTTGAGTCTTCCAGGTCAAAGCTTTTTAAACTCCAGTCTGGAAGCTACTAATGGTCTGCAAGATATCAGAAGGTGATTTTTGGGAAACAAGCCACAGTTTAAAAAACAAAATTAAAATATTGCTAAAGGCATAATGAACAGTCAGAATGGGGAAAATACAAATACTGAACATTCCTAATTGTATTTGGCTGTAAAGAAAAGCTGCTGTGGTAGTGTCTGCACAGAACAGACTTTTGATTTGTTTCCTAAAAGATGTAAGTTGCTCTGGATTTGAGGAGCATCACTTTCAGTGCATGCCTTCATCACCACCATGCCCAAACTTGTGTTTCTCAACCTGTTCTGCATTTGGAGTCAAAGTCTATCTCACCTTCCCTGACAGCAAATCTGCAGGTGACAGTATGTTCCCTTTTATGCGTGAACTCTGTAGTGAAGGCATTAGTTCAAGTTGTAGAAGAATCAAATTCAAACCCCCCATCTGCCCTGAGGCAATGTGAAATCCCATCTCTGACCTTTTGGAAAGCTGTTCTTGCATTCAGACTGCCAGCAGCTCTGTCTCTCCCTCCCACTTCCCATGGCGTATTTCCACCCTTGCTAAGCCACTTGGCAGCTCACAAGAGAAGGCCCTTTCTTGTGAGGAGGTAGGCACACCTGAAGTCCAGTGTTTGCTCAAATTAAAACTGTGGCATTTCAGTAACATGCTTTCAAACAAGGCTATAAAGAAAGGCAGAGCACTGAAATGGGGAGCCAAGGCATGAAGTGAACTGGGACAACCACTTATGTAAGTGATAAACAAGCATTTTTCACTTGGAGCCTTTATTGCAAGTGAAGAAAGTGTATTTCAGTTTCTTCATTTTAGCTCAGTCAACAACTTGTTTATTAGAACTGAGAAATTAATTACAGCTTAAAAGATCTGTAAATTTCTTTTTCCTACCCACCAGTCTTTGAATCGACTGAGACATCAGGACTAAGACCTATTCATTCCAGGCTGTTTAAGCGCAAGTCAGCAGTTATTTCATGAGCATAAGTTTTCTTTGTATAACAATACAGTCAATTTTAAACACAAAACGTGTTTTGACATCTTCTTTCATATTAAAATAATTTGATACTGCTTTATTTGATAAGGGAAAGCAATGCTGCCTTTTGGTATGTTATTATAGCCTAATTTCTATCCAAACGCAATTCAGTGTAACTACTAAGAACAAAACTGAATTACCTAGTAAGTACAAAATTTGCCCTTTTCTCATATAATAAAAGGTAAACATTAAACATTTAAAAGTTAAAAGAATAAGCATTTGAATAAAAATGTAATTTGTTTCAGTATTTGAACATATACATACCACAGTTTGAGTTAGCAAAACAAGAAAGTCTGAAATACAGCAAAACTCTTCAGGTGCTGTAGAAGAAATCTCAGCGGTTACCAACTACTAAGCATCGACTGTTCTTTGGAAAAAATGATTTTAAAAAACTTAAACAGGAACAAAACCTGATAAAATTAGCCAAGGTCACTTGCTCTCTCCTTTAAGTGACAGTTAAAATAGATTGCTTAAATCCCACACATATGAATCACTCCACCCAAGCTCATTTTTCACAACAGGAGGCAGCGAGCTTTTGTGCCTCTGCGGTCGAAAGGGAGGAGGAAGGAGGCAAGGCTGCTAACCCCGTCACTGCTGGCTGCCGTTCCGCTTCACCTCCCCTCACTCCTGGCCCTCCCTCAAAATTAGCTTCCAGAAAATGCACTTGTCTCACCTTGCTCTCTGTTGCCTTTCCCAGGAGAAAGGCACTCATGTTTTCTGCTTGGCCTTTCACCTCCCCAAACACACATCTCTCTGCCCTTGTCCCATTTATGCTCCCCACACATCTCTGGTGATGGAGAGGTACCTCTGAAACGATCTGATAGGTCTGACCTCAAACGCTTGAAGGAACCTGGGATTTCCATGGAGTGGCAAGTCACAACAGGTCAGACTTCAAGGACATACAGGAAACTGGGACCTACTGCATCTGAAGGGAGAAGAGCAGAGGGATGGGGTTTGGCATCCTGGGAAGTTAGGAGATGAAAAGTCAAGCAGCCTTGATAAATTGGTTCACCCCAGGGAAAGAGGCTGTTTACTCTGCTGCTCCTTACCTGGGATTTATCCACTTCTTCCCTCCTTTCTGTCTGACTCTCAGAGTCACTCCGTCATTGCACATCCTGCCCACATTTTGTACTAAACATTTGCCCAGCCCAAATGCAGCATACCTCCCCTGAATGCCTGTGGGAGAGTTTCAAAATCCCACCAAACCACTCACTGCAATTATACCTCCTTCCAGGAACAGGACATGAGCTCTGGGGCATTCCCAAGGGCAGCCAAGTCCTTCTGCTGGTGTATTGCTGTGCATGCAGGTTACCAAATCCCCTGATGCCAGCTACTGCCTCTGAATTATTCCAAGACTGTTTGCCATTGCTTTTGGGTTGTGTTGTTTTGGTTTGGTTTTGTGTTGTTTTTGGTTTTTTGTTTGTTTTTTTAAAATAAACATGCTGAGTGTAGCGTGCTGGCAGCCATCAATATTCAGATCAAATACCACTGTGTGATGTGCTGCCTGGGGGATAAACAGGAGATGACATTGGGTGCTGCTAAAACTTGTTATCTACTGCTCAGCTCCACTGCAAGTCTGATGGCAGAGAACTGACTCAAGGCAGGTTTGCTTGCCTTGACTGAAAGGTTTAACTGCAGGATTCTAAAGCCTTGTGACCATGCATATTTTGTGAGTTTAACGCAGAGAAGAGCAGGATTTGCACCCACGTGAAACTGCTTTGAATCCAGGCTTAGGGTATTTTCTGTGAGAAAGGAGTTGATATTTCCTCCTCCTTAATTGTCATGAAAATGAGTCACAACTTAATTCTGGACCATTTTCTATGCCAGATGAACAGCACAGCAATTCTTTGTTCAGATATCTGAAATGATAAAAACAGTGCAAGGATGAGAACATGAGCTTTCAGAGCTTAAATCACAGAGATTCTCCTTCCCTCAGTTGGTATCTGAAATGTCTGCATTTTTTCAAGTGTGAAATTAATGAAAGAGAATGTGTCTCTGCTTTTGAGATGAGCATGAATTCATTGCAAGTGCTTCATGCATATTTTTGACTTGCCTTTGAGCCTTGCCCAATCACAAAATTCTCTACACTGGAAACTATTTCTCTGTGCAATCAAACCTGGTTAAGTCTAAAGGCTCTAACCTGGATTTGTAAAATGATTTGCAAATGTGATTAAAACCAGCCTAACTTCATGGTTAATTATAAATATGGTGCATCTGACAAACGTATTAACCTGAGCCCTGCCAGTGATTGCATTGCTGTATTCAGCATCCTCCTTTGTCTTTTGTTAGAGCAATAGGAGCATAGTCACACATTTGACAGTGTCCCACATAGGGTATATGTGGGACACAGCCTGATGTGTACTGCATGGGATTCGTGATTCCACACTGTCCTTACTAAAGCTGCCCTACTTTCCTTGTTGCTATGATTTTCTAATATTGGAAGTGCTGAGTGCTATCATGTAGCCTTATTAATATTAAAAAAAAATATTCTCCTATTACTGGGAGATCTTCATTCATCCACTTTTGGTCATTTGTCCTACACTGAAAGGTGGTGTGTCCTTAAGCATTAGAAGACATGTACACAGCTGGAACATTATCCTGTGCACTAGAGGTGAGACATGGCACAACTGGAAGTTCCCTGCCATAGCCTTCACTCAGATGAGAAATTATGAAGTCCTTTCATGAGGGTTTATTTAATAAACCACAGTTGCTGCACCAGTTTCTAAAATGCTAAGTATTCATTTTATTCCTAATGATTAATGCCTGAAGCCTGATGATGATATATATAGTTATCTGAGGTATTAAAATACTTTTGAAGAAACATTCTTCTCTTAAATAAAGTTCCTTTGAAAGACTTATTTTAATTTCAAGATGAAGATTAAGCCTTGCTTAAATAGTAACAGGGAATTCTGGTGTGGAAATTTTATCTGTTTATCTTGAGTTGGGTGTCAGTCTCCAGCACTTATGATTTCAAAGACCATCTCAAAAGTATAACCTCATTAAAATTGGTGCCTGCCTGCTTGCCTCAGTTTGCAGATCTCATGAGAGTCACTCTCTCCTATTCATTTTGATGGTGATGATTCAGCCCTGGATACCAGAGATCATTTTGCTGTGTTCATTTGGGCACATGAGGGCAGGACCTGCTCTGAACGATGGCAGACACAGGGCAAGGCAGAAGGAGGAAGAGGAAGCAATTAAGTCTGATTTCAAGAAGGAAGTCTCCAGCTTCAAAAAAGGCAAGAAATACCTTTGGCTCTTAAGAGAGAGAGAATGAAAAAAACATCTGATGGTTTCTTTGTTATCAGGAAACTGACGCTCTAAGTTTTTGATCCCCTGAAACACTTGACAGCGTATTCTCCTCACCCCATTGTGGATGGGGACCTGAGGGACCCCAGGAATGGACAGCCTTTCTTCCTCTGAGAAGAAACATTGCCACTTTCCTGAGAATGACAACACTCAACTTCTTCACTACAGACATTGCAAAGGTTCAATATTTGCCTGGATTGAAGAAAGAACCTCCAGAAATAACAAAAAATAATAGATTTACTACTACAGATAAAGGAGAAATAGCAAAGATCGAAGAGCCTAGAAACTGGACTGGACTGAATTTACCCTTTGTGTAATTAAACAAGACATGATTGACCATGATTGATTTAATGAAGCAAGGTCACAGAACAGGTAATGCACGTCAGACTTCAACACAAAAACGTTGGTACAGTTGGCAAATCTAAGGCCTGAGATATAACAGTTTTACAGTCTTAAAGAGCGTGATTTTAAGGGAGCAATAGTGGTGCAGAGGCACACCAATATCTGAAAATGTCTGAAAGCAAACTGGACTAACCTTGCTTGTGCTACAGTGCTAGCGTGAACCTAACTAATGACTTTTCTCTATTTTATTTTCTCAATGCATAAAAAAGAAAGACTCATTAACCTGCTTTTTTTTCAGATGAAAAATAATCACAGTACCAATCCACAGCTCTGATTCCTTGTGCTATAAATTCAAAATTGAAATGGAAAAGAAATGAGGAAGGCTGCCTAGAATCATAGGATCATACTTCAGGCTGGCAGGGAGCTCAGTAGATAATGCAGTAAATACCACTGCCTCAGTGCACTTCTCTTTCTAGCAGGGAAAGAGAAGGCTGGGATTTCATTGTGTCCAGGAAGCTAACAAATCCAGACCTTTGGACAGATTATAGGAAAAGTGCGAGTTTCACTATTGAATATCATTAAAAAATATATGTGTCAAGACCAGCGGCAGGACACAAGCCTTCATTAGATGAGAGCACTCTCCAGAGGCAATTAGCTGTGTTCATCTGTTTCCAAGAAAGAGATGCACCTGGGATTCAGTATCTTTCTAGTGTGCACAGGATATGGGCTTGTTTCAACAAGTGGACAGACATCCCTTGCTACTCTGCCTGAATAACTGAGCTTTTGTTAAACAGCAGCAAGTTTTCCATTGTGAAATGGAACTGATTTGCAGCATCCTGGAAGGCTGTACAAATCTGCAGCATTTTGCATATCTGACAATTAAAAATTATCCATGCAACAGATATATTTTCATTTAAAACCTGTTCCACAGCTCTCTCCATTAAGGTTTCTTTCAAGTCACATTGAAATCCCAACTACTTTCTGAGACAAGACATTTGAGGAGGGATGTGGCTGATTCCAGCATGGAGCAGTCTTGAGTCACACTCTTTGGCCACTTTTCTTAGAGCACAAGAGCTCTTTATCCTGGTGCGCAGGAAATAGAGCAAGGCAGGCTGGAAAATGGCATGGCTGAGCACAGATCTGCTCTAAACTGAAGTGTAAGAAAGAAATGCACAGGCAATGGAAGCAGTGACAGGTGACCTGGTGGAAGAGTACAGGGATATGGCTTGAATGTGTAGGGATGGGGTCAGGAAAGCCAAGGCAAAGCTGGAACAGGACTGGCAAGGGATGTGAAGAATAACAAGAAGGGATTCAATAAGTAATTAGGTCAGAAAATAAAGGCCGAGAGGAGTGTACCCCTCTTAGAAGCAAGAGGGGTGAACTGAAGAGACTGATATGGAGAAAGCTGGGGTACTCAATTAATTCTTTACCTCAGCTTTCACTGGCAGTCAGGCTTCCTGCTTCTCTCAAGACCCTGATCCTCTGGGTGAGTGCAGGGGGGAGTGGAGTCCCTTCCACTATAAGGAAAGAGCAGATTCAGGATCACTTGATGAAGCTGAATAATCCCAAGTCTATGGGATTGGATGAAATGCATCCCAGGGTCCTAAGGGAACTGACTGCTATCACTCTCCATCACATCTGAAAGGTCAAAACAGTCAGATGAAGTTCCTGGTAACTGGATAAAGGGAAACATTGCTCCAATTTTTAAAAAGGTGAGAAAGGAGGATCTAGTAAACAATAGAGTGGTGACCCTCACTCCTGTGCATTGGAAAATCAATGAGCAAATTCTAGAAGAGTTTCTAATTCTAAGGCATGTGGTGCAAGTCCAGAGGAGGCCATAAAGATGATGAGAGGGTTGGAGCATCTCTCCTGTAAAGACAGACTGAGAGAGCTGACATTGTTCAGCCTGGAGAAGAGAAGGCTTCAGTGAGACCTCTTTGCAGCCTTCTGTTGCAGTAAGGGGGCTTATAAAAAGGAGGGAGAGGGACTTTTTGCATGGGCAGATAGTGACAGCAAAAGGAGCAATGGTTTTAAATTTAAAGAGGGCAGGTTTAGATTATCAGGAAGAAATTCTTCATTTCTGGCACTGGAATAGGTTGTCCAGCAAAGCTGTGGCTGTCCCATCCCTGGAAGTGTTTGAAGCTGGGTTGGATGGGGCTTTGAGCAACCTGGTCTAATGGAAGGTATTTCTGCCCATGGCAGGGGGATTGGAACTGGATGCTCTTTAAGGTCCTTTCCAAACCAAACCATTTTATGGTTCCAGGACTTCATGATAAAAGGGGACTTTCTAAGAAATGGAACCCTTTCAAATCCCACCCTACATGGCCAGGCTTAGACATCTAGAAATCACAACACATGCTCGCTTTCATCCACTCCTGCATGAGTTATAAAGTGATGATTCTCTGCTATTTTCATCCCAAAGTAACATCTCAGATGCCCTGCAAGCAATGTGCAGTGTAATATTGCTAAAATAATAACCATTTCAGCTGCATACTACAGCTATTTGCACAGCACTTAACAAGTGTGATATGACACAAACTACTGCTTAGGCTCAAAACTGTTTTTCAGAATTAAGAATTTCTATGTAACTCATTCCCACTGTTGGTATTTTTTCCACAGTCAAATAGTAATATGGCAATCCTCTTCTCTGTGGATCTACTTACATAGTTCAACAAGCATGGATTTGCTAAGGCGGCTTAGGAAGCTTTAGTTACTGCTGCCCAGTCCACAGAATCTGCCCGGGGTCTCTGTAGGCCTGGAAGAAGTCCAGGCAGGGCAGTAAACAAACCAGGCACATAAAGTTAAATATCCTGTGTGCAGGAATCATGCCTCTTCTACAGGCCCAGTACCTGGTGCTGTGCTCTAGGTCTGTCTCAGGAGTGGCTGGTTTTCTAAAGGCATGCACGGATTTCATAAGCAGGTACGCCACATGTAACACATCTGATGACGCAGTGCTTGCACTTTTGCTGGCTCCTGCTTATGCCCATGTTTCTGTCAGGAGGAAATGACTGATGTGAGATTTAAGCACGTATTACACCATCATGGGTCCTGGCTGCACCCATGTAGCTGTGTGTCTATTCCCTGCTTTCATCAGGTGATCCCATGTACATGTCTGCTAACAGGTTCTCCATCTGTCTCCTCATGCTATTGAACTGTGATTGATAAGAACTTAGGAAAGCCAGCCAGACCAGAACTGTAAGTGTTCTGGTAAGCAGGTGAGTGTCCCATTTTGGGAGCCTGGTTGTCCCCAAGCACCCAAAAAGACCCAACAGAGAACAAAGAACATTGCACTCATTTTCTCTGAGCCTTAGGTTTCTCCAGATGTAAAGTGAGAATACACACACTTGTCTTCACAGGGTGTCACAGATAATCAGAGAGTGGAAATTGTTCAGGTCTTCCTCTGTGCCTTAGTGAGCAGAGCAGCAATGCATTTACAACTATCTTGTTAGTGATGTGGTTTCTTGAAGCTTTGGTAGTTTTCTCACAGCCCAACCACACTTGGCATACATGTCTTCTAAAGAAAGGCTCTGGAAAGTTGGAAGGAATAAATGTAAAAATCATACTGAACAGACTAAGAGACCCCCAAGCATGGTCACAATTCCTACTGATCAGAATAGAAGAGGGCTGAATGTATTATGAACCCTTTGCTAGCAACGTTGTCTACTCTAGTTTTCTCTGTTACATGTTGGACCATTTTAATACTATGAATGTTAAAGCAATTTTTGCCTTCAGAACTCAAGGCAAGAACTTCTGTGGATTGTCTCAGTGGAAATGCATTCAAAGAGACACTAAAACCAACTTGCTCTTCACAAGAACAAATTTCTGTCAGTTTGGGAAACTGCCAGTTGTGTGGCATTAGATGTAAAAAAGGACTTGAGCAACTCATCTCAGACATCCTTTCTCGTGCTGCACATTAAAGCTGTGGATGAGTCAGTACAGCTGAGTAGGAGAACCAGACAGGTTTGAATCACCACTTTTCCCCCATCTCTGAAGCAATATTATTTCCATGCAAATAATTTCAACCTCAAAGTTATAAAAGAAGCCCAGTAGTGGTGATCACTAACCTCATACCCCAGAAGGAATTGACTGGTTAATGAAAATTCACAGCTGTTTCATGTTTAAAGACATCTGATCTATGTAAAAGGAAATGAGCTAATTAATCTTAAATTCCTGGAAATTGAGAAGTATCTGGAGAGACAGCAAGCTCCATTACAGGGTTTCTCTGAAGTTATATCTTATTCAGCTCTTTCCCTTCTTCTTCAGATGGATGTAGGAGAGGTTTGAGAAACACAGCTGAGGAGTCTGACTGCATAAATGTTTAAAAATCTGAAAAAGAACAAATCTTTAAGTACAGAGAAGTAAAAAAGAAGCAGTGTGGATTCCTGGTACTCCATCAGGTGGATCTTGTCTTTGCACTGAGTTGAGCACGCTCTAGAATTGAAAGCTCTGCAATACGTGGGAAGATGCCTTCACACATTTGGAAAGTAAATTGAGGATGTTTCTTGGCTAAGTGCTATCTGTATGTGGGAGACCACCAACTTTCTGCATTCTACTTATGCTAATAGATAATGCTTATTTCCATGTCATGTATTCTTGATTGATTTTTTCATCTTTTATTTATCCTCCTAGATCTAGTACTTTCAACCTAATAGCTACCTTAATAATAATAAAACTAAATGCAAAAGCCAAATAAAACATTTTTTAGGTAGTTAACTAAGATAATTGCAAATTTTTGCAAACAACCGTATGAGAATTCTGTAGAACTTCTATTGAGTTGGGATTTCTCACAAAGAGTTGGTAATATACCTCTTATGTCCATTGTAGAGTATAATGACCCAGAGCCACAAAACTCAGCTGAAATAAGTAAAGGAACAGAATTGTGACTGCCACATTTTACTAGTTTCCTGCAGGATTCATTACAGAGTGAATGAAACAGAAAAAGGATGTATGAGACTCTTATGGTTTTGTTTGTTTTTCTGTGTGCAACCTTACTCTAATAACTTACTTCTGTTTTCAGAAGAAAAATCAAGAACAAACAAAATCACTGTCTCTGTGTGAGAAATCTCTGGGTCTGTGTCTTCATTGAAGGAAGCTTTAGCAACTTTAAGAATAAAATTCTGGCTCTCTTGACAAGACTGACACGTTTACAAGTGTAAAGGTATAATATTCAGAGTACAAGAGACTTTGTAGTTCAATACACTGAACTTGGGGAACCTTGGTCCTGGTTAGACTGGACCTTATATGTGAGGCACTTTGTTGTTGTCTAAATCTCTTTTGTTTTACACAAAAAAAATCATGCCCAGATTTCTGATTTCAAGTCAGAAGTAACTGGCAGCATTAGTGATGTGGATTTGAGCAAAGACTCTGCTTTCACTCACGTTTGCAGTTGCCTACAGCATAGTGAGGGCATGGTCTGCACTCCTGAAAGGCCAATTGTCCTTCACTGGCTTCCCTCAGTCCTTCTGGGTACTCATGAGGACAGGCAGGCTTGGCAATAGGTGGTCCTATTTCACACAATTAATTGAGAAAGATTTGACCCTGCTCCAATACAAATGGTCTGAAGTACGTCCCCAAATGTCCCTGCAAACAAATGAGGGGAAGACAGTGCTGCTACAGATGTGATCATTCAGGTTGCTCAGAGGGTGACTTGGCTTGCTGGAGGGATGAGGGCTAGGTGCCATCTGCATCTGCGGAGTTTAACTCCACAAAGTTATGTTAACCTAAATGGAGAAAAGAATTTAAAAGTAAAACAAGGAAACATTCCTTTTAGGAAAACTAAACATAGCAGAATGTAACAATTTCATTGCCTAGTCCTCAATTCCCAGTTTGAACACATTACTGCATATTTCCCAAAACAGGGATCTTACACATAAGTTCATAAAGTGGCTTTTGCCTACTAAAATAGTAAAAGCAATATATTGACTATATAGGCACATAGTGTCTACTTTTCTTCAACCTTCACATAATTAGTCTGTTCCTGTAACCTGCCTACTCTTCTGGGGTTTTTTATTATTCACAGACAAGAAAATAAGACAAGACAGATATGCCAAATTCTCATCCTGGGAACAACCCTTATCAGCAGGTTTGAATGTCTGATGGAAAGCCCAAAAGCAATCTTCATGTTGTAAAGAAAGGTAATATCCCTGTGGTTCTCTGACAAATAGATCTGGATTGTATTTGTATTGTCAGAAGCCAAAGAGTATCCATCTCCTTCATTTCAGTGCTAATAGTGCATGGAAAGCAAAACATGTTTAACTTGCATCAAGCCTTTCAGTGTCTGCTTTTTGTAATAAAGAAGTGCTTGCTGTGAGATGGTGGTAGGAAAAAAAAACCAACCACCTCCTTACAGAGTATGAGAGAAGAGTGCTGGCTTCCAAGTCTAGTTTTTTTGAACACTGGTGGATTATATTTCCAACATGGTCCCTGGCACTTTTCCAGGCGTCTCATATAGGAAAGATTTTTAATTTCTTTCATCTTTTTTTACACTTTCCTTTTACCTTTACTTTCTTCTTCCTTCCTTCCTTCCTTCCTTCCTTCCTTCCTTCCTTCCTTCCTTCCTTCCTTCCTTCCTTCCTTCCTTCCTTCCTTCCTTCCTTCCTTCCTTCCTTCCTTCCTTCCTTCCTTCCTTCCTTCCTTCCTTCCTTCCTTCCTTCCTTCCTTCCTTCCTTCCTTCCTTCCTCCCTTCCTCCCTTCCTCCCTTCCTCCCTTCCTCCCTTCCTCCCTTCCTCCCTTCCTCCCTTCCTTCCCTTCCTTCCCTTCCTTCCCTTCCTTCCCTTCCTTCCTTCCCTTCCTTCCCTTCCTTCCCTTCCTTCCCTTCCTTCCCTTCCTTCCCCTTCTCGTCCTTTCTCCTAGGAACTGGTAAAAAAGACAAAATGTGTGAAAATGCCTTTATCCTTATCCTCTAATTGGAAGCAGGATGTTTTGTAGTTTTTCTTACAAAGATTCAGATAGGCAGTGAGGTAGCTGTGTGGCACCCACACCAGCTGCTCTGCATGCAGAGCAGGGCGGGGATTCACCTCTGTGGGAACGAGGTGTGCACAGACCTGTGTGAGGCCAATGGGCACCACAGTCCTCACCTATCCCAGGCTCACCTGGTGGTCTCCAGGTTGGCAGGAGAGTGGCTCTGGAGGCCCAGCATGCGGCAAAGGTGGGATGAGCAGGAGCTGGCACAGGGCATTGCAGTGGTGCTGGAAGGTTTCCTCTTCTGTAAAGGACATTAGGAAGAAATTCTGCACTATGAGAGTGGTGAGGCACTGGAACAGGTTGCCCAGAGAAGTTGTAGCTGTCCCCTTTCTGTGTTCAAGGCCAGGTTGGATGGGGCTTTGAGCAACCTAATGCAGTGGAAGGTATCCCTGTCCATGGCAGGGGGGCTGGAACTAGAAGCTCTTTAAAGTCCTTTCCGACCAAAGTCATTCTATGATTTTATGATTCTATGATTCAATGTGTTGCAAGCTCCGTACCTGCTTATGAAATCCCTGTGTGCCTTCAGCACACCTGGCAATCCTGAGACAGACTTAGACCACAGCACCAAGTATTGGGTCTGCAAAGCAGGCATGATTCCTGCCCACAAGATATTTAACTCTATGTGCCTGGTCTGTTTACTGCCCTGCCTGGCTTCTTCCAGGCCTCCAGAGACCCTGGACAAATGCTGTGGACTGAGCAACAGTAGCTAAAGCTTCCTAAGCCGCCTTAGCAAATCTGTGGTTTTTGAACTATGTAAGTAGACCCATGGAGAAGGGGATTGTCATATTGATGCTTTGCTGGGAAAAAAAGGGAAAACGATATCCTAGTAAAGCTGAACAGTCTTAATATTTCTAAGTGGAGTGAATGAACAACAGTCCAGTGTGGGATGGGTGGTGGAGATACTGGCCAGGCATCCCGGGTGAGTGGATGTGGTGGGAAGCACAGGTGGTGGAGCTGGAATCCGACCCCGTGAACAGCACTTTTCGGGGTTCAGGGCAGCTCCCCCCGTGCTCTAGGACATCTCCTTTCTGGAGGGCCGTCCCAGGAGGAGACGGACCGCAGGGCGATGGACACGACCAGCTCATGCCTGTCTGCCGCTGTGGCTCTCCCAGCTTTCCTGCGCCTTCACTGGGGCGTGACTCCGACGACTCCCCATCACCACGACCCCTCAGAGATCCTCCAGCGGGGGAAGAGGTGGGCGAAGTAGGGAAGTCTCCGGAGATGCCTCGATACCGACGGCAAACCCCAGCGGTGCCGGGGAGCGCACCTGTGGGCGACGCCTACACCGTGGCCCCGCCGCTCCCGGGGCGCGCCCGGCGGCGCCGGTGCCGGCGGCGGGGCGGTGCCGGGGCTCGCGGCCGCCAATGGTGCGGCGGGGGCGGTGCGGGCGGTGCAGGAACACCCGGGAGGTGACAGCGACGCGCCGCCTTCCCGGCGGCGAGCGGGCGCCGGCGAACATGGCAGAGGAGCGGCGCTGAGCCCGCGCCGCCGCCCGGGGAAGGGCGGTCGCCCCTGCGCGCCCCGCGTCCGCCGAAGGGAGCGCGGCGCCAGGGCCTCCGCGGGGCTGTGTGTGATGGTGGGGGCATGGCGGGGCAGCCGGCGGCCGCGGCGCTGCTGAGGCGGGGGGCGGCTGGTCCCGGCCCCGGCGGCGGCGGCAGCAGCAGCAGCAGCAGCGGTATCGAGCGGGGGCTGCCTCCCTCTCCCCGCTGAGAGGAGGAGGGAGCGCCTCGCCTCGCCTCGCCGTGCCACCCGCCTCGCCGCCGCCATGCTGCCCGGGGTGGGGGTGTTCGGCACCGGGCTGACGGCGCGGGTGATCGTGCCGCTGCTGAAGGCGGAGGGCTTCGCCGTGAAGGCGCTGTGGGGCCGCACGCCCGAGGAGGCGGAGGAGCTGGCCAAGGAGATGAGCGTCCCCTTCTACACCAGCCGCATCGACGAGGTGCTGCTGCACCAGGACGTCGACCTGGTCTGCGTCAACCTGCCGCCGCCGCTCACCCGGCAGGTCGCCGTCAAGACCCTGGGTGAGTGCGGGCGGCCGCGGGGGCGACCCCGCCTCGGATCGGGATTCGCGCTCTCCTCGGGCTGAATGGAATTGAACCTCCCCCCTCAGCGCGGAGTTTTCCCTTCGCTTCGCTTTTCTTCAGCCCTCTTCCCCATTCCCATGTCCCCGGAGAGGGGCTGGCCGAGCCGCGGGTGCAGGCCGAGGACCGGCGGGGCGCGGGGGATGGCGCTGCGGCAGCTCGGTGTGTGACATCCCGTATCCCCGGTCCCCGCCGGCGTGCTCCCTCGGCACCGGGGACCCGCCCCTCCGCGATGCTCGGGCAAGCCTGGGCAGGGCCGGGCCTGACACCCGGGGGTGCGGGAGGAGGGGGCAGGTGTCATCCGTGTCGTGGTAAAAAGGAGAAAGTCGCGGTAAAAGGGAGGAAAAAATCGTCTCGCCCGCCGGTTCGCATCGGCGCCTGGCAGGGGAGCGGGGACCCGAGCATCGCGCCCTCCCCGGGGCAGCCGCGCTGCTCGGGGGGTGCGGGTGTCCTTGCTGTCCCCGGGACCCCAGCTGCGAACCAGGGAGGGAGGCAGGAAGCGGTGACAGCAGAGGAAACGCTGTTGCAGCCAAGGCTTAGCCAAGCTCACGTACAAAGGGAAGGAGGGACTGAAAAAGTAGGCATGCACTGTGGTGAGCTGTTCTGGTTCCAGGCGTGCAAAAGCGGGCCGCATCTCGCTTTCTCCTGTGTGAGCGCAAGTCTGGGCTTTACTCTTCCAGCTTCAGGATCTCTGATCCTCGGACGCCGGCTTTCCGATGGATTTTAGTGGAAGCACCTTCCGCAGTAAAGAAGTCTTAATTTGTCCCCTCAAATGTAGGTGACAAAAGGTGAAAATGAGAGGAAAAAGCTGTAAGGTGTTGGCGCTGAGAGCGTGGAGGTTTATGAGCCGGGGTGGCTGGTTCGGCTCTGGGGCTGCGGCTAAGGAGGCTGATTGCTATCGCTCTCAGCCTCATAAATGTGTGTGGTGTGTCGTAGTGTTAAATTGCTACTAGCATGCTCATTAGAATTAGTCACCATTCAAATGCTGCTAATATCGCAGCCAGCTAGTGTTTTCAACATTTAAAATTATGCAATTAAGGAAATTAAGTCAGTACCTAAAGAAAAAAATCTTGCCTCAAGTACGGTGTAGGCATTTGTCTGGAATCTTTGCTGAGTGTTACTTTCTGTACTCAGAAATGCTTGTTCTTTGAGTCAGAACATTTGCTTTTCTTTTATAATACACTTACTTGACTTTTTTCTGAAGATGCTACTCTTGCACCAGAAACCTGACTTGCTTGCCAGAATGATATGTGAATGAATTCATAATGTAGAAGTACATATCCCACAAAACACATCTAAAGGGCAGTGTAAAGTAACAAGGTTCCACGGTTGACACATATTAATTTGGTGACAACTGTGTCAGTTTTTCTGTGACACTGTCTTGCAGGTGTTGCTCATGGAAGTCTCCCAGCTTGCCTTGTGATCTTAGAGGTAGAGTCCCATGAGGCTTCAGGCAGACACAAGGCATCTGTTAGAAGAACAAAATTTCTGAAATAATAAAGAAACACAATTGATGTACTTTTTCTCAGAGGGACAGACACATGTCTAGCATAATAAAGTAATAATGTTTTATCGTTCTCTGAATATTTGCAGATTAAAGAAGAAAAAAAGGTCTGTTCTCAGACATGAGCTGAATTCATGAATGGTTCTATGAGTTGATGTAGCTGAGATGTTAATGGCAAGTTGCTGATGCAATCTGCTAACAACAGACCAGAGCAGGAAAAAAAGTGTTTTCTCCCTGTTTGTTTGAGCAGCACCATTATTGGTTCCCTGTCGCCTCTAGATAAAGGGTTTCCTCCCTTTCTCCAGCAGTCGTTGTTTGTATGTTGTAAGGGTAACAAAGTTTGTTAAAAATGCATGGAATGGTCACTTGACAGGAGCTAAACAGGTTACAAGACGATAACGTGCAACATCTGATAATTTTTTATAGCGTTTTGCTTAAAAAAAATTTACAGAAATATATCTTGGACTATAAATAACTCCTCTCACAGTTATCTCAGAGGTAAATTTTATTGATTTTTTTTATTTTTATTTTAATACAGACATTGGGTCTGTGACAATGCAAGTTCTTGCATGTTCTTTTAGGTACAAACAGGGAGCTAGAGCAGCAGTTCCCAAACTGCTGAGAGGAATATCTCTGCTGGCAGCTCTGTCTCCTGGTCCTGCTGTGCCCTTCATGGCTTGGGAACTGCTGTGCCCTGGAGTGATTATTTTGCTTTAATCAATGAATTTTCTGGTTTGTGGGAGAAACTGTAATTCAAGTGGGAGGTTCATAAGTCTGGTAAACAGGGGCAATGTTGTATAGACTGAGGAAAGCAAAGGATGAAAAAACGTTCCTTACTCTTGAAATTTCACATAAAAAATACTATGTAGCAGCTAATGATAGGACATAGATGGGGATATCAGAGGTTCTACCAGATGGAGATTTGGGAGGTGTAAACATGATGTCCTGCATTGAAGTAAAGGAGGTTGAGAAATCATGAGTTGCTTGTTAATAGCATGCATGTCTGGCTTCTCTATTACAGAATGCATATCTGGCCTGGGAAGAGACAGGGACCAACTTTTCTTTGGTACCCGTGTTTTATTTTAAATGGTCTTGTTTCCCAAAGCTGTGTTCTTATTTGGTGAAGTTTCATTATTAAAAAGTAAAAGCCAAGGAAGCAGTTGGTGGTGTTTCCATCAACCATCTAGAGCTGAGTTTACACTGTGAATTTGCAGCACATTAAGTCCCCTCTGTCTGTTTCTGATGCAGACTCCAGAGGTGAAGGTGGGGTGAAACAGGTGTCCCCACAGCTGTGTTTAACTCTGGCCACTTGGCAGGAAGGACTCGGTTGTTTTGTTTTCACAGATGCACCTGACATGTAGATGTGTTGCTACTTGAAATGTGTTTTTGTCACACTGGCCCATGAACTGCTGTTGAAACAGAAACGTATGAATACATGCCCTGGCTGAGGAAGTGCCCAAATTGTGGCTTCCTGGCAGCTGTCGAGGGGAGAAAATGAGAGAAATAAAGCTTCAAACTTGCCCTGTTAGAGCTTTTCACCTCTGCTGCCCCTCTCTATTACAACCAAGGTTCCTGAGCTGCATCTGACTCTATGGTAGTTTTCTTAGGAGTTGGATCAGTGTTGGACAAGTCTTTGGAACAAACTGAGAAATCAAGAGAGAATGGGAAACCAGGCTGGTTTGAACAGTGAACAAAAGCACAAATAAAGCCTGTGGTATTTTATGTGAAATACACTGATGGCCTCTGTCACTTCTGGATAAAAGGAATCAAATTCTTTGTTTGCTTCTACAAATGGGCCTGATTGACCTTTTGCCTTTCTTGTCCCTGGTCTGTCCTGTTCACTTAGGAGCTCTTTTTATTATTGCTGTGTATTCGCTCCCTGGAGCATAATACAAAGCTGATGTCCTGACTGACTTGCTGCTTGGTGGTCAAAAAAAGATCAATGAGTGAATATTACTTACCTTACCTTACCAGGAGAACAATCCTGCTGTTGAATAGGGTGGTTTTCCTTCTCACTGAACTGAAACTTTCAGTGTGTTTGCTAGAAGTTGTCCTCTTTTCCCCTCCCTGCATGCTTCAGCAGTACAGTTGTATCCCAAGCCTGATCAGGCAGGGGAGATGTGTTTAGATACAGGGAATGAAATATGTCACCTCTTGAGTGCCTATTTGAGCCCAGCATCAGTAGAGCTGCTAGTACAGACAGTTTCATCTTGTATCACCTGGTTCAAAACTGTCAGCACATGACTTTTCACAGTGTAATCCCTCCTCAGTCAATTAGATATGACATTCTTCAGGTCCTGACTGAAACACTTGGTTGGTGAGACCGAGTAGCTGCCACATCAGGTGAAGTGATTTACTGTGTGTGGTTCTGAGAAGACCTTGGTGACATTTCATCTTGAAGGCACAGATGTTTCTACGTGCCTGGTCCTGTTGGTGTTTGTGTCAAGTCAGCTTGGATAAAGAAAACTTACTCCTGAGTTCCACATAAATGTTTCTGGGGACCAAATGTTTTGCTTTCAAGAAGACTCAAGTACCAGATGTTTAGCGTATCTCAGGAGATGTTATCCTTGATTCTATTTACAGTTGTTTTGCTTATTCTTTCGTCCCAAGTTAAGAACAGGACCACTGAGCTGTGTGTTGAATATTTACTGCACGTATTTGCAGCCACGTCTACACAGTATTAGTTTTTAAAATGTTTATGTTGTAGTAGCACATGGTAGGAGTCCCTTCTGCCTGGGGACTACACAGAATGACTTTCCCAGCCCTCCAGAAGCTGCTCCTCTCAAGGAGCACTTAAAGTTTTTTGCTGATTCGTGGTTCTATATTTGCTTGTGGTCATGATGGAGCATCTTTATTTAGAGAGGAGCATAAATAGTAGTGCTCAGATCCTTACCTTCCCACCCCTTCACGGGAAGCACTGGCACCACACAGGCATATAGAATAGGCCTGCTGTCTAAAATGTGTTTGTGAGAACTCCTTGTTAGAGCACTGACAGTATTACTGCTGGATCTATCTCTGAGGTGGGAGGGACATCAAGCTGCAGTGAAGTAATTTACAGATCTGATGCAATCTCTAATTAATTTCTATGTTCCTCTGCACCCATGCAAATCGAGCAGAGGTTAGGGTTGTAGCAGTAGATAAAACTCACTCCAGAGTTTATAAAGCATTAGGATTCTTGGGGAAGAGATGCCCTATTAAGGGAAAACATTATCATGACAATTTATTATTAATAACAATGTAATTTCTGTCCTGTAATATTGAGTTTAAATTTGATCTAACAGCAGTGACTTTCAGCAGGACACGCTCCTGTACTCGGAAGGCAGGTGACTTTGCGGCATATTAAATGTGAATTATGGTCATCTTACTGCAAAAGAAGTCAGATGAAGTGCTGTCTGTCTTCAATCAGCAGAGCTAGCAAAGGCTGTGATGCCTTTTTTTTACTTTTATTGGAAAAGCAGTCCAAAGAGCCTGCTGGCAATTGGCTGGATGTCATCTTTCTACTCGAGTGATGAAGGTATACCACAGAAAATGGCATCTAACTCTTCCATTGACCTTTTTCTCTCAGTACAGCAGACCTTTAATGCCAGTATTATTTCTGTAAAATTCCTACAGAGATATTGGGCCTCTGAGACAGCTGAGTTAAAGAGCAGCGGTCAGGTTTAAAAACAAAGCTAATAAAAATAATAATAAAAAAGCAGAAAACCTCCCGCCTCTTGTTTCCTTTTTGACCTTCATATCAAAGGTGTGTTTTCATTTTACCCCAATTTCTCTTTTCGGTGTGAAAGTAGCCACCAGTTCTGTTGTTACACTGGTAGGTGGGTTGGGAGCCCAGAATGGACAAAACTTGGAATACTGGGGCAGTGAGCTCATGCTGTGATGATGACACACCCAAATTTGCCTAGCCTAAAAACCAGCCAGTTGTGATGGAAGTGGCTGTTTTAAACAGTGTCAGGTGTGAAGATCCTACTGTGATCCTGTGTCCGGTCAGGTCAGTGTGTGTTGCTGCATTTCTTCCCTATATAAACAGAGTGCTTGGCCTTGGGGATCCCAAGATTTTGTCTTCAGACCAGTGTGGGCAACTGAAGTGGGTTGGGCTGAATCTCCTCAGGGTGGCTGCAGGTGTAGCCTTGGCCCACTGAGCTGGAGGAGGGCATATGTGGAAAGCAGCATCTCTCGCGTTTGTAAGTTACTGTCTGCTGTCAAATTTTACTGTGCTCTGTAGGTGAGTTGGTTGAAACAAATGGCAGCCCCAGCTCTTAGCAGCTCTGCTTCTCCCTGTGATTTAAATAGCAAAATGTGCTGGAGCACGGACACCTTTCTTCCAGCTGCTTGACTGCTGGGGGCTTGGACCTTTGGCATGGTGAAGTGAAGAAAATGAGAGCAGTGCTGACCTCTGACAGTGTTTGATTTGATCTGTCATGCTTTGTTAGGCAGAGCCCATAGTCAGGGGTGATACTTTGAAGAGAAATCTTCCTTTTAATAGATGTGTCAGGGCTGCTGTTTTTTGGTTTTTTGTTTGGGTTTTTTTTATTTGTTTTATTTTTCCCATATCTTTGTGTAGGCAAATGCTTATGACCTCTATCATTTCAGTGTGCTTTGGACACTATTGTTGTGCTATTCTGCTCTTACATTCTGTTAGCAATGGTGGCAAAGGCAGCTTTTTTCTTTTTTTACAATCTCTGGTGCTGGAAAAACTCATCCATTCAAAGACTGGTGCACAGCAGGGCTGTTTCCAGCACACGTCCTCCCAGGGCACCCTTGTCAGTGCTAACAGTGACAAACCAGCATTAGCAGCGCAATAATATCTTGATTTAGCATTGCAAACAGATAAGAGGTAGAGTAGCACTCCAGGGTGTAGCTTCTGGCATGGCTGAGTAAGACTTGACTAGTGTAAGTTAAGTAAAAAAGGGCTGGAAGTAGTAAAATATCTCCCATAATGAAACTGGTGTTGGTGCTGAAGGTGTAGACATGCAGGTCTAGGCTAGTGGCTGCGCTAGTGAGGATCCCGTTTTTCACTTGATGTCACAGTTTGTACAGTGAATATCACATAGACAATATCTTGTGCAGTTGGTTTTGTGGTTTGTTTTTTTTTTTTTTTTGTTAAAATGGCACAGCTGTGCTGTGCTGTTGCACAAACTAAAAATGTGACACAGAGCTTGACTCTATGAGAAGATGAGAGACGGTATTGATAAAAGGTGTGTTTATACTGCTGGAGCTGTGCCCAGGTTAAGTATGGTAATTATTTAACTTGTAGAGTAAATTATTGCACTCCTCTAACATGGGAAACATCAGAAGACATTTTATTATTATTGTTGTTATTCTTTCTTGCATTGCTTTGTACCTTCATTCTTGACAGGCAGTGGCCACTGTGATGCCTGCTGCAGTACTGAGCTGTCTGATCCCTCTGTGACTTTGTCCTGTTGCTTGGTTTTATGGACTTGAGTTGCTGAGTTTTCAGTGGTGTAGGTAAAAGGAAGGACTTGCAAGCTGCTTCTGTTGTTCCAGATTTTGAAAGAATATTAAATAATAAATAAAGGAAGAATATGTAGATGAATGCAGAGAAGGGAAAATATGTTGAACAAATAAAATTACTGGATTTTTCAAGCTTCCCATAGTTGCCTCTTTTCTCTCTTTTGTTTGTTTTTTTGTTCTTTTTCTTAAAACCCTCGCGTGCCTGAGATTGACAGTATGTGACAGGTTTGCTGTATGCTCCTGACATGGATAATTGAGCACAACACTGGATAGAGGCAGGGTAAAAGCTCTGCAACATACTAGATACGTTGTTCTATCTGCTTTTGTTTGAAAATTAGGTAAATTGTGTTAGAGCATATTGCAGCTTTCTGTCCTTTTGTACGTGCAGTAGATTTTGCCCTGTGCAATAATGATGGCAGAGCACTAAGGATGAAAATGGAGTAAAATTTCCACGATAGCCAAGATGTGTTTATCACAGGTCACTGCAGTGCAACGACCCCCTCCCCTTTTAATATCTGTTTGCCACAGCACTATTTTGAGTGGCTATGAATTGTTCTTGTTGCTTCAAACCACTGAAGTAGAAGTGTTTACCTCACTGCTTTTTGTTTATTTTCCATGTAACAAACTCTGGGCTCCTAAGAGTGAGCTGTCAAAGTCAGTGACTTCATTTGCAAGGTCAGCATGCATGCGCGTAACAAAACCACACTCCTTAAAAAAAATATTTCAGGTCTCAAGTCTTGATTGAAACAAATTTATTTAAATTGCTATATAATTAAAGAGGGACAATCCCTTGTGTAGGTTTCCTAAATTTAAGGCCTGGTCTGCACATAGATTTTTGTACCAGTATAATTATGACTGCAAGGGCATGATGTGTTTAATGCATTGTGTGGTCACCAGCTGGTGTGACTTGGCATGAGCGCTGTTCTGCCAGCACAGTGGCACGTGTGTGTGGTACAGGTTATTCCTGCTCCTGTGCAGGCATTAGCAGTCACTTGCATCTTTCGAGTGTTCAGCTGGCACAGGTGTTACAGGTATAGTCCAGCTCTAGGTGTATGGGTATAGCTGTGCTCTGCATAAAGATGGGCCGTATATTCATTCAAGTGGTTTATGGTTGTGGACACTGTGAGGAATTTGATTTGGCTTTTAGGTCACTGTGAGTTTGGAGACCTTTGAACAAAAGTCTGTGCTTGCTCAGGAGCTGGCTATGCCAAAAATGTGGTGAAGAGCAGAGGAGGATGAACCTTGCTGCCCTGCTGGCCATGACCACCTGTGTCAGGCAAGACTCATCCACTTGGCAGGTGTAATTGTCCTTGAGCACTGTGGATGCCTGGGATAGCTGCACTTCCAGGTGGTGGAACTGGCATCCAGGGTATCATAAACACCAGATCTTGTTAATACACAGGTTTGACTTACAGAATAACAGGAGTTGTAAGGAACTGTGGGGGCCGGGAGTTTATCCCCTTTTCTCCTTTGGGAATAGACCAAAGCATCCTTTGTTTTAGCATAGGTAGGGCTAATGATAAAAGTTTGTTCTTTATCAGGCCAAACTCCTGAGTATGAGCGTGGTGAAGAGCACAGAAAATGAGAACATGGTGTGAGGAACTCGCTTGGTAGTAATGTAAGAGTAAACATAGTGATTTAACACGGGGAGTAAAATTGCTTCTGTCATTTGCTGCTGTGCTAGAGTTTATCTCAGGGTGAAAACTGCCTTCAATTCCATCACAGCAGCAGTCACAGCTTTAGTGAAGCAGATGGAAGTGAAAAAAAGGCAGCACCTTTGTTTTGCATTCTGATGTTTCCATGGCTTTTATCAGCAATAAAGACCCTTGTTTTGGCACTTCCTTGCAGTGAATGTTTGGCTGTCTTCAGCTCTTCCAAGTGGCAATTTTTTGCCAAGAAATGCCCAGAAGGGAGGTCATGGTTGAATTAAATACTGTTTCTAGGGTACTGGGCTTCCACATGGCTAATGAGAAGCCTTAATACAGAGAGCTGTTCAAAATCCAAATAGAGTCAAGCAAGGAGAGAGAACTATAAAATAGTAATTATCCTCGCTGTGCTGGAGTGATGTTGCTTAAAAATGTGAACCCGAGGGCTGGGCCGAGCACTTGAAATCCTTTCTCTTGGTGTCTGTACCTATAGTTTCATATATGTATAAAAATTTTAAAAAAACCATTAAAGTAAAAAATATATAAATTAAAAATTCCTGGAAGTCCCTCCCCTTCCTTCACTTCCTCAGCCCATAAAAGACAATGCAACTATTAGTGTTTTGTGTGGGGATAGGAAAGGGGAGAGAAAATAGCTGGGAGAACATCAGAAACAATTGCAGCTGAGCTTGTGTGCATCAAAATAAATTCCAGAAATGTGCCTGAGAGTTGTATGTAAAAGCTTTGATTCTGATTGTGCTTGCTCCACTGTAAATGCAATTAAAGCTCTACTGAATCAAAGGAAATAGTTGATATTTATGATGACATTACTGAGAACACATTGTGGCCCAAAAGAAAACCCAACTGTGCTTCAGGGAGAGGGGCCTGGCCTTGCAGATCTGTGTACTCTCAGCAAAGACATCTCTGTCAATTTAGGAAATGATTGGTGGGAGTCTTGGGACACAGCTCTGCAAACCTTTGATTCCAAGTAGTCTTCTTGAAGATAAAAATCACTGATTCCTTATAGAGAATATCTGTAAGGCACAGTAATTCATGTAAGTGGGAATTTGCTTGCAAACTGATTTTGTAACTGTTCATCAAAAAAATCTGAAGATATAGCTACGTCTGTGCAATTTGATAACTTGATACAGTTGTGTTTCTCTAGCATATTATGGCAGCCTATCTGTAGGAATGAAAAATGGAAAATATTTGGAGCAGAGGTGCATAGATACCTTAGCCATGGCCTATAAAAATCTATCACTAAATGAGTGTGACTGAGCTTGCAGAACTCTTTTGACTTGCTGCTTGCCTTGAGGGAACTTGACAGTTTAGTTCTGGGAAAGATGCTTTGTGGTTAAACAGTATGAGATGCTTTGATAAAGACTTTCTTCTCAGGCAGAGTGCTAAGTAACACTCCCTGAGACTAGTTTGTGGATACAACGTTATCCGAATGCATGAGAAAGTGTCCTGAATTTAAAATTAATGTTGCTGAAGAATTCTATTTAAAAATCTGTGTCATGAGATGCTTCTTTTGCAGGGGTGACATCTTTGATAAGTATGTGTGGACATGGCCTGTGACTATTGGTGTAGCTTGAGAGAACCATGGACCTGAAATGTAATTCTGAATATATTTTTTACTCTGCCACATACCCATTAGGAAAAAATACTTTGACGTATTGTATGCCTGAAATGAGGAAGTTGTGTTCACAAGCCATCTTGCTTCTGTCTCATGAATGCTGTTCTGCTTACTTGTGAGATTTGATGCTGTCTAGCAGACTTATTTATGCCTTTGATTATAGTGCTGTCTCTCAGCTTGTCATATAAATTTAATTGTGATGGTACCGTGGCTGTCGTTGTTTGAAATTACGGACTTGTTCACGTAGGCAAAAGTAGTGATCCTTCACAAGGCCTGATGATGTTTTGGCAGCTGCTGAGACCACATCTGCTTCCATCTGTATGCAGAGGGACCTGACCCTTTACATGTCAGGTGGGGATAAAACTGTTCCACTATATCCTTGTTGTGTGTTTGATGAGACTCCTATTTGCTCTAAGAAAGAGTGGTATGATGAGAATTAAGCTTCAGAATTTCTGTCCTGAGCTTCCATTCTCTGTAACACAGGTTGTATGTTTTTAATTAGATTGCACTTACCTGCCTTCCTGAAGGTGGTTTCATCTTTCAGGATGCCCAAAACTACAGACCAGGGATGAGGGAGCACAGGGAAATGAAGAGACTTGCTGAAGTTTGGGTGGGAAGCTGGTAGCAGAGGCAGAAGGTGAGGCCTCTGAGGTCTGCCCTTCTCTTTCACTGTGGGACCTGCTGCAGCTGAATGCTGTTGAGGATGATAATCACGGGAAGCACATCTGAGCTGCTGGAGGAGGACCAGTCGCTGTCACTCTGGTCAGGGCTTTTTCTTTTTGAGATTGTGCAGGGACTCTAAAACCAGAGTGGGAAGAGAGGACTGGGTAGAGTGCAGAGTAACTTGGTTTACAATGCAGATAACCTTTACTGCTACTCTTGGTGTCCCTTTTTAATGTGTACAGGGCAGCTCATGAAGGAATTGCAAGGACTATTTGAGGCACTGAATATTTTGTGGGTTATTAATGTCAGTTATCAGCTTTCCAGTGCTGGAGCTTTATCTAACAGATGCTCCAAAAAACAAAACAAAACAAAAACTTAATAAGACAGCTTACTATGAGCAGTGATGGCTCAGCATCTGGGAGACTTGTGTATTTATTTTTAATGAACTATGGAGTTTCTCTTTAGTATTTGTTATGGCCCTCTGCCCACTGGAAAACCCCTTTCTCTAGCAAATGGGCAGGGCCTTTTTGGGCTGACTGGAGAAACTACTGTTTTGGAAGATAGACAGTAGCATACACATATGTGATGTTGGTTGCAAATACAATCTTGAGCATCAGCTGAAGCTGATATGAGCAAGTTCAGATTTGCAACTGCTGTTAGGAGTGCTTGGATGAAGTATCAAAAAAGATCTGCAATTTCATGTCTAGACATTTTTTCAGCCTGTAGAGTGCTTATGTACGGTCTCCTGCATTGTGCAGAATCATCTGATAGTGCTGGGTGAAAGTGAGTAGGGTGCTGGTAGTTGCTGGAGCTGTGTGTACTATTCCCTGTGCTTATGGGAAATTTGCGCTAGGTGGAATTGCACTGTACAGAATCATGAATGATGTCTTTCCAGGTAGATATGGATGTTTGTGCTTTTTGCCAAGGGTGGTAAATAAATAAATAGTCATTAGAATCATTGGTGCCTGACAGAAAGTTGTGGGATGATGCTGTAACTGCTAAATCAAGTGATTTTGGCAAATCATTTAAGGCTTTCTTGAAGAGTCTTAAATGTAATGCAACATGTGAGTTATTAATTGGCTTTGTGAGCTCTTTGGTTTAATGGCAAAGGACTGGATTTTAAGGCTTTTGCTTACTTTGGGGAGGAATTACTTTTACATTTCTTTATTGAAAAGGATACATCAAAGAATTAACAGCAGTGAAGTACAGGAAACTGGTTTTTACTCCTAGAGAATATTAGTTTTGCTTGCACTGCAGCTCTGGACCAGGATGATGGATACATCTAGGTTTTTATCACTGTCTTTCAGGTCTTAGTACATTAGCCTGTGTTCCATGTGGATTATGTGGTGCTTGCAGCTAGGAGGTCTGTAGGAGACAAGCAGATCATATGGATTATACTCTCGTGATGGTAATGAGATATATTCTCTGTCTATCAAAAATCTCTAGAACAAACTTCAGATGGGATTGTGCTGTAGCAATAGGCTTGTGAAATTGCTGCAACTATTGATGCAGGAAAAAAACGAGAGTGCTGCATTCTTCCAGTCCTGCCAGCAAATAAAATATATTAGTTTGTAATTTATTATTGTTCATGGAATACATATATGTAGCAATAAGATCGCCTTGCCAGTCTGTCTTTTTCTCATTATCTGTTCTTTTATTCCCAGGCTGGTCTGGCACTGTAAAGCCTGCCAGGCCCTGAAACTAGTTTTAAGGAAATTAGTGTGGATAATTGTACTGCTTCAATTTTCTTGTAGCAAGCAGTAGAGGTATTTTCTTGATTGGAAAAAAAAAATTAAAATACGGCCAGAGAGGAAGAGAAGTCAGAAAATTAGCCTTTGTCTGAGACAAACTCTGTTACTCTGGTAGGAGAATTGTGTAGCATGAGCCTCTGTTCTGATTTAATGCAGCTGTAATGTCCCAATCTCTAAACCTGTAATTACAAGACTGTGAGAAATGAATTGATGTGGACAATAGTTAGGATATTAATTAAAATGCTGTGGATGATGTGGGGAACATCAAGCCTTATGTGCTTTAAACAGAGAAACTGATTCAAAATGCCTTGAATTTTCAGTCTTGGATCTTGTTTCTTCTTTTGGATGCTCAAGTAAGTGTAAATTGCTTCACAGGGCACAAGATAGTGAAAATTCAAGTATTTATGGTGAAATGTTCATTTTGGTAGGATTAAAGTGATTTCAGCTGGCCTGTTGTTTTTCAGACATGGAAAGCAGAAAAAAAGGCCTGTGTTGAGCAATCTTAGATTTACCTCTACATTTCCTAGGAGAATTTAATCCTTTTTTTTCATGTCAATATCTTGTGCTCACGTAACTCAAAGTCTTTCCCACAAAAATATGGATGTAGTAATTCTTTATCCCTCCTTGGGATTAGAGGTCGACCAGGTGAAGAACACTGAGCAGCTGGGGATGGGACTCCCGTGTGTGTCTGGTTCTCAGTTTTGCAGATCCTATAACCTTTAACACATCAGTGGCATTCCTTTTTTTCCTGTTCTTATTACATCTCCCATGAGAAGTTTTACAATGATGGGAAAACTCTCACCTCTGTTGGTAGCTGCAGGTGTTGGAGCCCATTCATTTGAAGCACATTAATAGCAGTGAGTAATCACAGGTAGAATGAGCATGCAGAGCTCTTATTCCAGACTGCCTCAGTACAGCAGTGTGTGTGTTTTAGGTTAAAGTGGGAAGGGGATTACTCACCTGGGCAGGGCTGGACCCCTAGACAGCTCATCCCTCTCTCCATTTGTGTAAATAGTGGAATAGATGCAGTTGTTTTTTAGGCACTGGATTTGTTAGGTATCAGTGCAGAGGTGTCTTTCACTTGGTGGGAGGCTAACTGTGGAAACTCAAGCAGAATTCAAGTTCAAGTGCTTGAAGATTCACAGCCCTGAAGATATCACTGTCTCTGAAATTTTTGTTCAAAATCTTCCAGATTTCGCCCCTGAGAGCTTGATCAGTATTAGAAGTGTGTCAGGCGTGACCCTAATGGAACTTCCACATGCCTGAAGCCTAAGGACTTGAAAGCCTTATGATCTGCTATTGGCAAAAAGTCATCTGTTTGAAGTCACTTTCTGTTTAGCAGTTGTTGTTTTGTCCAAAATTCCAAAGAAACTGCTCCTACTGAAAGCAGCATTGCAAGAGATGGAAAGCCAAACCCTGTTGCTTGCATTGTCTCAGCATTTCCGTGAGATCGAAAGAAGTCACCAGACCAAGTTAGTTTTCTTTACAAACAAATACTTTTTTTCTTTCTTAGTGCAATACTTGTTTTATGGCTGATGCCTTTTTGCCAGGTTTTTACTGGTTTTTACTCAGAGGAGTAAAAAGCCATAAGTACTGGGAGTGGGATAAGGAGAACAGAACTTGTGATGGAAATGTGCAGTGGGCCACAATTGGGCCATGCTGTTACTGCCATCTGCACAGCAGCAAATTCTAGTCAGATCAGAGAATATTGTATTTCTTTCTGCGTGGCTGACTTTCTTACATTTAGTGGCCAGTGTTTGTCTTGTTACCTTTGTTTGGAAACAGTGCCAAATAAAGAAGAGACTAACGAGGGCATGGGCTGTTGAGGTTAAAGTCCTGTATTAAGAGTAGAAACCAACTAAGTCTTCCTTCTGCCCCCTTTGCAGAAGACAGGCGCTTGCTGCAGGTTCCCTGAATGTCACAGCAAAGTGGCAAGCCATGCCCAGCCTTTTGGGAAGTGGTGAAAAGGCATTTGGCATTGGCAGTGTTCTTTGGCATTTCTTGTCTTTGAAAACACACTGCTTGAAAACTTCAGATAATATTTGCCTGAAAGAGGAGGATGTGTTTCAGTCAAATGATAAGAGGGGAGGGGCTGCTCTCAGGGCTGAGTGTGAGACACCTCCCATGCTAGAAATGGGAAAAATAGATGAAAACAGAAAATGGAAAGGCACCCCCGTCATGCTGACGAATTTGGCCTGAGGAAGCCAGCTGAATAAAGGCTGTCAGGGGAGGGGATGGGCAAGTGTTGGAGCAGGAGGGAACAAGTGTCAGTGCAGCAGTTGTGCTGCTGGGAGGAGGCTTGCAAAAAATGGAAAAGAGGGTGTAGCTCTTGTTACTTTCAAATTCCCTTGTCTGCCCTCCCTCTTGCCTGGGAGCTGTGTTCCCTGTCTCCTGAAAGGGCTGTGTACCAGCTGCCCCTAGGATGTGCTGCAGGGGCTCATGTGGTGGTGGTGGTCCCCTGACAGTGAGACGCAGTTGGGAGGAGAGGACTGGGGCAGGACCTGAAGTGAGGTTTGCAATACTCTGGGAAAGGGTAAACTGAGAGGGAGGAAGACATCTTTGGACTTCAGTGAGAACTGTCACACGTCTCCAACATGAAGATGCAGTGAATTAATGACCCTTCCCTGGAAGTGAAAATGCTAGCTGTATGCTTTGGTGGTGAAAAAGGTTAAACAAAGTGTGTTACCTTTACTGTCTTCAAGCTGTCTTGAACTTTCAAGAGAAGGACTCTGTAAAGCCTCTCTCCCTGTGGGGATGAACTTCAAAGATCAAGACTCCTGAGTGGAGGAATAAAGCAACTTGTCTGGTGCTGCGAACTTCCCACTGAGGTGGCAAGAACTATTCTGGTCAGGCAGAAAATGCTTTGGACACCAAGTGCAGCAGGTTACTGATAATATGGCTGGGATGGTGAAGGATGGAAAGTTAGCCTTCCTTTAGAAGATTAGGAAGGCAGAGAGGAGTCAGGCACAGTTGGAAGTTCTTGTTTATTAAACGGAGATGATGAATAGGTGTTTCAGCATCATTAAGCCATGAGACATTTGATAAGAGCTTGTTGAGTAACTCCAGAAGTTTTTTCCAAACACAGTAAGGTCTGTTTGAAGTCACCTGGCATGTGTCTGTGTGTGCCACAGCCTTCCATACTTTCAGGTATATGAGCTGTCTTCCCAAGATGGTTGGTGAAATGTGATGTAGGTAGATGGCCAGTGTCACCTAGCCTGAACTCAACCTGTGTGTAGAAAATGGATAAAAAATGTCTGTAAAACTTTGAATTTCAATTTTATTTATTTTTTTTTGTGTGTGTGTGTGTGTGTGAGCAGGGCCTCTAGGACAATGCAAAGAGAACAGCACTGGTCAAAGCTCTGTAAGAGCTTGCTTGCTCCTGGTTGCTACTTTTAACTCAGTGTCACAACCCTGCCATCTGCCTTGTTTTGTTGAAGCTACCCAGCTCCTCATAGCTAGGGCCTGTAAAGGTATCTGTATTAGCCTGGCCTGTGCTATGATGCTGCCTGATCTGGCAGTGGTTCCCATGCAGTGTATTTCAGGTGTGCAGCAGTTAGGTGGGCTCAAACTTACTTGATGTTTGAGTAGAGTTAAATGCCCCAATGATGCTGTTAACAGCACCTGTGCAGCCTTCTTCATTGAGACACTTTCCTAATGCATGCAGTACTTGATTATACTCCAGGCAGCTCCAACCAGTGCCTTGTAGGCCAGAAGTTGCTTGTAGGTGTCTCCAGACTGATCTGAGGTTCAGTCACGCCCAGTGGTAGAGGGAGAGCAAACTAAGTGGTGTCCATTTCTCACTAGGCTCACAGCCTGTAGTGGCACATTTTTAAACACTGGGCCTGGAAGGGGGAGCTGAGAGAGCTGTTACTGTGACTCGCTTGACTTGGTCCCATGAACAACTCAGTCTTTTCCTAACATGGGTATGTCTCCAGTGTGCATGACTTTGTATAGTTGAGCTGTTTTTCTCCTCCTGGCTCCTTTTTATGCAAGTTTTTCTCATGTGAAATATTTTGGATTAGATGAGGTTTACAAGGAGGAGTTGACATTACATTTCAAGGTTTGCTTCTGCTATTGTGCATTGGCATACTGACATCATATCCCTTGGGGTCAAACCTCTGGGATGAGAGCCAGTATTTAAAAGATTTTTTTTTTCAGGGTGGAGGAATATCTTGTAATTTCACCCCCTATGAGTTTGACCTCTCCCTCTTACACTTGTTCATTATTTCATATTCCACCTTTACAACAACTAAGAAAAGACTTTGTTAGCCCTTAATGTGATAATTCGTGCTTAACCATCTGCTTAGGAGGCATTGATGATGCTGCATGCAGCTTGCCCTCCTCCTGACTAGTTTCTGAATTGCTGGTACATCCCTGTATGCTGTTAAGCCATCTTTGAAGCTCACTGTGTCACAGCAGTGTACATGGGCGGTAAATCTACTGAAGTCAGCCAAATGGTACCAGCGTGAAACTGGAGTGACCAGAAAATCATGTCTCCTTTCTTCTGGATTATGTATAGCAGAGAGGGGTGAAAGCTTCAAGTGAGCAGAGAAAATTTTGAAAGCAGCTTTTTGATTTCCCTACCAAAGAGTCTGGCCAAGTATGCTGAAAGTAATTCTGGAGACCACAGGCTGATTCGAAGTGGGTCCCTGGAGTTGCATAAACAGACAATGCATTATTCATGAGCTAACTGAGCCTTTGCCCTCCTCCAGCAAAGTGGGACAAGCAGAAATGTGCTTGCTTCCTTCACCTGGTTGACTGGCCCTCTGGGAAGGCTCTTTGCAGAGTGGAGTGGAAAGCAGGGAAGGCTGCTGATACAATTAGGCTGGTTTGCACTGTGACTTAGGAGCACTTATGGGAAGCCCATATGAATTCACTTATGACTTGTTAGTGCTGTGTTTGTCAGACAGCAGTCAGTGGGGATAAGAAGTCTGGGGTGCACAAAAATGATGCAGGAGGGAAAGACTGCCTAGGTACCATTGTAACTGTGTTCTTGCCCCATGGGCTCAAGCACATCTCATCCTTGTTCCTCCTGCACTCATTTGCAGAAAAGAGAAACAACAGTAATTTTCATTAGAAGCTGTTGCATGTAGCCTCCTTCAGTGTATTTCAGAATAATAATCTTGTGGAAAGCATACCTCACCCAGCAGGAATTCAGCAAATCCAATAACAGGTTTATGATGCTGGATTTGGCATGAGTGGTTTCAGATCAGCTGACCATAAACTGACTGGAGAACAGAAGGAGCTGCCCTTGTTTGTACCCATAGTTATGATGGTCATGTGGGATGAGTTTGTGGGAGAACTGGGTGTTGTGTGTGGTTTCTCCTTGAAGCATCTTGCCACAGGGAAACTACGTAGACATTGAAACATGGACTTGGAGCAGTTGAATTTGCTACAGAAAAAGAAATCTGGTTGGTGACTGTTGCCCTTTTCCTTTATGCTGTTTGTCAGTCTTGCAAGTTCCACATCTGACTACTACCTTAGTAGCTTCTCTCCTCTCTGATTTTATTCTAGGAACAATGCTAAAATGACATTTTGTTCCTCTCCCATCATCCACTGCTAACTTTGCCATCTAAGCTCTGAGCTACAACAGTTGTAGCATTAATGTGCCATGAGCAAAACCTACTAAAATACTGTGATCTGACAGGAAGCAGATGAATGTTGTCACTGGAATGTATTCTACCAAGTTTTACTTAGTGTTTCGTATGTAGTGGTGGGTATTTTAGCTGGTACAGAGGTGCAATAATGTTCTTAGTCTCAGGACTGCACTCTTTCGTAATAGCAGACAGTTCATTGTGAAAAAAAAAGGTGTTTAGAGAGGGGGCTGGCGTAATTGTGCCATTCCATAATCATGGAACAGGTCATATTACATCTTTGGAATAAGCTGCTTGGGATTCATCATGGAAACAACCACTTAGGTTTGGGTTTATCTCTGACAGACCAGCTCTCTTACTGTCATAAGTTCATAGCCATTTGAGACAGACAAAACTGTTGAGGTCATCTAACCAATCTCCTGGACAGAGAAGAATTTTCTCAACAGCATATTTTTGTGATAGATCTAATCTTAAATATTTTCCTCGATGGGGATTCCATCACAATGATCTTTCTGCTGAAAGAGGTACTTTGTAGTCAGGCTATACTGTCCTTTATTAATTTAATCACATTATTTCCATGTAACTCCAGTTTTTAATACCTTAATGAGTTCTCTTCAATCCTTGTTGTTCCATTCTTTGAATTCACATATACCTGTACTTCTGCATTGATGTCATATCGTCTGTTGGTGTGATTGATGAAATTACCTCAGTTTACTAATGCCTCACATAATCTGCTGAACTGCATTTGGATGCCATTAAAATGGATTGGGGGTTAGACAGAACAGGTTGGAACTAAATAATCCCCGACATTGGTTTCTAACTGAAACCATATCCCAGTGGTGTAGTAAAAAGCAAAAATAATGCTGTGGTCACAGTCCATCTTCTGGCATGTGGTCAGATGACCCATGAGAGCATCTAAACCATTTAAGACCTGTGAAATCAATGCTGAATGTGTAAGCAGTTGCTATTGTAGAGCTGTCTGGATCAGAGAAGCGTGCACAAGAAAACTGTGTTTTCCCAGACCTTTTGCAGTGGCTGTTACCAAGGGGCTGTGTTTTCCCCTGTACCCCTACAAGCTGTCTGCAGGATGTGGTTGGTGTGCTTTCACACTGCTCTGCTCTCTGTGAAGGCACAAGGGTGTTGGATCTGACATGCCTGTCGATCACGTGTCAGAGGTAGGTAGACAGTGACTGTGATTTTTCCTTTTCAGCTCTTCAGTGAGCAGCCCAGTCTCTTCATTGCAAGCCTGCCAGCAGCTCTTGCCATTCAAGTGGGTGATGTTCTAGCAGCATTTCAGAGCTGGCAGAAAAGGGTGATGATCAGATGCAGCCAGTTAAAAAAACAAAGCATATGCTTCACAGGAACATTTGTTCTGTATGCCTGAGCTGAAGATAGAATTTCACAGCATCAAGGCAGAACAGTCTCACAGGGGAAATAGTGGCCTTTTGGGAAGCTTACTTAAATATTATATACACTGAGATGACATGTCAGCTCTGCATTAAGGAGGTCAATGATTTTGCTGCATCAGGAAACCCAGAGGTGGACACAGCCTGCTGAGCAACAGAGGTCTTGTTAGTGAACATGCTGTGGGTGTTACAGAAGAATAGCTAGAGTGGATGGGATTATGTTAAATGTTAGTATGGTAGTATTAGACTCTGGGGGTTTGTAGGTTTACTCCCCAGGTCGTATCAACATGTTATAAAATATATGTAGAGTTGCAGCTGAGGTGGTACCTCATGATGGGAGAGGTTCCCTCAAAAAGAGTTCCCCCTTGTGTGCTGAGTTTTGAGGGAAAATTCCTTCTGGCTCTTCCAGGTGCTATGGGAGAACAGTCTCATTAAGTAACGTTAGGTTACCCACCCTGTGTTAATGTCCTCAATCATCTTCTCAGAAGAATGGCTGAGAGCTGCATGAGGATGGGAACTGAAACCCCCATTCTCTTGGGCATTTGGCCCATTCTGGATTGGATGCACTGGTGTGAATGCTGTGGAAGGAATCGTAGTTGTTATTCTCTTCAGGAACAGATACAAGTCTCTGGAGATGTCAGTCTCATGCTTCCTCCAGCTTTAAATTCACAGAATGATAAAATGCAATTGTTGTATTAACAGACTCAACTGTAATACATGGAGAATGTGTGGCACATTAAACCTGTCTGGTTCATGCAGAAACTCATGTATAATTCACAGTCTTTGTAAATATGTCAGTTTAATGCTTCTCTGCACCTATCAGCAAAGCTCTATCTCCCTTGTGTTAGTCAGACCTGACAGTTTCTGAAACTGGACCTTGAATTGTGTGACAAATGGTGCTGAATTCTGAATATTGCTGAATAACAACTAACTTTGAATTCAGAAAAAAAAATAAAAATCCAACAATATAAGCAGTTTATTGAAGTTCTTCATTGCCTCCCTAGGACAATTTTAAAACTTCATCCTTGTTATGATGGAGAAACCTTTTACTCTCTCTTAGTAGAGCAAGATTGAAACCAAGGAGTAACCAAGCTTTGGTTTATTCTTCCCTGGACATGTTCCACCAGCATCAAGAAATGTAACACAATGCAGTTGTTGATCATCTTAGAGTTCTTTCAGATATTTATTTGTAGTTTAATTCATACAGTATTTTCTTGTAGACTGTAGCTCCTGAATAAGCCACTTGCTAACCTGTGACAGAAATAGGCCATGCCACAAGGCTCTTGGTGACTGGTGTGATGTGTGCCTACTTCTTATTAACTGAATTGTCTGTATTCCATGGATAAATTGAGTTGTGCTTTTGTAAAGCCTGTGAGAATGCGTGTTTTTGTGTGTTTGGTGCTTGCAAGCCCTACTTGTAAGTGACAACACTGGTCTTAAGTAATCCGTAGTAAGCAACAGCTTGGCTTAGTCACTGCTCCTCAGAAAAAAATCCAAAATGCACTATATGCACTACAAAAATAAAGTCAAATAACAACATTTTATTGTGGCTCAGTTAGAGATGCTGAGAATTTTAAGAGCTGTTGGATGGTAAATTGTTAAAACACATTGCTCTGCAGGATGCTAATGTAGCCTGGGCTGAAGCCAGAGTCTGTACAAGTCTAAATGAGTTAGTTGTCCAGGGAATTAGCCTGCTTTGGACTGGGTCCTTTGGATGAGATTTTCAGAAGCAGTCAGCAGTGCTCAAATCCATGACCTTAACTTCGGTGGGAGTGGAGAACCCAATGCTGAGTTTTCCTGCTGTTAAATCCTACAGGGTTTAACGTCATCTTTGAGTGACTCAAAGGCACTGAAGGGAGGAGAAATAATCTGCATTTTCAAGTCAGATACAGTATAAATTCTGTCAAGAGCTGGTTTTACAAGTTAAAAAGCTCTCTTTACACATGGCCAATACAAGTTATTTTCCTGCACACAGATAAGTCAAATCAGGATCAGTGAAAGGTGTGAGTCTGCATTGCTAAACAGCTTTTTGGAAGGGACTAGGTCCCCTCTTCAGGAAACTTAATGTGTATCTATGTGAAGAGAGCTAGAGCAAGAGACTTTTAATATCTGGATGCCTTCCTAGGGCACATCTTAAACTTTACTCGTTTTGCTGAGCTCTGGTTTCTTATCCGATTTCATGCTGTCATTTATCACATTCTAACAGCTAGTGGAAGTTGTGTGGCTACTTTCCTACTCTGTTGAAGGGTGTCATGGTAATTCTTTATTCTTTCTCGAATTCCTGTAATTCCTCTCTTTGGGAAACAAAACAAAACCTATCTATAATAAAAACAAGAGTAAGTCTTCCTGCAAATACAACAGCACAAAAGCTGGCTGCTCTTTCCCACTGAGGCTATCTGACCCAAGCAGCCTTTCCCCTATCACCTTCAAAGCCCTTCATTTAAGGGAAGGGAGTGATTACTGAATCATTAAGGATAATGGCTATTTACTTTTGGAAACAATGGACATGATGAACCACAAAACATAGCCTGATTTTTAAAAGTGCGTTTGTCTTGGGGTAAACTAGCTGGGTTTTGGGGTGGAAATAGATTCAATTTAAGGAGGTGGTAAAATGTGACCTTTTGTTCTGAAGTAAAACACTTTTTTTTTTTTTTTTTTTTTAAATCTTGAGGACTGACCTGGATCCAAGCATGGAAATGTCAGGCTAGAAAACAATACTAACACTTAAAGTAAAGAGCACAAAATTTAGAACTTTGTAGTGATTACAAGTTGTCATACTCACCTGACACCTTGATAGGATTTCCTGTTTTTACCTCTGTATGTTAACATACAGATTTGCTCTGTCTGCAGTAGGATTTTGCCATGTAACCATTGACGTGTGGAAAAGTGTTCCTATTTTGTAGAATCACAGAATAGTTTGGGTTGGAGTGGACCTTTAAATCTCAGCTAGTCCAACCCTCCTGCCATGGCAGGGACACATTCCACTATATCAGTTTGCTCAAAACACCTACCTGGCCTTTAACGCTTGCACTGATGGCACACACACATTTAGGCGTTTAGTCACGTCTGCTTAGGTTACAATGTAATTAAAATGTGCTGAGGCAAGGGTAATAGAGAGGTTATTACTGTGCTAATTAGCATATTATTGTAAAATAAGGGATACTGCTGGATTTGCTTTGTGAGTTGGGTTGGGTAACAAACTGTAGGTAGAGCTGGTGGGATAGCAGACTTATTTTCCTTCCAGTTTTTCTCATAGTCCTTCTAATTCACGTGACTGGAGTTTGAAAGATGTGTTACCTACAGCCTGCGCTGAAGCAGTGACTCCTGCTCTGTGGTAATTTTAGCATTTATATGGATTTATTTCTCAAGGTGTATAGTCTTAGATTCATTCCTGACTTGAGGAGTGGGAGTAAATGCCACTGCAAGCACAGCAGAATGTGTTTGGCCTTTCAGAAGAGGTCCTGACAGGGTGCTTGACAGTGGTACAGATGCAGATACTTTGGATGGCAGGATCCTGCTGCTGTTCACGATGATTGCTGTGAAATAATCACTAACAGCTGCATGTTAACCTAATGAAGAAATACTAATAGCAGACTTCACAATAGCAAGGAGATAAATAACCCAGGAAGGTCAAAACTGTGAGGAAAAATTGCAATGGAGTTTTGAGCTTATGTCAGTGTTCTTCACAGACAAGTGACTTGTGAAAAGTCTGAGGTGAAAGTGCCCTAAAAGTGGAGGTAATCAGAGTAACCCAGGTCTTACGCACATTTGATAAAATGGGGTGGCTGTACCTTTGACTTTGGCAATATAGGTCTGCAGGTTTAAGCCCTTTGCATTTTATGAAACCCTAAGCAGCCTTTTGATGCCCATGCATGCTTTCTTCCTGTGGAGAGCTCCAGGAGCATTTCTTGTCATGACAGACAGATGTGCTATCACTGCTTTCTGCTGAGGCTCTACTGGTGTGCACAAACCCTAGCAAATGATAAAATGTGAAATTTGTGATCAGTGTTTGAAGACATCTCCACCAGTCCCAGTATTGAACACTAGGGCAGCTTGTAATTTGATTTATTATTATTAGACTCCTTGATTATTCAAAGTTTTTGCACAAAATACCCAATTATTTCACTGGTAGAATATAAGGAAATTAATCTTATTTATGCTACTGCATTTCTTCCTGTGGTAAAACTGCATTAAAATACTCCTGTAATAGGTATACAAATATTTTAAAGTGGTTTTAAACTCGAGGGAATGTAATGAAGCGACCTCTGTGCTCTTAAGGTTCAGACTCTATTATGTCTGTAGGGGATTGTTCTATTGGCATCTGATAATATTCCAGTTTCCAATTTACAAGGAACCTGTTTTTCAGTGAGCATTGCAAGCTTAACTCTGTCAGCTGGCTGAACTTTTGGTATAGGGACAAGGTCATCATTCAGTGTTTGTAGCCTGAGCAAGTAAAGCTTCTCCACTTCTGCTGCTGTCTTTGCCCTCCAGGAGACATATGAAAGACTTTGACAAAGCCTTTTGTTTTTCAGTTAAATTTTAGATAATTTCAGCATTTATTGACCTTTCTGCTGTTGCTTAGATCAAGTGGCATTATGTGATCCAGCTTGTCTTTGTACAGTGGACGAACTTTTATCACATGTGTGGTGTCTCCCATAGTCTAATGACCTTCAGCAAATAAAAACTTACTATTTCCTGGTTAAACACAAGAATTAGATGCTTAATAACATGTATATTGGCAGTTTCATTTCACACATAGGTTCCTAAGGGCTTCGTGCTAAGTCAAAGGAGTGATTCTAAGGTACAATATGTCTAATTTGTCTCACAAAAAAAGATTTTTTTATAACAAAGTAGTAACTCTGTGATCTTTCTTTAGAAAATACAAATAAGCATGTGCATATAAAAAGGAAGAACATCATCCTTTAAGAATTGCATACAGCTTTTGAGTAAATTTGAAGCTGTTTTACTGCAAAAGCTTTGTTTTACTGGCAGTATGCAGTCATGGTGCTTAAAGGTGATCTAAGGTATATAGAAAGGCACAATATCTTTTATCTGATGAACTGGTGAAGTTTGGGGAAAACTCCAAGCTTTCAAGCACACCAACATGTGCATTGAGGGTTGGGATTTTTGTTGTTTTTGTGTTTTGTGGGGTTTTTGAGTTACAGGAGCCTTAGTGAGTGAGACTGACATGCTAAACTTCAGCAGACTTTCTGTTCTTTAGTTTAATTTTGCGTTCTGTCAATGAACCGTGCTAAAGCTCTTTCCACTTCATTGGTGCATGCCGGAAAAAGTGTAACTGAGAGCTTATGTAGTTTTGAGCAGACACTGCAGTAAAATTCCCTTCCGACCCTTTTTGCCTTTCAGGCTTTTGCCAATCCTGCCAAGTCACCTAAAATGCTGGATTAAAAGTATCTCACACAGGCTGGGCTGGTTAATCTGTGCTCGGTTTGTATGTCTGGACAAGCAAAGGTTCTCATTGGTGATTGGATGTGCTTTTGGTGTGTGCCATTGCCTCATTTTAGGGCCTTCTTGTACTGTAGGTTTGACCACATATGAATGTGGTACCATCCCTTCAACACACACAGAAGACAAGATTTTTTTCAGGCAGGAGACATGGCTTTCACATCTCAAGCATTCCAGACCATAGCAGCTGAGGGGCTCAGGCTTTCAAGTAAGAAAGGTGGAAGCACAGCAAGAACAAGAACAAAACCGGGATGAGAGTTGTATTTTCCTGCCCTGGCAACTCAGAACTGTCCCCAGATACAAAGATGTCTAGTAGGTGCCCTGCATGCGGTGACCGAGCCAGGCTGGCGATCAGCAGCAGTGAAGCTGCAGTAGTACAGACATCAGCACACCCTGTGCAAAGTTACCAGGCATCCTGTGGTCTGTGAAACTCCTTGCTGCTGTGGTTTTACTGCTATTGCTGCTAGGGACAAACTCACTCAAGTGTGTCAACACGTGCAGCCGTCACACTGTGCTTGCAGTGTAGGTGTGAGCTTGGAGAGCAGTGGAAAGGTGCTGTCTCCACTGGTGTAAGGGAAACACCAAGCATGACTTCCATGACTTGGAAGGAGACTTTCTGCAAGGGCGTGTAGTGGTAGAACAAGGGGTAGTGCTTTAAACTGAAAGAGGATGAGTTATTAGATACTAAGAAGAAATTCTTTACTGTGAGGGTGGATGAGGTACTGGAACAGCTTACCCAGAGAAGTTGTGGGTGTCCCATCCCTTGAAGTGTTCAAGGGCCAGAATGGATGGGGCTTTGAGCAACCTGATGTAATGGAAGGTGTCCCTGCTCATGGCAGAGAGGTTGAAACTAGATGATCTTCAAGGTCCTTTGCAACCCAAGTTGTTCTATGGTTCAATGACTCCAGAATGTGTTACAACATCTCACCTTCAAAATGGGGACAAAACTTAAGGTAGATTAAAGGTGGGAATATCCACATAGCCTTTCTTGAATGTTCTCATTCAGGGTCGTGATTCCATATGATGATATTGTATATGAGTTTGTGACTGAATGGGCTAAACTCAGGCTTGGCTTTCACTTGTTAAGCTATGCTGAAACCTGAAGTAGTTACAAGAACAGAAGCAGTGCTGCTGCAGCTGTTTAGTTACAAAGGTGGCTTACACCAATGTAATTTCTTCCTTTAAGAAGAGTGGAATAAGCTATCCTAAAATAAAGCATCATACAGATAAAACTGTTAAATATACTGATAAAACAACAGACAACCTAGAGAATCTGTGAGCTCTTGGGAAACGTTTTAAGATTTTGTCAAGGATTTAGACCAATTGTTTCCCAATTCTGTGGGTGGCTAGTAAACTAAAATAGTACTTCATGTCTAAAATATTTATCTTACTTTAAAATTCCAGATTTACATTCATATAGCAAAAGTAGTGCTGTGTTTTGTTCACTCACTTCTATCACTTGACTGTTTTGGTACACAGAGTACTTGTATCCAGAACAAGTGAAGATGTATGTGACTATATATTAGATCTGAACATGGAACATACATACATATTGGCATTTTATATATTATAATACCATAGGCCATGTTTGGTACATGAGCAAGACTGTACTGTGCTAGGCACTGTGTCAACACAGAGCAGAAAAATAATTGTCTGATGAGCTTTCCATCTTTACAGAAATCAATATAGATGGTACATAGGAGAGTGTGGAGAAGGCAAGGGCATAATATTTTCCTGAAACCAGATGTCAGTTGTGACATAGAAAAGTTGGCACAGAAAATAAAATGCAGGAGAGAAGCACTAGTAATAGGAAAGGCAAGATGAAGGAAAGCATGAAAAGATTTGTTGGAAAATCAGATGTTTGGTCATAGTGGAAGACTTCACAGAGTGATCAGAAGCAGGAATCAATGGCTTAGTAGTGAGGAATGATAGAAAGGGTGAGGGTAAGAGATGGAAAGGCTTGAAACCAAACACAAGTTTGATGCAAGAATTCATCTCGGAGAGAGCTGGTGATAGTGACAGGCTTGGGCTGTGATATTTGCCAAAGCCAGTTGGGTGGAAGAGAACAAGCTTCTCCTTATCAGGACTGGATGAAATGATGTTGGAGTTGCTGAGATGTTTGGTACTGGATGCCTGAAAAGGGAAGAGCTGTACAAACACTGTGTAAAAAATACATTCAGGATGTGCTGTCTACCACTCTGTGTTAACATAGGTGAAAATAAGATGGGAGTTTAAAGTGAGTTTTCTGTTACTAACTACATTGCTTACAGGTAGCTCTGTTTGGGAACAACAGACTCATTTTTCTGTTTAGCTTAACCCTATTCGTATGAAACTCCAGAGAGGCATGCTTCTGGTCTGGAAGGAAAGTATCCTCGTACAGAACTGAGGAAATCAGGAGAGGCTATTAGGATAAGCTCTGTCTCAGCAAGAGCTTCAGCATAATCCAGATCTGTAGACATAAATGCAGTGTGTATCCAAGCTGACAGCTAATGGTACAGAGATGAGCTGTGTTGTCCTCAGGCAAGAGGAGGCAAAATAAGCATTCCCTTTTACTGTGCTGTACTTGAGCTGAAGACTAGATACTGTGGACGTGCTGTCCAAAAGACAGGCCAAGTATTTACTGAGTGCCGAAGGGGAGTGGCCTGGAAGTAGTCATACGTTCGTGTGCCATCAGTTGAAACTGCAGATAAAATTTTCCAGGGATAAGATGCAAAGATAGAAAAGAAAATCCAGTCAGAGTATTGAATGTAATGGAATCACAGAACATGGGACAGAGTGTTGAGGAGAGCCTGAGTAAAGCAGGAGAAATAAGGTTTGGACAGAGTTCATAAAATTACAGCTTTTATATGTCCTGAGAGACAGCATAGGCAAGTGTATTAGTACTGCTGTAGTATTGTAAGGTCACATTAGTGATGCTGAATGCTATATGGTTAATACTGCTATAATGTTTGTGTGATAAGGAATATCAGCAATCAGTGGTTATATTAGCACTCTAATCTTGGCCAACAATTGAATTAACATCGTGTGTGAACGTAATGAGACAAGAACTTTATGCAGTGATTGATTGTTCAGTGCCTGTAATGCAACTCAGGGAAAACTGCAGGGTTTTTCTTCTGATTCTGTGAAAGATTTCAGCTGTAATCAATGGTAATTTCTGCCCTCAAGAACTGAGCGGTGTAGCACTTTTTTGTTACATTGTGATTACATTAATTATTAAACTTTCCAAGAAATGAATAATCTGTTAGCCAAATACAAACTATAAGCATGGCATGAATTCACTATTCTGTCTGTTTCATTCAAAGCAGGTGTAAAGCTCTTGCCATTTCAGTGGGATAGCAGTTTGTACCCTGCTTCATCCCTGTGCTGGTACACACTGCAGTGTGTAGTCTGAGTTGTTACAGGTCTGGTTGAGTTCCAGAAATAAGGCTGGAGCAGGAGAGGATCATGCACAAGGATGTTTTGCACAAGGAGATTCTCATTTTTTCTGCATTTTTTTCCGGGTTTTGCGTTGACTTCGAAAGAGTGATCAAGATCTGTTGATCTCAGTGAGGAGTGCTAGTGCCAGGTTGCCTTACTTCTGTTTCTAATGGGCCTAGTGTAAATAATTGCAATCATGGCACTTGGAAGGTATAACAATTTCATTCTTATTTTCCTTCCTATTTTTAATAACCTTTGCCCTATTCTTCCTCAGCTTGCTTCATCAGATTGGTTGTAGTCATGAAGCTTATGGTTCTCCCGCAGAGTTGTATTCTAGTTTGGTTTTTAAAGGTAGAAGGAAAGACATTCAACCACTTCCCTTTCTCTGTAACGGAGAAGTGTTCTCTTTTCTGAGCAGAAAGGTTTGTGGTCCTTTCAGGAAACATTCAGACAGAGTTCACAAGACTTGCTTGTGGGACCTTTTTCAGCAGCTGGATCTCCTTTGTAAATCTTACTAAAAATATTTTTCATCAACCACTTATCACAGAAATTCCTGAGCTGTCAAGAAGCAGAAGCAATTTGCTCTGGGAAAGCAGTTATTGATCCAGAAAAGCAGAATAATTGCAACAAGCAGTAATTAGTGAAATCAAATTTCACTCTACATTAACTGCCCTTGCATATTTTTTGCACTGCAGTTGTCGGCTACTTCCCATGTATTGCTGTCAGTGGTCTCCCATGAATAAAGCAATTTTAAATCCACTGGTAACAAACTGGTCAAGTCATTAAATTACAGTATCCATTCCTCAGTCTTGCTTTGCAGCGGCATGGTAATGTGCTGTTAGTTTGTTTTGCCTAAGCTTTTGCAAAACTTTGGCAGTGGTTCCCACGGACTATGGCAGTGGCACCATGTTACATCCCCAGATTTTCTGAGTCATGTTAAGATTCAGGAAACAGCCATATAAATAGAGCTCTCCAAATAGTACCTTTACATCATCATCATGTGTTTCCAGTCGGAGGATAAATACTTCCTCATTCCAGTGGTGATATCACTTTTCCAGACCCTCTCTAAAACTAAATATAGTCATAGAAAGTGTCTCTGCACTTACTGACATAAGTGGTTGAGTCATTTAGGACCCTGGAGAATCAGAGAGGATGTGTGGGGTCATACATCACTGACAGTAATACAGGGTGGCTTCAGTGTCATTAGTAAAAAGGAAGGTGTGGTCTTGAAGCCAAAATCTAAGTCTGGAGGTCAGTGGTTCATTATGTACAGACTGGCTTTGCACAGTGATTCTGTCTGTCCATCACTTGATCCTTAGACTTACTAAATGCTGCCCATCAATGGGACAGCTGGGTACTTGACACCTGGAGGATGTTGCAGATCCTCAGGCAGCTTCTTGATGTTTCTGGTAATCAAGAAAAGCTAAGGTTACTCGCTAAGCTCCACTGGTAGCAGCATTCTCTTTAAAAGGACTTTGAAGTGAGGAAGAAGTGGCATCCTTTGGGCCTGATTTTGAGAATTGCTGAGCCTATACAGTCATTTCATCACTCAAAACTCCTGAAGCAAATGTGCTGCAGGCTTCTGTGGTCAACTCTCAAAATCAGAATCATGAAAACTGGTGGCCAGTCCTGAAAGTGTTGAATTCAGATGTTCTCTTTCACTTAAAAAAAAAAAAAAGACACTGGGTAAATGGTATTAGAGACAGAATAAAATAAAATTTGATGAAGAATTTAGGCTCTATGCAAAAGTCAGCTTTAATTAGGTCAAAAGAACTAATGAAGGGTCATGTCAGTGAGCAAATCTCCTAACACCTAACTCTTCCAGGGTTATGACTGCTCATTCCCCTGCCTTACATCTTCTTCTCTTACTGACTGTGGTGGAGTTGTGTTACCTGTTCTTGTAGTGCAATTCAACAGCAGGAGGCAAACAGTAATCACTCTACATAGTCATCACTTCAGACTGAAGGGATGGTTCCCTTGCAATTTTTGGATATAGAAATACAGAAAGAATAGGATTGTTCAGACCTGCCTTCTGCCAGATGGCCAAGAGTGCTGATAATCTGGAGAGACCAAAGCTCTGCAGGACTGACAGCACTGCTGCCAAAGCGTGGGGAGGAAAGCCTTGCTCCACGCTGGACTGCTAATTGAGAAACACTGTGAGGACAATTTTTTCACTCTTAAAAGGAGGAGAGGGTTAAAAAGGACTTCCAATTCTGGCACAAAATCATCAGGCTAAAGTAATCGGCATGCTTGTTTTTGTGTTGATATCCGGAATGCTTTTCTGCTCTGCTGCCTTTTCACAAAAATACTGGTGTTTGAGGCACTAGGAAGAAAAAAAAGGCATGCCAGGTAAGCAAAGAGCATGTTCCCTTGTCATATGCTTTCCAAACAGGAATGCCAAGATCTTTCTTTATATCTGGCTTTCCACAGATAAATGGTACTTAACTGCAATATTTTTGGCTGGTACTTTGAGAGACTTAAATCCTTCTTTGAAAAAGGAAGAAGTCACATGAAGCTTCCAGAAGAAAAGTTGGGAGAAAAGTACAGCTCTTAATCTACCTGTAAGCTTCAAAAGAAGCACCTTGTCACTTTAGGGTGCCTTGCAGTCCTTGGAGATGGTGGATTCCAAATGAAGGCAGAGGCACCAGATGTGTCTGGGAGGAGTGGTTATCTGGGAGTCTAGCTGACATTTGGGACAGTGAGCTGAGCAGAGTGTGATAAAACACCAAATGCAAGTCTTCTAATGAGAAGAATTGGAGAAACCCACTGCCCTAAGGCTTTTATTTATATCAGAGGCTTGTATTCTTTTAATCATATGGTGAGATAATCTGAATGTACAGAAATGGAAGGCTGCTTGTGAAGTTTTGCACCTTAGCTTGTAAGAACAAATATTTGTGGGACAGACAACTTGCAGGTGCTTCTTAAGTCTTCAGAATAATGGTATCATTTAGCTTGGAAAAGATGTTTTAAGATTGTTGAGCCCAACCATTAACTAAGCACTGCCAATTCCACCACTAAACTGTGTCCCTAAATGCCATGTCTACAAATCTTAAAAATCTTCAGGGATGGTGACTCAACCACATCCGTGGACAGCCTGTCCCAGTGCTTGAAACCCTTTTGGTGAAGAAATTTTATTCTAATTTCCTGTCTAAACCTACACTGGGACAACTTGAGGCCATTTCCTCATGTCCTTTCTAGCAAGAATCAAATGCATCCTGCAATTACAATTTGTGCTTTGGTGATTTCCATTCCCTGTTATAATTCATTTGGATCTGGCAAATACACGTTAGGTAAAGCATATGTTCTGATTTATCACGGCATTTCTGATGTCTGATTATTTTTTTCCACACACAGTGGGAGCTCAATCACCAATTTCTTAAATGTTGGCTTTTCAGTGCTGAAAGGTGCCTCTTTTGTTAAACAGCACAAAGAAGTGCTGCCCATGCTAGCTGAGCCAAGGGAGGGAGTTGTACTCTTGCTGTCGTTATGAGGAATTTTGTAGGTGGTAATTTTCCAAACTAGAATTTGGCACCATAAAACTAATACATTTTTTTTCCGTGGAACAAAAAAGACTGTAGCTGTTACTGGGCACTGTGATTTGATCTCTCTGAAAACAGCCCTCTCTGTTTCAGCAGGAAACAAGTTGGGAAAAAGCAAACAGCAATGTCTGCCTACAGTTCTCTCTTGCTTTAGGAAGCCTCCCCAATATTGGTGTTTTATCTCGGTATTGTAGGGAGTGTCCTTCTCCCCAGCCTTCAGGTTACTCTCCCTCTATCGGTAACCAGTCTTTGTGCTGCATGAAGAGATCTACTGTATGTGAAGTATCAGCTTAACACTTCAGGCACAGAGAGGCTGGTAAAGCTTCTTGTGAATTGCCAATAAATACCCTGCTATAGGAACAGAGGGAAATTAATGTTAGTGTAAATTCATCATTGATACGTTCAGCTCAGTCTTACCGCGAAGAAATGTTTATTGTTTCCTTGCCAGTGCCCTTGCCCTCTGACCCAGGGAACACCGTAACTGAGGGCTGCTCTGAGCTGATGTCTGATCTGTGTCCAGAAGGGATTCGAGGAGGATGGCATTAATTTCTTCTATCTCATTAAGCTAAATCTGGCTGTGCTTACATCTTTTGCATTTCAGCACGTGGCATTCCCCTGGTATGTACCTTCTCTGTTTCCAAGACACCCCTCGTAAAAGGAGACAGCATCTGGCATGAGCTTAGGGAGCACGAATATTTAAGACTCCTCATAGTTAGCCCTGTTTCTTTTGGGGTTTATTCTTTGGAAGTTTTTTTACGATGCAGGGACTGGCAGGATATGGAAGCATATGATGTGTTCAGCCCTGGATTACGCTATCTTTTGTAAAGTGTTTCAGCCTTGAGTGACAATTAGTTGTCTTGCCTACCCTGGCTATATGGAGCAGGGGGATTTGCCGCAGACCAGGTTTGAGTCAAAGATCTAAGTAAGTTTGTTATTTATTTTCCTGTAGCATCCACAGACACCTTTCCAGGCAAGAACAAGGGTATTTGAACAGTGTAAATATATATACATACACATGTATGTATACATATATATATATACACGTACCTTCCTCTGAGAGTTCGACGGTACTGGGCACAGAGACAGGCCAGGAGGAGATTGTGAGTTAAACAAAATTGCATAGATTTTGACACAGAAACATATATCCTGATGCTGGAAGAGGGAAATAACAGGAGACTTCCTAGCTGTTTTTGTGTCAGAGTTTTATCATTGGAGCATTTTTGGGACAGCGCATTTGAAAGAGTGTATGGAGTGGAGCACTGCTAAACTGCTTACCACCTCATATCCACGCAGACAATATGTGCTAAATCATCAGGAAGTATCTTCTGCCTGTATTTACAACTGGAGCAGCGTCAGCATGAACCCAGCATGCTTCCAGCAAGAGACTGCTGCGAGCAGACCACAGAAGAAAACAGCTAGAGAGCCCCTTTCTCCTTGTAGTTTTTGGGGAAAATCTTTTGTTAAGACCAAGGGAACAGCTAGTAGTGCTGTTTGATTAAGGCCTCCTGCTGAGATGTAAATCACTTTTGATTCTATCTGGAAGATACATTTTGGGAACAGAAATAAGTGACTGATGGAGCTGTGGGATGGGAAGAGTAATTGGTGATAACCTTTAGGTGGTATAGGAGAGTAGTAGCTCTGAAAGGAAGAAGTTTCTTGTCCTGGTTCTGAAGGGGCGTGATCTCCTTGCACTCAACTCAAGTTGGAAAAAACAAGTTAAAATGCCTTGCCCTTGGCTGGCACTTTTGGGTTACCAAGTATTGGATGTGAACTCAGTGTACCCTATAAATATGGAACAAGAAAGCAGCTCCCTTGTCAGATGGCTCACAGCCTTATTTGTCATGTTTCTGTGTTGTTTTTTAGATGACTTTCTTGCCAGTGCTGTTGTATGAAAACCCTGTGCAAATGTTTGGGAGACATGCATGTAGTGGGCTGAGATGCAGAAACAGCAAATGGGAGGAGCAAAGGTGGGGGGGGGAATGTTCTAATTTTTCTTGCTTTCTTTTCCCCCTGTCCCAAGCAGAGCATAGAAGGTTTCAGCTGTCGCTGATGATGACAGTAGTGAGTCACCAGTTCTTCAGGCAGATGTGGAAACTTTCCATATGACAAAATTTCTAAAAGCAGCTGTCCTGCCAGGGGTGCATGGGTGGAGGAAGCTGCCGGTTGGCGCAGGATATTTTTGGCAAGCACGAGCACGTGTGGTGCTGGTTCCCTGGACGGGCTGGGCTGATGCTGCATGGCTGGTGAGAGCTTCCAGAATCCTTAATGTAGTCAGTGCAGGCAGTAACATCAGTAAAGACAGAGTAGCGTGGGCTTATTCCACTCAGGTAGCAGGTAGTTGATGCATATCCAGGTCCTTAAAGAGGCTTATACCATTGCTGTATCTGTGATGGAGTCTGCTGTGACTTCTTCAGCTGGTGATTCCAAAGCCTGCATGGAGGTGGCCCGGTGGAGTCCAGTTACACTTCTGCTGTGCAAACACATCAAGAGGATGGGAACTGCACAGGAGGGTGCAGGGGTGGTAGTGGTGGTGGTGGTACAGAGAGGCTACAGCAGCAGGAATGGGAGAGGCAGTGGAAAGCCTCTTAGTTGTTCTGCCTTGTTTACTAGGTAGGATAAAAGTAACTTAAGAACAATTGTTTTTGGTACAAAGAGACCTCCTGTGGATATATTTTGGGAACCGTGATGTTTTTCTGCCTGAAGCAGAGTAAAAGAGTTTTGAAATGTAAACGTATGTCCTCTTCTCACTTTATTCTCTTGTAATAGCTGACTAATTATTTTACTGACAAAATGAAGCTAGAGGAGGCCTTGACTCCTTAGTGTAAATCAGGAGTAATCCAAAGGAAGTCATAGGCATTTTCCTGGTGTCCAAGGATTCTAAGGGGCTAATTACAAAAGGTATTTGTATCTTGAATCGCTCTTGAAGGGAATGGCCTAATTCTTGTCACCTTTAGCCAGTGTGATACCGGGGAAGGTGCAGTTGTGTGACCAAGGAGACAGTAAAGGAAAGGGCATGGCCTTGGATTGGTACTGCAAGTGCCAGGCTACTTAAAACATCAGTTGCTTTACAAAACAGTCTTACTGTCTTTACAAGTGGAACTCAGCTGCCTGGGGGATGTTTTAGCTACGTAGCAAGTTACCAACTTTCCTAACTTCAGGGCAGGACTTTGTCCTGGTTTAGGAATGTTCCCACAGAACAGCTGCCGGCTCCACTTTAAATAACCTTTCCTATTCCTTAAAATGAGATGTTTCTTTATTCATTTTTGTCATAACCCATGAAAAAAAGCTGCAAGCCAATAAACCACGGAGGTTTAAGATGCCTCAGACTAGGATGAATCAGAGTTTTCAAGTTTTGTAGATCATGCTCTTTTCAGTGACTCAGAAGTCAGTCTCATCTTTTCCTGAGGCACAGGGTCTTGCTGGATTTGGCAGTGAAGTTTGTCATTGTGATCAGTGTTTCACATGAAAGTTCATGTGACCAAATGACTTGTGGAGCTGAAGCTTCAAGATCAAAAACCAAAAAGTAAGACTCAAAGTGATTTCCCCTTCCCCCCTAATATTTGACTTGATATTTTGCAGTCAGCTGGAGTCTCTGATCTATTTCTGTGCCCCCTAACAATGTGCTAAAAGATTGGATACAGGTGAAGGATAGTTAAAATATGAGAAGAGCCAAATAAATGCTTTCTGCCACTGGTGTCAGTTATCACTAGATAACCAGTAAACATAAAGTAGTTCCTTAAAATAATGGAAAATGCTGGATTCATACAGTGCAGGTACAAAGGCTTTGTGTGACAGATAATGATTACAATAGAAAAGCAGCAGTGATGGAGTCAGCAAGGGAGATACCCCTCCCCATCCTCTGACATCTGTTGAAGTCTCATCTCAACGCCCTTCTGCTCTTTTTGTTCAGAGCATGTGAGTTCCAGGCCTGGCAGGCATGTTTGTAATTAATGTTTCCAGCATCATCCTGATGCTGCTTGCTATGCCATGGACAACACATGTTCCCATGAAGCTGGGCTGTCATGTGGGCTGCTCAGGGATAGTGCTGAACTTTGACCAGGCTGCTGCATTGTAAGCTGGTTTCTGTGCAGAGTAATAAAGCCAAGCCTTTCTAGAGAAATGGAAGAGCTGGGATTCTTAGGGTAAAGGCAGGTTTGAAGAGGGAAGAGCATCAGTCTGCCAGGTTGATCCATGGAGGGGGAGTTATCAGGATTCTTAATGCTGTGAAAAGTGAAATAATTACAAATATATAGTTCTATAAAATAGTGCTTATGTGCCAGCGAAGTAATTCCCCTGGGACGGGGAAAAGGAAGAATACATTTTCAGCCTTCCTATTCAGTAGGCTTCATGAATTTTGGCTGTTGCTTCTTTTGGATGCCCATTCATTACCAGAGCCTGTTAGATCACTCAGAACTGCAGGTGAGGAAATAGACACTGTGGAAATCAATCCCCCCAAGCTCAGACCCTGAAACTAGCAGTCACCTAGTAATCAGGCATAAAAGGATGAGAGAAATATCCATTGGGTTACACCAATGTTCATATCTGGTCCTGGATTCTTCTTCATCAGTGCTCAGAAGATGTGCTGATCAGGGAGAGCAGAGGAGCCTGGCCCACGTGTGCGGTCTGCTCTCTTGCACATTCTGCATCCACCATTCTTGTATTGGGGGTGTTAGGAGGACAATCTTTGTCTGTCCCTGTACTGCTTATTTATGGACCTATTGTCCCTGGATTTGTCTAATCCCTTTTGGAACCTGCTGATACTGTCTGCCTGTGGCAGATGTTCCAGGTCATCACTGTGGCAACAAATTCCAGAAATTCACTACTGCCTTACTAGAAATGTATCTTGTTAATTTTAGATTATTTCCTGCTAGTTTCAGTGAATGCTTCCCACAGCTAATAATACTGAATTTACTTCAAAACATTTCTCTAAGTACCTTGTCCACAGACTTCATAATTTTGTAAACCTTGATCATATTTCCCATCAGACTTATCCTTTTTAAGCTGAAGACTCATGGACTTTCCAGTCTCTCTTGGTAAAGCAGTTCCTCTGTCCCCTTAAACATTGCAGTTGCCTGTGTATGTACCTTTTCTATGTCCACCTCGTCCTTTAAATGCAGAAACCAGAAATGCCAGCAGTACTCAGGATGCCTTTGGGTGGATTGAACTTGGAGGATGGAACCATAGACCTGCAGCATTCACTGCACTATTACAGATGCCAGTTGAAAATTTACTGCATATAAAGATGGGAAATAAGTGTGTGAAACACAGTTACAAACTGCTGTTACTATTTTGCATTTGATGTTAAGTACTGTAAATATTCATGGCACCTCTCAGAAGAATAGAGGTAGGGTGGGTCGGAATAACACAGCACTACGTCATGCTTTGTGAACAGAATGGTTTACCACATGGTCCCAGCCCTGCACGCATTTCCAGCTGTAGCATTGCCAAGAACAATCATGTGAATTTGCAGGAACAGTTCATGGCAGCAAGCAGCACTGTGGCCTCTGAACCCACGGTGCCTAGGTGTGTATCTACATACATATGTGCATATATAGGCAAGGGCCTTTTTAAAGCCTTGTTTTATTTTTACAATGTAAATGTCAGTGCCTTAAAATAAAGAGTGAAGGTTGGCTGAATTGTATAAAACTACTACAGGAATTTCCCCTTTGTCTACATAACTGATAGCTGACTGAGGTAACATTTTACACAGTCTAAGGTTAGTAATGGATGGGAAGGTCCCTAAAAATCCTTACCCATATGGTCAGGCTTAAATCTGGTGATCTGTTGTGTAGTGAGAATTTTTTTGCCAAGCTTTATTGTGTGGTTGTTGCCTGCAGATGGAGGGTTAATCCTGACTGTGTAGTAAGAACCTAGTGCATTTTTTGGCATTGCCCACTGCAACAGTGAAGGAATATCCCATGTTCTTGCTTTGTTATCAGCATCATGTGATTTTTTAACCACTTTATACTCTAAATGTTGTTTTTATGCTTTCAGCCTGGTTAGTTATGTCTTGGTTTTGGTAGATGGTTTCTTGAAAGCCTTAGAGACCACTGCTCTTGTCATAGATCAGCTGAGAAGTTTTACCTTATTGATCCATGCTCCAAGGATATCCATGGGTATATTAGTTTTGATTTACTAATGGGCAGGGAAAAAAATTGCAAGAAGCATTACTTGTTGGCTTTCACAGTCCTTTGTGTGTAAGGTGAAGTGACAATATACATAAATTTGAATTTAATTTTCTATGATGGTAACAGAAAAACTAATTTACAGTCAATATTTTGACCACTAAGCTTTGTCTTATGAATCTGATTTCCAGTCTTTTTTTTAAAAAAACACAGATTATTTTCTAGTATAAATATGGTTTACTTTGGCATCTCTTTCCTTAATTTTTCTGCCTTTTCCCACTTCATTATGAATGATGATCCATCCAAAAAGCTAGAATGGCTTTATGGTGCAGCTGTACTCCACGTATAAGCAGTTTGGCTGCCTTCCCAAAATGGCACATTTCAACCATGGCTGCCATAAAAGCTGCTAGCAAGGATTCTAACCACACTGATGTGTTTCAATCAGCTTCATTACATTTTTAAGTCAGGTCATATTCAAGAATATTCCTGGCCCCTGGCTACACAGTACAGTAACACTGAAATTTCATCTCTTGGGACATTAGCTGTCATTTTTGAGTCATTGAGAAATGTGTTTGATGATACCTACCCAGTCCTTGGTGAAACATTCGCTCCAAGGACCATCTGCCCCTTTAATAGAGTTGTCATTTCAGCATTGCTTCAATTTCTGCAGCAGCTGCCCACTGATGATAAGTCAGATGTGGGGATGTTAAAGAGAAGAACAGCAGAGCCTGACTGCGGTGCTGTTGCTGCCTTCAGCTCACTCTGTCAGAACATCATTTCCCCAATTAACAAAATCGCTGTTGCATGTTCTGCCTGATCCATCCTTCAGATTTCTTCTTGATCCGTCTCCAGGCAGAGAGGCAAGTCATGCGGTAGCTCAGACCAGACGCCTTTTTTATGGCCTCCACTTACAGTGAGCATCTTTCTGTGCCTGCTGAGTTGTGTTTTTAGCTTGGCTCAGCTAACTCAAATTAAAACATTGGCAAAGATATTTTGCTAGTTTCACATGGATTAGCATTTTTAAGTTCTTTTTTTAGACTTGATCTTGAACTGATAATCTCTGTTTATTCTTAGACTTGCCAGACATCTGCTTTCCAGCTGTCCAAATGAGCATCCTACAGAACCCCTGCAAATCTGAGCTCTCCAGTTCATAGCACCCCAACACTACTGAGCCCTGCAGTGACTCCCACAGGACATGAGGGACTGGCAGTAAAGCTGCGTGCTTTGGGACACAGGCATCCTGTTCAGCCTGAGTGAAAAACCTGAGCTTTTAAAAACAGGCCCAGTGTGAGTGACTTCCAACAGTGTTTCTCTTACAAGTGTCCTCTGTTAGCAGGGACAAATGTGCCAAATGAGGTGTTATGAAACAATGCGGTGTAGAAAGGGTCATTCCAATAGTTTGCCCATTACTCTGAGATCTCGGAGATGTAAATTAACTTTTCTGTTTTGCTACTGATTTTCTGCCTCCCTTTTTAGTGGAGGCCTGTCTTAATCGATTAACTTTAGACAGTCTCTGTTTAAACATCTGGTATAAAAGTTACTTATCTAGTCTTGGCTGGTTACCAAGATGCTCTGTAAGTGGTAGAAGGGCACCATGCTAAAATGTGTGTCTAAGTTATTTAAGGTAAATAGCCTTGTGGTGATGTGTATTTATGTCTTTTAGGAAGTCCCTGATTATTATTTTAGACTAGATGCTTAACTTGGTGATGATAGAAAGGAGCAGAAATGAATCCAGGGCTTGTAGTCTCTCTGTGCCTCTTTTCACAGGCTGTAGAAGTCATTAACGATTATCTGGTGTTTCACAGGATGTTGTGGTTGTTAAAGATGAAAGTGCCCAGAGATCTTATAAATAACTAAATTATGCAAAAGGTGTGCCTGTGTAGGCATAGGTGACCTAAATGAAGTGACAGTGGCTTCTTTTGAATGGGAAATTAAAAAAGAGAACTTTTATCCTCTTCCTAAATAGCTAGCTTTATGAAATTTTTAAAGCCAAAAGCATAAGCACCTTTTGTGGCAATCTTGGCTCCATTTGCTGCTCTTCTACACTTGAAGTCTTTCATAGCTGTATGTATTTCTGTACATATGCTGTCTGTTCACAAACCCTCTGCCTTCATTTCAGGTGTTGGGAGTGAATGAATTCCTTCTTTTTTTTCTTTTTTTTTTCCCTTCTGTTCTTCCCCTTCTCTGATGTGAGTGCTGGTTTTGGGGACTGAGAGGATCAGTTTGAACAGCAGAGTCTCTTGATTCTCTGATGGATGATTTAGTTGCAGACAGACTCCAGATACCACTTTCTTTGATTTCTCTTTTTCTTTCTGTTCTTGTGTACATGTTGAGCACATGGAAGGCTCTGAGGAGCTCTGTGCATGTTGTTGGGTTGCTTTGCCCGAGACTTCTGTCTGTTGTTTGGGCCTTTGGCTCATCTTCCAAGCAGAAAAAGGTTAGCAATTGCTTTTATGGTTGGATGAGCCATTGTATATCAATAGAATGCGCTGCTAGGCAGAAGTGCCACATTCTTCCAACCCTTTTGGGATTGTAATAACCCTTCTCCAAGAGGATCTCACACCCTGGTCTTCTGGGGTTTGTGAGAAAGACACTGTTGTCTGTCTTTCTTGTGGGAACACGGTCAAGTTCATTGTGCCTAGATGTCAGGGAGCTGGCCACATGAGTAGAGTGCCCTATGGGACACTGAGCACTTGGTGCATTCTGCACAGTGGTGGGAGTCATGAGGCTCTCAGGCTTTGTGCTTGGTCTCACTCAGTCCAGCGGTGGTTTAGCTCAGTGCCCACCCCTGGAAGGAGTTTGAAGACATTACAGTATTGCCTCATGGGTTTTGGCTACGTGTTTCATGCCACCTGGAAAGGCCTCTAGGAGTTTGCAGTGCTTGGTGCCTCACATGCCAGGGTAAGACCTGTTTAGTCATAATGAGTTGGTTTTTCCTTCAAGGTCAGATTCATGTTGGTTTAGCAGAAGCTGACCTGCTAGAGCCAGATGCTGTATTCATTAACACTTCTGAGGCACTGTTTGAAAACAAATTCACCAGTCTGGAGAAAAACAGTTTGTTTCTTTTAATGAGATACAGTGTGTAAATGATGAATGAGTTTTTGCGTGCATTAGCCAGTTTCGTCACAAAAATTATTTTGTTAAAAATTTCCCGGTTGACTTTAGAAGCCACCAAAGATGCAGGCTTGTGTATTTGCACAGCTCTGAACCCAGCCAGGCATGATTAATGGATAATAAGAACTGCTGAAAACATTTTCCTACTCCTTTGTGCCTGCACTTAGTGAGGAAACCAGGGAATGGAGTAAAGACTTAAATGCTTTTCCCTAGGAACCTGCTACGCTGGCTTTCACTTGTGATACCAATACATCACTTCCCAGCAGACAGTTTGCACGTTGTGCTGCCCTTGATCCCCTTAGCAGCACTGCCTTCCTCACCGTTGAACAGGAGATGCAGCACTCCTCGTGTGTGCTCCTGGTGGGATTCCCCAGCATGTGCTGTGTGATGGGAAGAGCCTTTTCCCTTGTAGGTGCATGATGTGCTGGTGTTGCAAGAGCTGCCTTTAGGGAGGCTGGCAGATGTTGTGGCACTGGCACAGCTGGGGTTGTTTTGAAGCTGTTGCAGTGCATGTGAGATCTTTGTGGGTGTCTGACTGTTAGTTCTTCTTGCACTTCATCATCCTCTAGAGAGCTGCCCCTTACAAAACAAAACCCTGTGGCACGCCGGGTGAGTTGGCAGTCTGGTGTGAGTTGTAGAAAGCCAAATGTTTTTTAATTCATTCCCCTTGCATCTCACTCAAACCCACACACAAATGTACATTAAGGGACGCTTTGAGCTCCTTTTGTCATTAATGTTGTAGATTATGACTTGTCTGATCTCAGACAGTGTACCTCTGCCTCCACTGTGTTTACCCCTTTCACTCCATTTTGTTACAGCAGTGCTGAGTCTTTATCTGGGGCACGGGGCTGGTGAATATGGACTCTGATTCCTGAGATATGCTCCCATTTCTCTGACTGAATGCTCACGGATCTCACATTTTGGCATCTGTCCACAGATTGAAACCCTGTCTGGCCTGCTGTGACCCTGTAATTGCATAAATCAGCCCTAGCATTTGGCTTCTGATTGTCATTTTTTGTGTTACTGTGTATTGTATTCCTAATACAGTGATGTGTAAGGAAACAAGAGTTTCTGAAAGAGGATTTAGGTCAACCTGAAAAAAACTTCTGTTAAATAACATTGATTTTGGTTTATATAACTGGGACTCTTTTTGAACGCCTTCTTTAAATATTTAGTGACACTTTTTCTTCTTTAGCTCAAGGGTCAGTGTCTTGTATTGGCTGATGATGTGGGTTCCCTTGCCAGCATACAGAGGTTGCCAATTGTTTCTTTTCATCTTACCAGGGTTGGCTTTCCACTGTGTCTGTGAGCAGGGCTTGACTATCCTATCCAGATAATGGTCAAGCTCCCTGCAGCTAGACACTGCTCACTGACTTTCTCTAACAAGCTTTGCTGGCTGGGATACTCTTAAGCCCTCCTTGCATTACTCAGGATGGGTTAGGGAAAGGCCATATATATGGGCACAGTTTTTGGTTTCCTGCTTATATATCTTCTCTGCTCACTACCTTGTGTATTGCTCAGCTTCTCTGCAGTCTGAATCTAAACCCCTTCCTGGTCAGAACAGCTGCATTTCCTAGAAAAGAGTGTCTTAGGGAAAAAAACACAGAGAATTGAACCTCTGAAGCTTTCTCCTGCTGAAACTAGTTGTCAGGTTGTTCACAAGCTGTTATGAAATGGGAGCTTTATCCCCCCTCCTGTGCTATTCTTTTAGTTTCATTAGTCTCTGATTCATGTTTTCAATGGCTAAACCTTAGGGATTTGAATGAAACTTTACTAAAAAGTCTGCCATATAACTCAATTACAGACACAGAAATATTTTCTCCCAAATATTCTCAACAGGATTGGCAAAAAATCCAAAACAACAAAAATCAACAAAACACCCCAAAACAAGCCTCCCCTCCGCCAAAAAAAAAAAAACAAAAAAACCAACTCCAAAATCTTACATGAGATACTTTAAATTTATTTAATTGTAAGTTGAAATAATTTCCAGGATGCTTTCAAGATGTTATCCTGTCTCTAGTGTCAGTCACAGAAGTGGAATACAGCTTTTGCAATGTAGACACCAGCCTCACTGGTTTCAAGGGTCCAACATGAAAAATGGCCCAGTGCAGTGATTTATTGTGACATTTGGGTTTCATGTAGTTAAAACCTGCATGATATCAGTGATAATTTAATGGTGTGCCAAGAGCTTGTATGCATTGACAGGATCTGGCTTCCAAGACAAAACACTATTTGAAGCACCTTCTCAAGGTGGGCCAGGCACACCTGGGTGTTCCTCAGGAGTCTCCCTCATCTGTCCCCTCTGGGCCTCTCAGACATTCAGGTGGCAAAGAGTCAAGCTGCCCTTTCTCAGTGCTCTGCTCACTAATGCAGAGCAAAAGCTTTGTTCCATTTCCACATTTGTATGTGCTGAAGTGGTGAGTGAAAGCTTTAGCCCACCTCGACTGGCTGCACAGAAGCTGTGCACAGCCAAAATTCACATTTGTATGCATCGGATTTCTCCTCACTGTCACTTCTTTTGATCCCACTGCGAAGTGACAGTAGAGAAGGGCAAATGGGGACAAGCAGTTCTTGCTGAGGGAACTGAAGAGGAGAAGCTGTGAGTGATTTTGTGTGGAAAATTATATTAAGCCCTAGTGAGGCAAGTGGAGCAGGGTCTTGTCCAAGGTGGAGAAAGGCAAGCCCTCCTGCTCCCCTGCCTCTCTGACAGCTGGGAATCATGTTTTTTCCCCAGGACATTTTGAGTGTTTTATGCAGGGGTGATCTTCCTTGTGAGCCTCAGTGGAAATGTCAGATGAGTTGCATTGGGAAATGAATAGCCACAGAGGAGAGGGGCTGCCCAGCTCCCTTTGCTAAAACTGCCTGATCCTGTTGAAATATTTTATAGGGAGACAAAGCCCAGCACGACAGACAGGACTTAATTGCATAATTCCTTTGGGGAAAACAAGAAGTGCTTCCAGTGCAGGTCCACTCCCCTGAAGGGACTGCAGATTAATGGCTGGGACACTTTAGCTGAACTCAGCCAGTGGGAAGTCGTCTCCGGTCATTCAGGGAGGCAGTCAGAGTCATTTCAGTTTTAATTTGATATGGCAATTCTTCTTCCTTTCCTAGACAGCATCAGGGGCTCCTGCACTTGCAGCCTGCCCATGTTGGTGTTTTGTGGTTGACACAGATATCTGGCACTCAGACCCCAGTGTTGTCAGTGTGTGTGGACACATTCCTGCAGCAAAGCCACGCCAGGCTGCCTGTGCCTGCCTTACTGATGTGATCACCCATCTGTAGTCCAGGTGTACTCCATGCTTCTCCTGCTGCTGTATGGTGAGGTCTTTTCCAGCCTGTTACAGCAGCTGGAGGCGAGTTTGTGTCCTGCATAGGCCCTTCACAAAAGAGTTGGAGGTTGGTTTGCTCCCTTTGCTGTTTTGGCTCAGGAGACGGTGGAGTTCAGACTCTAACCAGTGTCACCAGCTGTTGTGTCACCACTGCATGCTTCCATAGCTGAGTGAGCAGGATTTTCTTGGCAGAGGGGGAGAGGTCTGAGATGAAAACTGCTTGCAGTATGCAATGGAAGTACCTGTAGCTGCCCCCATGGAAAATCAAAGGCATGTTCTGCACTCTGGAGTTTTGACATCCTCCTAGGAGTAGTGGGGTGTGCTAGATTTTAGCTGGAAGGAATAAACCAGTCTGTCTAGCAAACAGAAAAGAAAGCTGAAAGATACTGTGTTTTCATACAGTTAGAGGGGAGAATTGGACAGCAGAGCTCTGTGCTCTTTGTTTCTGCAGCCAGTCTCTGTCCTCTATATGGGATCTCCTCCAAAAATCCTGTGCTTGGCAGGACAACACAAACAAGTGAATTTAAAAAAATCACATAACTTTAGAATTTTGCCAAGCTAAGGTAGCTGCAATTTGGCTGCTTACATATCTGCATGGGAGTAGTCATTAATCACACTGTGCATGAGGTTCATTTGTTTCCTCCTAGGAAGGGCTGTTTTCACACTAATAATTGCTTCCATACGAGAGCTGGAGGTGTGTTGCTCTGCTCTTGTCACTCCAAAAGGATGTGCTGGAAATCAAGCCTGTGGTGGATACTTGCTGTGAATTACAGGTCTTGCTTGCATCCTTTTAGCTTTCTTCAGTGATTAGTAAAAATATCCAAGGCTTGTTGGGAGCAAAAAAACCAAACTAAAACCTGTTTAAGTTACGGGTGTTACTAAACGTACACTTTTCTCTAGTCAAACCTTTCTTCACTTTCTGTATCTTGTGTAGTATCGTCACGGTTTTTCCTAGCTTTGTAAATAATGCCAGAAATCAGAAAACCAACTTCTTTCTTGCCTTCTTCCCTTCTCTGAAATTAATATTTCATTGCCTATCCTCAGATTTTCTGGGCAACTGACTCAACTGAGGACCAGATGTGGATGAATAAAGGCATGTTGCAGCCCGATACTTTGTCTGGATGTGTTCACTGCTTGTGGTGCCTTGAAGGGTTATTTTCATGGCACTGAAAACTCTTCAGTAACACAGTGAACACGCACACTGGCAATGTTGGCTTTATGGAAATTAAGGGATGCGGTAGAGTCTTTTCTGGCATGGAAGCAGAAGAGCGAGAGATGAGCTGTGATATGGCATCGCTTCCCCTCAGCACAATATTGTGAACAGGTGACCAGATTTCTGTGTTTTGTCAATTCTCTCTGTGGAAAGGACAGTTTTAGATGAGCCAAAGCAAAGATGACAACAACAGAAGCTGTGAACCATACAGTTGGAGAACAAAATACTCACTGTAGTCTTAGGAGGGCCAGTTTTGTTGCAAACAAATAACACACATTTTTTCCAAAGGATAACCCAACTGGATGTGACTCAGAAGGGAGCCATCCAGATTTCTGTGATTTCAGTTCCTTTCTGGTGTCACTGAGCCAACTGAAACCTGCCGTATTGTGAAAACCCTGGCATCAGCACAGGCATGTGCTTTGTTAACCTTTGAATACTGTAGCATTAGAAGTAGGTTTTTTTAAAGGGAAGCCACACCTATAGCATAACCGTATTGTTAAGGCTTGTCTAAGGTAAAGCAGTTTGTATTGCTGTGATGACATCCTACAGAATTGGAAAACTCCTCTGTCAAATGTGCTGCTTTAGTGCAAAACAGAGCTTGCAAGCAGAGAGGCTGTTCCAGCGTGTTGCCACATTTTATGTCCTGTCAGGCCTCAAGGACAAACACAAGCTGCACAGTTTAGGGAAAGCATTTTTGAAGCTAAACACATTTGCAGTGAACAAAAACCTCACTTATGGAATCTAAATATGCAGGCAGCTTACAAAATTCATGCAGATTTTTGCAGCATGTACAAGAAATCTTTAAAGACCAAGCAATCTGTTGTCTCCTGGTACTCTGGAGTTTCTGGAGATGTGAGGAGCTTGCTACAGCCTCTGCTGTAGCCGCCCCTCCACCAACCCTGGCAGCGGGACACTCTCAGATCCAGTAAGTCATGTCTCTTCCAAGGTAGCAGTGCTGTTGCCAAGGTACATCAGCTGTACTTCCCTGTGGCAAAGACTCATCCAGCTACAGATAGACCACAAGGTCTGTCTGACCATGCCCATACATTCCTAATTCATCCTTAAGAAAATAGGAGACCTGTGTGCAGATACTTCCTCAAAGAAAGGGAAGGAAGGGGTACCTGCATTCTATGTGCATCTTGTGCTTATGTGCCCATGGAAGGTAAGGGTGTGTTCAGTAAAACAGCTGAGGTGTCCATGCCATGGGAAACTAACTTTGACTTATTTGGGCACTTCTCTTGCCTTCTGCCTCAGGGGCAAATCCATCTGTTGTAATGTCCTTGACAGAAACACATAGGAGTGTGGGACAATGCAGCGTTTGGTAGGACAAGCTTACTGCTGCAATGGAAACACCTCTTCAGCACATGCTGCTACTTGTAAAAAGTTTGCTTATAGGCTGATTAAACCTGGGAAGCTAAAATACTGTGATGAGGACAGCCTCTGGTGCAGGGAATGGTGATGTGAGCATCCAGCATGTGCCTGGAGTTTGAGGCTGACTGCTGGGCTCTGCTTTTGCCTCAGGCATCGTGCTGGAAGGGCCCTGAGGGGAGTCAGTGGTCTTGTCAAGAATGGTTCTGATGACAGTGATACTTAATGGCTGGCATCTGGAGGCAAGGTGAGCCTCTCACCCAGGCCACCACATTTTTGTCTGGCCTCTAACAAGATGCAGTTGGCCATTACTGAGATGAATATAAGTTTGGAGGAGGAAGATGTTACTGCAGCAGTTCCCCTGAGCCACTGAGTGCCCTGTGGGGCTGCAGTCGGACCAGGCTTACCTCCTGAGAAATCACAAATAGTTGTTTTGGCATCCCCCTCTTGCTGCACTGAGTCACAGGGGTAAGCCTCTGCAGGCAGTGAGTTGCCTATGGAGAAATTATCCTTTCCCAGATTTGGCACTCTGTTCATTCCTAGTTAGGTGAGGTAAATATTAACCCTTAGCTTAGCTCTCTGCAGGGCTTGTATGACTGAGTGGCATCTTTCCATGTGGGCCTGTTGCTGCTGATGGGTATAACCACAGCCAGGTGGTGTTCCAGACATGATTTTAGGGAGTGCTTTTATCTCAGCACCCTCCTCATTTTTCTCCACCTGTTGGAAAATGCCCAGGGATGAATCTAGCCTAAAGCTAGTATTTCCCCCTGCCTTTGAGGCACCCATTGGCAAGTGTGTGAAAAGAGCCTGGTGGTTTTGCTACACAAAAAATCTGCCCTCAGGCTGTCCAACAAACACTCTTACAGCTAAGGTTTGGTCGTTTCACTTTCAACAAGAGTGGAGATACTCCCAACAGTCTATGAAGCGCAGATATGGTGCTTTTTTAAAGAAAAGAGTAAATCATGGCAAATTTGGATGGAAAAGCTAAAAGGATTTTAGCTGTAATTTCTGCAGATGCAGAAAGATTACTAGTGAGGAAGAGGTTAGATAAGATTACTGCTTTTGCCACTTTGGCACTATCTGTACCAGGAGAAATCATCAAACTTCTTGAATTCTCTTTCCTCTATCTTTGCACTGTGAGGGTGATAACAGCTTGGCTTTGTTGAGTGCTTTGAGATCTGTGAGTGAACCTGAAGTGGCTGGTGGCAATTTTCAGTAATACTGTGATTACCTGTTAGTTACCTTTGTTCCTACAAAGGGATAATCTGACTCCCAGTGTTTTCTGTGGTGGCTGCAGGTACAAACACATAGTTTAGTTGGAAGTAGGTTATGACACTGAAGGGTCTAAAAGCTCATCTCCCAAGTGACCTAGGGAGCAGGTTTTTTTGGCATGTGGGGATTCCAAGTTCAAGTTTAAATAGACTGGAGTCATAAAAGAAAAGGAAAATAAGAAGGTGGTTTTAATAAATTTCCCCCATTCCTGAGCAGCAAGAAGCAAATGGATTTGGAATCAACCCCTTGGCACACCAGACACGTGGTACCCTTCTGTGGTTGTCCAGGAAGATCCTCTCCGGTGGCCCATGAGTGTGTGATCCTTGGCTGGAGGCCAGAGCAAAGCTCGTGTCCAAATCCATCCACACACACTCATGTTCATGTTTCTGACTGGAAACTTCATCCAGACTGAAGCACATGACAAATAATGCACAGCTTCTGCCTGGAAATTAGCCCTGGTGTAAAATGCTGGACATGATGTTTCATATGCAGAGCTGTAGTAGTGTGGCTTCCCACATGGGCGGTCATACTGGAATAAAGCTGACCTATTGACATGAACCAAAAAAATGATAACGTACTTTTAATGAGGAAAACCATGTCTGTACTTGGGGGTGGGAATATTTCTTAATGAATCATTATGAAATAATAATGAACTCTGTGTAGATTGGGGCATAAAAACCCAGAGAATTCCAGGCTAACTTAGTCTGTACTTACTGAAGTGTCTTTTGGACTATTAAAACCCTGGGCTATATTAAATGATTTCAAATAGACAAGCTTGTTACCGTGAAGCCACTTGAGATATTGTACAATGTGACTGCAGATATATGCAAATTGGCATAATTTCCATTTGACATATGCACTGTAATTATTGAAAGCTTTTTCCAAAATTTATTTTTCATGTCTGCTGTAGTTAATTCACTATCTTCTTTTAACACTGGCAATTATAATTATTTGCTAAGAGCAAATCCTTGCTAACAAAAATCTAGTTTTCTTTAGCCTGCAGCTTTTCCTTTGAATTCATGATGAGGTACTGTTAATCAGAGGAGCCAGTGCTGGCCTCTGAGTATCCAGCAGGGCAGGGAAACACTGCAGTCAGAAAAAGAAATGCAGTTAATTAGCCTAAGCTTCTTTCTAGCATCCCAACCCAGCGCGTCCTGGGTTGCAGTGTTTGAGTGAAGAGGTGCTCTGTGAGATCAGTTAGCATCTCAATAGAACTTAAATTGAAAACTGTCTGTGCCCACTGTGAGATTTCTCCTCTCATGTTCTTGTTCATTCTTCTCTTGTAGGGGCTGCAGGTAGAAAATAGTATATATTGGGGGAAAACAGTGTTATCAAGTTGAAAAAAAAGCTTTCTAGGGTTGTTTTGCATAGGAATCTGAGCCAAATCTGTGACTGAAAAATGGAGCAGTTGAAGAGCTTTGGGATTCTAGCTGCATGCTGTTCTTCAGAAATAAAGCAATTCTTATTCCCTTGAAAATGCCTCCTCCTTTGTGCCCTCCTTTTCCTTGGAGATCAGTGTGTTATGCAGCTTCTGAAAGGAAACACAAGTGCAAGTGCTGTCTAAGAATTGCTGACCTACTTTACAGGTGTTTTGTTCTTCATTGAATCAGATATGTACCCACAACAGTGTAGGTGGATAAAAATTACATTTCTTTCACCCAATATGGCACAGGTCAAATGCAGGAAAGCTCTCTACCCTTGATGTTTCTACCCCTGGAATATTACTTCAGGTTCTCCTGGGGCTTCAGAGCGATGAGGTCCAAACATAGGTTTGCAGTGAGCTCAGAACAGCATACTGCCCTTCTGCCACAGCAATAGATGGGCACAGTGAGAGGAACTACCCATGCTGATCTGTCTTTCCAGCCCAGGTATCCAGGATGCAGATGGTAAAACCAAGCCTGCTGTGAATAGGGGCTGGCTTTCCATTGTACATTTGTGGAACACCTGGTGCAAGAGGATCCTGGGATTACAATGTAAATGCAGCAAAATCAGGCATTGAGGCTGATGAAGAGCACAGCAAATTGGGCTGCCATAATTAACATATATACAGCTAAATTAACATAATGGAGAAATGTTTCAGTGTTGATCTGTTTTTTCTAGCAGTTTTTCAGTGGTAGAGAAAGGTGTTCTCAGTGTCCTTCAGAGCAAGTGGGAAAGCATAATAAAATATGACTTCAGCTGCTACTGTGCCTTAGCTCTGTCTTGTCTGGTGCACACTTGGCCAGTGTGAGTGTGAGTGGCATTTTCCAAAAACCCTTTTGGGAAGATTAGTTTGCAGATTGACTGCAGACAGGACAATCTGGCATCCAGGCAGATTGCACCCCATGAGTTACTGCTCTCTGAGTCAGCTGGTTGGGCTGCTGCTGAGTCCTTGGCTCTTGTGTAAGCTGTGCAGCCTGGGGAGTAATTAATCAGACCTCCATCGTTCTTATGGACCCAGGGTTGGAGCCAGGGAAGCATGATGTCAGCGTCTCACATAGTCAGAATTGCTGATTCATTTGATTCATTCTTGCTGCTGCTTTTCAGAATGGGTTTGTGGCTCCTCTTTAGCGGCACTTAGCGCTCACTGACAGGAATATAAAATACTACCCAAGAAAGTACTCCAGTTCTAAGATGACTGCCTTGAGGGGAGCATTTAATAATTTATTTAGAAGTTGCTCTAAGAACCTGAGAATCATAAAATACTGTTGGATGAGAAGTTAACAAAAATTCAGTTAGTTTAAACCCCCATTTGCTTGTCATATATTCACTGTTCTGTTGACCACCTTGCTCAAAGAGCCAGACCAATGGCCAGTGTGACTCTTATAATTCATGGGATTACAGCTGAAGTAAATTTGGCTTCAGATTTGCTAAGGCCTGATGCCAACTCCCTGGAAAATTCTGTTACCAGAATTCTCACTAACTTCAAAATGGGAGTGGGGATGGACTGAAGGAACCCAGCTTGGTTATTGGTAAGTAGAACTGCACTATTCAACACTGATTTGGAGATGTGGGGGACCTCTATAAGAATGTATTTTGGCTTAAAAGGATCGCAGCAAAGGAATTTGATTTTGATCAGGATTTTGATTTAGCTGGGTTGGTTTTTCTTACGTGGGCCAAGCTAACTTATTTTCTTAGCTTTTGTGTTCTGTGGCCTTGATCCTTGATGTTGTTGGCAAGACATAAAAACCATCTCTGGTCTGAGCAGAAGACTAACTTAGACTGTGAAGAGGAAATGAGAAGCCATGAAGAACTCATGTCATGGGCTCACCCATAAACAGGCTTAGGCAAGCTCTGATGAGCTAGGCAGGTGGAAGAACATTCTCCTGCAGATTCACTGTTGTGTATACGGTTTTGTAGTCTCCCAGGTCCTGGTGAAAGGGCACACCAGAAATGAACAGACGGGAAAGGCAGCCTTGAGCCCTCTGGGTGAGGTTGGGAGGTTTGACCAACTGCCCCATTTCATTGTGGCACCTTTTGTGGCACAACTTTTCCTCTCTGTTGAAGCCTTTCTTGAGGGCAGAGCAGTCCTGCCAGCCTCTCCAGCTCTGCTGCTGATGCCCCTCAGTGAGCAGAGGGGGCACCTGCTGACACAATGAGTAGGAGACCGCTGACAGAACATTCTCTCCAAGATGCACTGTGCAACCTGGTGTTTGTCCATCCCTGCCTTACATGCTGGAAAATCCAGTTCCACTGCCAGGTACAGCCTAATGGGCTCTAGTAGGGTTTGCCTAGTGCTTATAAATTGATGTTTCCAGCTTTTGTAGCTATTCATGTGAAAGAGAAAATGTGACCTACAGTGTGTGTATGTATGTCCAGGTGCACACAGGGACACACAGGGTGTTCATACACTCACTGCTGAATGAAAGGAATGGCACTGCTCACCTCCACCTGACTTGTGCTTGTGTGTGTGTGGAAGGGACTCTCCTGCTCCTTGGCATGTGCTTGTGTCTATGTGCTTCTATACTAAAGTCAAAATTTTGTTTGTGGGTACGGTGTTCAAATGAGTCCAGTTACGTTAGTGAGTGGGTGCTTTGGTATCTGTAGTCAGTACAGTATTTGGGAACATGAATAATGATCTTAGAATTTATTTTAACCACTCATATCAGAAAATTAGGTCAAGTGCATGCTCCATTCATCTAACACTGCAGGGGTGGCACACAGTTTCTTCAGCACAGCAATCCTTCAGACTACACTGGGCAGGAAAAGAAGTAGAAATACCATAGCTGAAAATATTGCAGAGAAATAAGATTAGGAAAAACATTTGCAGTGGGGTCTGGGCTAAGTAGGGGGTGAGGCTGATGCTTCATACAACCATCACATAGAAAGGATCATACTAGAAACTTCAGTGCTTCTCCTTCGAAGAGATTGCATGGCTGGATGTTTACTGAAGAAAATCCTGAAGTATAAAGTGCAGGGGGAGTACTGGTGCTGCTCTGCATAGTGATGCCATGGGAGATGCAGATAAGGATCTGACACTGCTACTTGTAGGGCCAACGGGGTTTTTTGGTCACTGTCCCTGTCATTTGGCTGTTAAGATGTAATTTTTCAATGTGTATAAAGCTTCATGAATCCTGTACAAATGAGTGCATTTATTACTCACCAGCACTAGCCTGATGTTTGTCTTTTGTCACTTCTTTTTTTTAGTAGCAGATTATGACTTGCTAGTTTTAATGGGGTAGAAAGGGTAGGCAAGAGAAATATAAAGAAAATTACCTCTAATTAGCAGTCATAAATTTCTTTGTTTCAGTAAGCATAAACAATTCTCTGATGGAAAAGCAAGCTGAAAGAAAATTGAACTGCCTGATTTCCTAATCCTCCCAAAGCCTTTACAACAGCTGGGCATTTAGTTGTTGTCAGCCAACACAAAAAGAAACACTTAAATACAGATAACAATGCCTCAGGAGAATAGAGATTGATCATAGACTGTGATTGCTCTGTGACTTCTTTCCTGAGGAAAAGAAAGGTATTATAATATACTGGACTGATGGCATACATTTTCTTCTAGAAGTTGAATAAAGGAAATGAGAATAGTTGGAAGAAATAAATGATCAAACACAGAGATTTTCACCGAGTTTCTAATTTAGTCCTGAAACAAGTAAAATTTCCTTGAAATCAATGACTGTTTGCTTGAATAAGGTCTAAGTAGAAGGTCTAAGTAGAATAACCCCTAAGTAGTAGGGGTTTTTTTCTAAGCCTATCTGAATACTTAGTGCAGGTCTTTTGATTTTATTTTTTTTCTTTTCTGGAGAAGTACTCCACAGGGATGTGATCATGCTGTTTTGATGGGGATTTGAAGATAAAAAAATCAAACACAAATTTGGGAAGGCCAGCATGGTTTGTCCCATATACTTTTTCCCAAGCATGTATGAGAGCGTGGAAAGCATCCAAGTAGGGCTCAGGGAATGTAAGTCTGAGCATGTTTCAGATGCCAGAACAGATAATCTCAAGCTGAGACCCCTGAAGCATTTCTCTGTGGTGTGTACAAGTAGCTGGTTTGTCAGGGTGTATTTGCACCTTGTCTAGATTTCCCAGCAGTTAAAGGTTTTTAAATAGTTAAAAAATTACTAAGTTCTTCATTTATTTCAGTCTCCAGCGCTGTTATTTGCATATTATAGAAGAGATGAGAATGACATGCCATGTGGGCCATAAACAAGGAATCAAGCTCTAGCCTCAGCTAGGAAAGGGTCAGAGAATTTTGATTTGCCTTGCAAAGTATGATGGCATACACAGGAATGTAAGCCTTGCTTGCTTTGCTTGCTCTTAAGCACATTGCCTATGGATTGAGCGATGCAGAAACTTTACAGTGCCAAATCAAAGGCTCCAACTCACCAAACTAACAGAATAAACACTCAGAAATTTATAAGGACTTACTAGGAAAGTTACCTTTAAGTGAGCACATATGGTCTTTGCAGAAGAAGTTCTATATCGTGGGATCTTAGCATATCTCAAGTTGAAAGGGACCCATAAGGAGCATTGAGTCCAAATCCCTGCTCCTTGCAGGACTGCCTGAAACTTTTCTATTAAGCAAATGTGAGTCCAGTGTCAAGCATGGAAGGAATATTTCAAATGCCATGAACACTGCTACAGCAACATTTATATCTACTGTAATATATGCACAGACATGACCCCAATCCATAACCCTAATAACTACCTCTGTGCAAATAAAATTAATGTAAGATTAGTACATAATGAAAATTGATATCATCATTACTGTCTTCTCTCGTTCTGATGAACCATCTTGGTTTTGCTTAGGTGGCACTTCCTTATCTGCAGGCATCATTATAATCTTTTTGGAGACAGCAGGTGTATTTTTCTAGCCTAGGCACCACGTCAGAAGCTACCTACAAAGAACCCAGCGTAGTTTTTTTTTGTTTGTTTCTGTTTGTTAGTTTGTTTTGGTTTTGTTTTTTTTTTTTCTTTTTTCAAGACAAAGCAGTTCCTTGTCTTTCTGTTTGTTTGAAGGGGTTTACAGACCGCTAACCCCACTGCAATCACTGCTGTGAGCACCCAGCTCATGGTAACCCCATGGTAACCTGTTGAGCTTGAGTGCAGTTCTGGCACTGCACGTGTGAGATGTGTGTGTCTCATTAGCTGAGTGACAGCTAAACTGTTGCTGGAGATGATGCTCCTATGTTGCCAGCAACAAGGTGCCTTTGCAGGTTTTTGTCTCATTGTGCATGCAGAAATTGATTGAAGTTTGGTTTAGCCTATGATTACAGGGCAGCCAAGGCAGAGACACTCACAAACAGCTTTTTTCCCTAGTGTATTTGAATGTTTAAGTTTTGTTCTCAAAGGAGTTGTGTGAAAAATAAGTTACATCAGTGAGGATAAACCAGCCTAAAAACGGGAATCATGGTTTGATGGATCAGAGCCGTAAGTGAACTAAGGCCCTGGCTTTAGGGGTGTACAGTTCAGGTGTGTGTGTTTTTAGTGTAGAGATGTTTTGTTTTTCAGCTAATATTTGTGAAGTGCAGTTCATCCCAGCTGACGGTAAAGTTTAACAGTGCATGTGTTCTTTCATACTTTCATATGTACTCTTCATAGCATTTTGATGCAGAGGAAGAGGTGTAGGGTTTGTAAAATCTCTGTAAGCCATTAGTTTGCTGTGGCCAGATGAGCTGTTGCTCATCAGCCGGGCAGTGTATTACTGCCTGTGTGCATTCGCTGTCTGTTTCAGTTGCGAAGGAAAACACGTTCCTTCAGTCACTGTTATTTTCCTTCACACTTAAGCAGACTAGGAATACACACATGGCCTGTTAATATGAATCAGATAGTGAGCTGTGACTCACTATGCTGTAGTAACTAGATTTTTTGCAACAGCTATGCATATCTATGATTAACAAAGATTGTCTTGGCCAATGTTAGAGCTGTGACTGAAGCCAATCTTGTTAGGCATTCATCATCCAGATTTATTTCCTTGTCAAAAGTTTTCTTAAATAAGGTTTCTTTGAAGAAACATTGTCATGCCATCAATTTTCTCTGGCAGATGTACTGATTGAAATAAATGTATTTTTCATGCCAGTCAAGAACTGAATGACAGATTATACACCGAATATAATAAATATAACTGTTGTTTTTATTGTTACTATGATCATTACTGAATCACAAGATCAATGGTAGCAGCATCTCATAAGAGCAGAGACACATCTACTTATTTATAGAAATCCTTCTCTCAAGTGAAAAGGTTTTCAATCACCTGAGTGATTGTTTTTTTTTGAGATGGCGCAGACATCATTCCTCATTTCCCAGAATGGAGTAGCCTTCTATGAGGTTCTCCACTCTTCCTGCATATCTATTATTTTCTGATGGATTCAAAAGCTTTTAGCCCCTGTGCAGTATGTGATTCATACATCTCCATGTACAATGCATCAGAAAATAGTATCAGCCCCGTAGAATAGCCTGTCTCAGTATTGCATTTCTCTAGGCTAATGTACTGTTGGGCAACAGCTTAATTCATACACATAATATATTTTAACATAGATACTTCTTCTCAATTGTCCCTCCCTCCTGTTCAGTTTCTAGGTAGAGAAAGGTGTTATTTTTCTCTGAAATCTTATTTCTTTCTCCTCCATTGTTTCTTTCTTTTGCAGAAAACATGCTAGCAGGGCTTACAAAAAATTGGACTGAAGGTGATCCTTTCAGGATGAGCCTCTAAACAGTGGGGATGTTGCTGATACCATTAGGGTTGACTGTGCAGCTCCTGGAGTGGCAGCTGGTGGGTTTTGCACCAGCCCCTTCCAGTGCCTTTCTTTCCACTTTGGGAGTGTTTTTACTTCTAGCTCCCACTCTTTTCCCTTTCTTCATTTACTCAGTCACCTTCCTGCTTTTCTCTGCTGGATTTCTGCTGATGCTTGCTCATCTGGAGTGACTCCAGTGGCTGCCTTGGATTCCCTAGAGGGCCCCAGGAGGGAAGGAGGAGTATGGACTTCACTTGGGTCCTCCTGATGCCCATGTTGCCAGTCCCTTTCCACTGCTCCAACATGCAGATGAGCTTTGTATTAATGAGCACAACATCTCTCCTGTCCTTACAGCAGTTTTGTGTCAAGAGAGCCAAATGAAGGCAGCATTTTTTGTAGAGATTTACATTTAGAAGCTGTGCCTGGGAGTCAGGGTGTTGCCTGCTGCTGACAGACAGGTACCAAGGCACCCTTGTAGTCATCAACTGCAGCTAAGGTAGGGAAGGATGCCTTTGTGGAGCTGTAACAAAGAGAGGGTACTGCTCACCAAATAATATTGCCGTGACTGAAGAGCAGATCAGAGAATTGTGGTTTAGAGAGCCAGAGGTTTATGGCTCGTTGTGCATGTAGCAGGCTAAACTGGCTATATCATTGCTGTATCTCTGAGTCACCCCAGCTATTAAAACTTAAAATGAGTGGCTGTATGGGCTTCTGGCCTTGAATTCTGTATCTGCATACAATTTCCAAAGAGGTGTTCTCAGTGTTATGTGTCTCTCAGACCTGCTAGAAATATCAAATTGTACCAAATGGTTGGATCCAGCTTCATACAAAAGGGACCATGACTGTGTTGTTATCATGAAGACACTTTTGAAACAGAAAAAATAGTGTCACCTTCTTTTAGGTCTGCGTGTCCCCTCTGTAATCAATGGTTTAGCATGGTTACAGCTCAGATCTCTTAAATACTCTTCTGGGTTTTACAGGGAGTGATGAACTTGGAAAGAAAAGAGAACTTCATCCCCAGCCTCTGGTTTTCTTCAGGCTGTTTAAATATTGGAATGAGTTGATAACTGAGAAAGTTTTTTACAGGTCCTGGCAAAATTAAGCCTCCAAATGTTGTATTTTTTGCAAATTCCAAAGAAGAGAAGGGAATGGTTCAAATAACTGAGGATTTCCGAGGTCATTGTTATATAAAATACACAGCTCTCTCTACTGATGCAAAGATTAGTTTAGCTGTAGGGAACCACAGGCTGGCTCCAGGTGCCTTACGTAGTTTCTAAGATGGTTTCTGTGCACAGCCCCAGAGTTGGCAAAGTGTGTACGTATGTGCAGAAGAACAAACTGCTGGTTATCAATTATTTAGATGAGAAGTAGTGCATTTTGATTTAGGCCATTTATTTTGACCATGGTTTTTGAGAAACTCTTGGGGAAGGATCTTCCTCTGATTGTGCAAAGGCAGCAAGAGCAGCTGCAATGGTGAAAATCTGAGAAGAAAAACTTGCCTGTACTTATTTATTGTATGTTTATTAATGACAATGTGAATTGTTATAATTTGGAATATAGTTTTGCATTAGTTTCTTTTTTTTAAAAAAAAGTGAAAAACATACCATAATTTAATAATTTTAAGTCATCCATTTGAAACAACCTGCTAAGTGTACTCTTTCACAACTTCAGTATTTTCTGAAACCCTAAGACTGTCATTTGAATGTTGACAGTTCTTCTTTGCTTTTAGAGATTTATTTTTCTGCTGACAAATTTAGCTTAGTTCACCAAAACCTTATTTTTCATTCCTCTCTCTCTCACTCCCCCATCCTGACAAAGAGTAATAGGTAGCAATTGCTAACTAATGAATCTTTCTGGTGCCAGTGAAAGATTTGATTATATGCCCAGACTCCAAATGGAGCCCTTTTTGATCTTCTGGTGAATAGGAGGAAGAGAAAATATTGTACTGGGGCCTCATGTTTTAAGTGGAACAGATAGAGGACTAGTCTTACTTCAGTTCAGTGATGGACACTTGTTTTTTTTGATTAGGAGTTTCTTTATGTGAAAATGTTTCTCTCCTTATTTGAAACAGAGCAGATGGGAAAAAAAGATGTTGCAGGTTTCAGAATTGATGGGGCCTGTGCTGGATAGTTGTTCTGCCTTCCCTGTGCTGTGGGCCCAGGAGTTCTGCTAATTTTCAGGCTGTGCAGCACAGGGATGATACAGGGACAAAGAAACCTGGGCTGCTGGTAGCCAAGGAGCTTGAATCATCTGTAAAATGAAGAGATGCAAATTCCAGGAACTGCAAAGTCGGTAGTTAAATTTTTACTGTAGGTCCTCACTCTTTCCCTGCGCTCACATGGAAAAAAATGTAAATACTACTACCCTGCTCTGTATCTACTCGCCACTCACTTCTGGGCTTATCTCCAATTCACAAGGACTTCCCTTTTTTAAAATGAAGACTGAGGATTGCAAATAAATTGCATGGCTTCCTGACAGAATTAAATACTGTTAGGTGGGTGACAAGCCATTAGAGCATGGTTATGACTTTCCAACATAAAGTGCTAGAGAAATCTTCACTTGAATGGTAGCTCTAATGGCAGCAGAGAGAATTTTTTTTTTTCTATTTGCTCAGCTGCTTCTAGAGAGTTGGTTAGACATCTCGTTCTTCAGAGAAGATCAGTGTTCTTCAATAACCTTTAAAAAATGCAGACTGGTCCCAAAGTTGTTGAAGTTTGGTTTGGGGGATGCACTTTATGAGCCTTAATAGGAGATGTGTTCCCCACCTTCAGCTTTGGACTTGGGCTGGCCAGGAGTGAGCCTTCCCCAATGCTGTGCCGGGTCAGAGAAATTCATGCCATGTCAGCACCTGGCTGGCACCACTCTCTCTCTAGAGCACAGCCTAGCAGGGAGGCCGGGGTGAAGCCTATGTGGAGCCCTCAAAAAGACTGACATGTATTTAAAATATTTGTCTTCTTCATTTTACCTGAGAAGTCAATAAATCAATGCTCAGAAGTTGCCTGGTTGAGAACTGTAGCACTGTATACCAGATTTCTTGATGCAGGTGGAAGGGATGTGTATTCCTTCAGAGGATGAAATTTATCCAACTGTGTTGCTTATCAGCATGGACAAGTATATTTCACTTTCTTGCTGAAACACGCTGGCTTCACTTCCCTGCTTTTATGTAATTAATAAAGTTTCTGCTGTCTGTTGTGGTGCAATTTTCAAAGACATGTGAAACAGCAAAACATGCTGCTAGAATGACGAACAGTAACAATTCATCCTTTCTTAGAGTCTTGCCCAAAAGTGGAGAGGATTAGACTGCAGTCCCAGACTAGAGGAGAAGGGGTTCAGTTCCCAGAGAAGCCCCCTGCAGCACCTGCAGTCAGAGCACTCCATTCCATGAGACTTTGTGTTGGGAAGGGAGATTTTCCTTGCACACTGCTCTCCTGATGTTGCTATAGAGAATGGGTCAAAGGGAAGGTGCCTTTTCTTCCTTCTCCTTTTGAGAAGGGAGTGAAGGGAAGAGAACAGAAAAATGGTGTTTTGATCCACCTTTTTCTCATTCTGATTGCATAAACACACCAGAGTATTTCTCTAAATTAAATTAAGCAAACCTTTCATGTTCTCTCTCTGCTTCCAGAAAGCTAATGTGGCTGCTTGCAGATTTGCAGCTACGGAGGAGACAAAGATCTGTGGTGCACACAGACTCAAGTGCTGATCAGTGTCATGCTGAAAGAAGTGCACAAGCTATAATAGCATATAAAAGCTTTCTGGGCATCAAGCAAAAATCTGTTTAAATCCCTGACAGGGATGAGAGCACAGCACGTACTATCAGCACACGCACAGAGACAGAAAGTCTCTCAGAACATTTGCATTTTGGATTTGCTGAAATTAGGAGATTTCAACCTTTCTAAAAAGGTTGAAATAGTAGAAGTAATTTTAAGACTTCAACTTCTCCCCATCCCCATATAAATATTTAGGGCTCTTCCTTTTCCTCTGCACATGTGCCTGAGTTACACTGATCCCAACTGCAATTTTTCTTGAATGTATGGAGTGTAAAAACCCATAGGCTTCTCTTTCATATTAATAATAATTTCATACTCAGGTGTTGACAATCACAAGTATTCCTTGTGCCACACGGTTAAGGACTGACCCCCACCATGCATGGCACAGAACAAACAGCAAAAAGATTGTCCCTAGGCTGCAATTCCTCATGAACACGGACCCTTTTCCTAACAAGCACATGTGTAGAGCTGCACATCTTGAGACAGTGCCTGGACAGACCTCAGATGAAATGTGGCAGGTGTCTGTGAGGCAGAATGATGCAAGCTGAACTGGAGCAGAACGTGATGCTTTTGTGGATCAGTGATGAGCAGGTCAGGTAGTATAAAGTGGTTCTTTGGGGGGAAAATTGCTGTTCTAGGAAGGTTTGACTCGAGGGATGTTTTGTTTAAAATTTCCCTTATTTTGATAACTGATTTGCCAGACTAAAATCTCTCTACAAAGAGTCTGTGTAACTCAAGGACTATTACATTAGTGATATGTATCAAGTGGCATAGCTGGAGCTACCAGTTAGGGGAATGTAGGGCAGGTGGATGAATGCTTTCTCCAATATCAAACAGATGCAGCAAAAAATTATTCAGGGGCAGGAAAAGAAGTGCTATTAAGTTGAAAATGTCAACTCAGTCACTAACAGCCATCTGTAAAGATGAGAGAGAAAAATAAGAAGACCAAGGCCAGTGAATAGAAGATTCTTGTCTAATTTAAGAGGAAAATGAGTATGTCTCTACTTACCTGATTAAGGAGAAGGTAAATAGGAGTGAATTGAAGAAAGATCTTTCCCTTCTTGTCCGTTAACTGGATGTGACTGCCGCTTCAGCAATGACAGCCCTCCCTCCCTCCAGTTTCAGCTACTCAAATAGCAGGAAAGACTAGGAATAGGCAGTGTGGATAAGCTGGTTATTGAATATTTGGACTGTGACCCCCTTCTTCTTCCAGTCAGGCTGTTAAATATTCATGTAAGTGGGCTCTGATAGATCCCTGCCATCTGTCTGTATTTATATGACTTCATCCAAACAGGTCCAAAACGTAAAATTTTATATTTGGAACAGCTCTTCAAAGAAAAAGGGTTTTTTTCTGATTTTTCCTGAATGGAACAGGAATGAAAATACAATGTAATTTAGCAAATAAACACATTTATTCATCTGGACTCCATCAGCAAGGACTCAAATTCAGCAGTTTTAAGTGCCAGGCCCAGCTTTAGCCCAGGGCTCTCCAGGTAAAGATCATATTTAGTGTTATGGTTTAGATCCAACGTGTTCCACAGCTCATCTAATATTGATCATTAAGCATACAAAAAGTCTGTATGCAGCTAAGAAGGAAACAGGAGATTGTCACTATATGTGTGTGTGGGTACAGAATGAAAGTATTTGAGGAGGAGAAATCAGTAATAAGCCCATTATTTAGCCTTCAGTATGTTCAGTTGCACACCTTGATGACCAGATAAAAGGGAACTGTCATGCAAGCTTCAGTAAACAGTATGCCATATGGACAATTCCACGAGGGAACAGATTGTCACAGCTACATTTGACCTGTTTTAGAGCAATCCTGACTCTCCCTTGGCACCGTGGATGTGCTGCTGACATTTCAGCAGAACTGCTTCGAAAACACTTGAGTGCCGTTGTCAGAATAGTGAGGCATTTTATGAGTGAGAAGCAATTTCTTCATTTTAAATTAAGCAGCAAGCCCAGTACTTCTCCTCTCCTTAGAGCCTGTTAAAACAGTCTGAGCAGGAAAGAGGGAGAGAGAAGAATACTGAGAACACAAAGACAGGCTTTTCAGTGGACCTGTGTTAAGTTACTGAATACATGCACTTGTATCATTCATACCCTTCAGGGATTTGAATCTGAACCTCAGATTCAGCTCACAGAAGCCCTGCATGGGCAGGTTGTCACAGAAGAGATGTCTGTGAGATGGCTGAGGTGGGTGATTGGTTTCATACCTGCTCACAGAAGGGAGCTTACTTTTTTCTGTTCAGGCTCTCACCTTTGAGCTCTTTTTAGACAGGAGTGCATTTTGAAAATAAAAAGGAATACATTTTCACTGTGATGCATAAGAAATTCTTGCATGTGTTTTGGAAGCATGCCAGAGTGGGTTGGGTCTTTGTGCCTTGAAAACATTTCAATATGGTGTTATTATTTTAAGGGTTTTTCTCCTTGGCTTGGTCTTTAAGAATAGCCTTGAGGCTTTCAGTTTACTCCATCGATAACATTTTGTTGATGATTTTTTTTTCCGCACTGTTTTTCAGGCATTGGGAAAAACGTCATCTGTGACCGAACGGCGACTCCCCTGGATGCCTTTCGGATGATGACTGCGGCTCATTACTACCCAAAGCTCATGAGCATCATGGGGAACGTTTTGCGCTTCCTGCCTGCTTTCGTGAAGATGAAGCAGCTAATCCAGGAGGGTTACGTGGGGGAGCTGCTGGTGTGTGAGGTACAGGTCCACAGTGGGAGCCTGCTGGGCAAGAAGTACAACTGGAGCTGTGATGACCTGATGGGAGGCGGGGGCTTGCACTCGGTTGGCACCTACATCATTGACCTGCTGACCTTCCTCACCAGCCAGAAGGCTGTGAAGGTGCACGGGTTGCTCAAGACCTTTGTGAAGCAGACAGACCACATCAAGGGCATCCGGCAGATCACCAGCGATGACTTCTGTACATTTCAGATGGTCCTGGAGGGGGGCGTGTGCTGCACGGTGACACTCAACTTCAACATCCCGGGGGAGTTCAAACAGGACATCATCGTGGTGGGCTCGGCGGGACGGCTCATTGTGATGGGCACTGACCTCTACGGACAGAGCAACAGCTCTCCTCAGCGGGAGCTCCTGCTGAAGGACTCCACGCCAGTCAGCAACTCCTTGCTTCCGGAGAAAGCCTTCAGTGACATCCCATCCCCCTACCTGCGGGGCACCATTAAGATGGTGCAGGCTGTCCGGCAGGCCTTTGAGGACCAGGACGACAGGAGGACCTGGGACGGGAGGCCCCTTACGATGGCTGCCACTTTTGATGACTGTCTGTATGCCCTGTGTGTGGTGGACACCATTAAAAAGTCAAACCAGCTGGGGGAGTGGCAGAACATTTCAATCATGACTGAGGAGCCAGAACTGAGCCCGGCATACTTGATCAGCGAAGCCATGCGGAAGAGCAGGATGTCTCTGTACTGCTAGCTCCTCTGAGCTCCTGTGAAAGAATAGGAACCAGACAGCTCTTGAAGGAGATGGTAATTCGGCCCTGTGAAGGGCTTGGGTGTCTTAGAAACAGCTGAGGATACAGGAGAAGGAAACCCAGTGTCTGGATCAATTAAATCTGTTGGCAGCTAAATGCCAAACTGATGTGGTCCTTCGGAATGCCCAAAACAGACTGGAGATTTAAGAGCTGATAAACTTGACTGTTTTAATAACAGTATTAGCTGGCTGATTGCAAAGATATATCATGGACTCATCCCCTGCTTGCAGGTGCTTTAGATTATCCAACTGTGTTTACTGTGAAAGGTTGGGAAGATCCTTTTTAGATTTTCCTCACCTACCAGAGGGCTGTGAAGGTACTGTCATGTCATTAAATTTTCTGTAGTGTCTGACATGAATGGTTCCTACCATGACAGCTGACACCACCATGCTGTATTACTACACCTCCAACCAACACACAGAATAACAGGACTTGATGTGAAAGTGTTGCAGGATTCAGAAAATCTTGGCAGCTCACTTTTCATACAGCCTGTTCGGAGCTTCTATGTGTTGGTTTAGTAGTTGATGTTTGTTTTGTTTGGTTTAGATTTTTTGTTTTGTTTTTTTCTTTAAAGCACAATTACATAAGAAAATGTGTGGCTTTTAAAACAAAGCAGTCCTCAGCCACAGTGATATGCCTGGGTATTTGGGGAGGGAGGTCTTCTGTGAGCTCCTGGTAAGAGTCAGCATTATGGATTTGCTGATTAAAATGGGTGGTGGAAAACATTCATGGATGGCAGATGGCAAGACATAGTAATGGTAATGCTGTTTATTATACAGCAGAACTCAGCTAGTCGTACAAAGATTTGCACAAAATTTCCTGTGTTTGGGACTGACTTCTGCATGAATTCATCATGCATTTTGATTTTAGGTGGGAAACAGTAGGACTATAACCCAAAACCATAAGATGTTTAGATGAGCAGTGTTCTTTTAAACCACTGTGAACTCACACTTGAGAATAATTTCACATCCCTCAAGCCGGAAGTTCTCACCTCCACCAAGTGGTGAGTGTGAGTGAAAAACAAAAGGGATGAGAAAATTTCCCATCTATTTACAAGGTAAAAAAACTACATAGGACCCCCAGCCTCTTCACCTCCTTAAAGTGGCCAGCTATTGGTACTGTATTAATCATTCCCTGTCACCAGTTCAGGGGTGGACAAACGCTTTTGCTATGTTTTTCCTGTTCTTCTTTTTAATATTTTAGATAGCAGTCTTGAAATACTTATTCTTTTGAGAATATATTCTTCAAAGAATATAGTGAAAGTCACATGATTTATCCCAGTAAACAGGGATACTCTTTCTGTGTAAAGCTGCTCCAGTGCTGATGTGTTTACAGCACTAGGTCTTCAAATAGTAAAAGAGTAGAACACAAGCATATAGCACTAAATAATATTAAACTTGAGAAGAACCCTTTGAGGTTTTTTTTTTTTTTTAAATTTTGACTAGGGGAAATAAGAGAATATTGGGATGGGCAGTAAATCTAAAGAGAAAATAGGTTTTTGAACAGAAGGGCATCAGTAGTGTTGTTCATCTTACCTGGCTTTAGTCAGCTCGGAGTCAGATGTCTTCTTCTGATCAGCAAGAACACAGCAGGCAATACAGAGAGAGCTCTCCAAAGGCTGACTCCGTTCACCCTTGAATTGATATAGAAAGAGGTGCCCACTGGAAATTCCTGTCTTCCTCCTTTGCAGAGAAATTTGGATTTTGATGTGGCTGAAGTTATGAAACTTGTTTCCCAGCCCTAAATTATTCATGTATGCTTAATATTTCAAGAGCATATGTGTGACCTTTTGTTAAATAGTCCCCAAAATGTAATAGTGTGACTGATGTAGGAATAATGTAATACTGCAAAACTGCACCCTAGGGGAGAATTGTTTCTATCCATGTTGTTCTGCCAGTTCTAGCAATTCTCTCTGGGGCTGTTTCTGGTAAAACCTCGGGCAAGGCTTCATCATTCCTTCTTGGAAGCAGCTCTTGACAAGTTTGGTTGTTTTTCTTTAAAATGGGTTTCTGTGAGAATTCCAGAGGTAGTATCTCTGCCAATAGGAATTTCCCATTGCAATTGTCATGGCATACACCATGCTGTCCAGTTCCTTTCCTGCCCTGTTAAAAGTAAGTAACACAGAAGAGAGGATTTAATCAAGAAGTATCTGCCGGTCTCCTGAAAATAGAATGGCCCCCAATGAGATCAAGAGAGTTTTCATACAGTAAAGCAAAACCCATTTACTGAAAAGAGAGCCTAGTGCAAGTCATGAATGCAAGCCTGGTGGATAATTAACCATGTCTAGTTAAACATCATCCAGAAGTGGGACAAAACTTGGACCAAAATGTTTGTCAGTCTTGCTTCTCAGTAGTTTGGCAGTTGTGCTGGAGTTGCTGTTCATGTCTTTGCACTTCATTTTGGTTCACAAATGTTGGCTGTGTTTCCTCTCTTGTGTTTTCTTCTTTTCGCTGTCTTTCTGGGTTTTGTGATGCCAGTTGGAATCCTTTTCCCTGCCCTTGCAGTGAACAGGTGAGACACAATGAGTAGGGATTGTACTACTGAGCACAAACTTTCTGTCCCAGATCCAAAGGTTTAGGTGACAGGCATCATCCACCCTCTGTGCAGACCTACTTATGCAGCAGAAAGAAAATCCAGTGCTTTGGTTACACAGACATCTGATGCTGCTGTTCGTACTGGCTTGCAAATGGGTTGAAATCTTGTACAGCTCCTTGTGCTGGCCCAGAGAGAGCAGGGACAGGGTGGGACCTCCTGTTCTAAGGGCAACAGAGATGCTACATTTATGTTACCTAACTGGGATGGCAGCAGGAGCTGCGTACATTCAGGGTTGTACAGCAGTTTTTCCATTCTCTAGGAGGTGAAGGTGCTGCAGTGTCAAGTGTAAACATACTAAACTTCCACCTGGCTTGGAGGAGGAAAAAATTGGTTTATTTATTGAATGTGTACTGTTATTCTGACAAATAGTTTCTTTACAGTCTAAGATTTTTCTTGGCAGCATCCAGCCCTCTGCGCTTTGGTACATTGAATTTGCCCTAAGTAGCCTCTGAAGTTTGAGTTTGGTTTAGGAATTTGGGCAGCAGATAGCAGAGATTTACTGGATTGAACTCAGAAGTGGTACCATCCCAGGAAACATGTATTTGGAATTACACTTTTAATGCTGTACCACAAGATTTGAGATGAATGCTGCTAAATTGGTTCAGGCCCAAGAGCCAAACTGCAGCTACAGCTGGATTTTACAGGAGTTCCCAAATGAACTTGTTCATACACTAGGTAAGACATTTCATTCCTCTTTCTCAGGGCTGCTGTTGGAGAGGCTCTTTCCTTTGCCATCAACCTGTGCACATAGGATACCGATTGATATGGTCTGTTGCCAAAGACAAAAAAAAGCCAGAGGGTGAGCTTTGCTGCTCTGCAGGGCTCTGTTCCACTGCTGGGACAGTCAGCTGGGAGAAGGGTGTCTTATTTCCCATGGGAATTGCATTGAGATTCACACCAGGGGTAGTGACCTTTCGTTAAATAGTCACAATAGTCACACAGCTGTGCTGTCTGACAGCAGGGCACAACTGAACTCCTTAAATGTGCCCAAAGGGAGGGTGGTGACTGCAGCAGGGAGCAGCAGGAAGGTGTCTGCAGGCTGGTACCTCTATGCCTGCCCTACAGGAAGGATATGCTGGTGGTATGGAGGGTGAGGGCTGCACTTCCTGAGGGTGACAGCAGCAGCCTTGCTTCACCTCTGTGTGTGGGAGCCCAAGAAGGGACCCAGCCCTTGAGGAAGCAGGATCTGTCCCCTACTCCTGCTGGATACGCACATCCTCAGTGCTGATCTCAGTGAAGCATACATGGAAGCATAAGAACTCTGCAGGTGCTTGGGGTTTCATATATCTAGTACCATGCATGTGTTAAATCTGTAGTACTTCAGCTGTGTACTCAGAAACAACCAAGTAGAGATGATGGGACCTTACCCATGCAGCCAACACAGCAGAGAATTGGGCCATCTCTCAACAAATTTCGGTTCAGGATGGGCTGCTCTGGAGCTTATCCTTTGCTTTGGCTGGAAGCACAAGAAATCCCTGCCCAGCCAGCATTGGGCACTATCGACTTTGTACTAAGTGATCCCTTCTTTTCCATAACTTTCAAAAAAGTGAACAGCTGTCCTGAAAGTTCAGCCATTCATAAAAAGGATGCTTTTCTGCTGCATGTGGAAAATTCATGCAGCACAAGGAAAATTCAATTTATTGTTCATTTTTGTGTCCATTCAAATTTGGAATAGACCCAGACAATTTAAAATGACTCACTGATCTACCAAGAAGAGGCTTATTTTATTTAATGGATAAAGGTAAACATAGTATCTTGATGTTCTTTTTGCAGAGCTTCAGAAATGAGTGATGACAGAACTTCTTGTTGCTGGGAATTTTTGTATTTGTCTTTTATTTATGTCCTTCAGTGTAAAATATCCCTCATTATGAAGTCTATTCACTGCTAAGTTCTGTATTTAAAAATCAGAGTTCTGGCTTTGTGCAGATACTCCACACACTGCTTTGGTGTTCCAGTGGCCCAGTGGTGTACCCTTGGTATGAAAGAAACTCAACACTGGACTTTTGACCTCTGCAGTGATCTCTGGGTATCTGGGGCTAGTTGTGAAATAGCAGGATTATTCAGGACAGCAGTTCCTTTTTGTTATTGCTGAAATTGTTACTTGTGGGGAACAAAGTTTGTAAATTTTAGAGATGAAGTGTGACTGAATAATATTTGGCAGTCTTATCTGCTTTAAAATTTCCTCTTTCTTGAGCTGCTGGATGAAGTCTGTCCAAAAAAAATAATTTCCTTTTAACTACCCACTTCCATTTGCTCATGAAAAGAAGAAATTTTCAAGTAAATGGGACTGCACATAATGCTGCATTCATGAACTGATGTCAAAACCTCATTGACTTAATGAGTGTATGAAACCACAGTCCAAACAAGTAATGTCATTTTGAAGCTGCCAGATCCAGGCCTTGGGTTGGGGAAAGAAGGGTATCAGCGCAGGTCAGACTGAAATAGCTTTTATTCAGCATTTTGAGTAAAATGAATAAACAGAATGGCTATGGTCAATCCAAAACTGAGCACATGTTTGTATAAGTGTATTTATTTAATTTTTTTTTTATTTTGGGATTAAGTTCCATTTTTAAAGAACGCTGTTTTGAAATGAAAGGTTTTAAAAATCTATCTTTTATTATGTTTTGGCATGTGTGAAATTAACTGTTTGGGGCTGGGTGTGGGGGGTTTCTGTTGTTTTGGCTTTTTTTTTAAATCCATGCTTTAGAAGCTCATCTGTTTGGTTTAAGGGATTAAGTGAATTCAGCTGCCCTGGCAAGTTCAGCTCTGAACCTGCACCCTCAGTGTCTTACAGGGACCCCATTTTTAGCATCTGAATTTGGCCTTCTGGGTTTCATTTGTGTCTTCTTGTGGCAGTGGGAAAACTGATTCATTCCACGGAGCTGGCAACAGATAATCAAGATACTTTTTGCAGCAATGCCAGCCATTGTCTTTAAAAGCACTTAACTCTATTGACTTGTTTACCTTGGTTATTTATGACCTTCCAGCCACGTGCTGTCCATTATTTGTTTTCTTTTTTTTTTTTTGTATCAGCCATTGGACTCACTTCCCTGCCCTCTCTGTTTCTCATTCCATTGCAAACCTGGAGGTGAGCCTCCCTCGTTACCCACTGAGCTCCTGCTCAGTGTTACACATATGGCACATGTGGCATACAGGGTGGCTAACTACAGCTTGAAGTGACTTTTAACACAGGTCCATTACAGGATAGGTGAACACCTCAACTGCTCAAGTACGGGGCATTCTGAGTGGCCAGCCAGGGCACAAATCAAAGCTCCCTGCTGTGCTGTGCTAAACGAGCAACACTCACTGTTTCTCTCCCACTGGTTTGCTTTTATTTGATTTTGAAAATGAGGAAATGTTCAGTTTGTTGCTGTGTCAATATTAAGTCTATATTTATTGTTTTTCAGACATACATACATATATATAAATGCTATATATATATAATGTCAACGCATGGACATATGTACAGTAGATATTTTAAAGAGCTATTTATCAAGAAAAGTAAGTGTTATAAGTAAACAGAGTTTATATTTTATATATTATGTAGATAGCAAAAAAAAAAAAAGTGATTAAATTATACTAGGACTTTTGGGGGTGGGGTTGGAGAAATGGGCAAGGACTGGTTCTAGCATTTTAAATAGCCAAACTACTTTGTACGGAAGCTGCCTGCTGTGCCTCTCGGCTGCAATATCTGTTTGTTTCTTCTTTTGGAAGATGATGTGCATTGTTACTTTTACATTGCTTGGGGAATGTAGTTAGTTTATTCTCAGCCAACTGGTATGTGCTGCTTAAAACATGGTTTCCTGCTGTTCTGCATATTTGCATTGATGGAATAAAAGGATCTTAACTGGCAAATAAAGACGTAAAAGGATGTGATCCCAGCTGTCTGTGTTCTTTCCCCACACTTGTATTTTGGGGGGCATGTGTGTGCGTAATAACCATCACCTTTGCCTGGTTTCTGGCCTGCTTGTTAAGTTCAGCATATCAGAGTAAAATACATTGCCTTTGTGCTTGGAGGTGGGGATTTTGATGGAGGAAAAGGACGAATGAAGTTTAACACTCATTTAACACCCATATTGAAAATTTTATGTATGGCAAAGACTGAACTAGTGCCTGTTGGGGGGGGTGTTTCTCAAAGGGACAGCTGCTTTTGCTGCCAAAGGATGCAAGTAAGTCCAGTGTCACATCAAAACTGGGACATCCCCCCCCTGTTGCCTGGAGATCTCTTCTCCTGAACTTCTCTTTCTTCTGGATCCTTTTACTCCTTTCTCCAGCAGAGCCTGGAGATCCTCTTCCCACCTGACCACTGGTATTGTGGAATGTTTTTGCCTTCCCAGTTCCCAGGTCCCTCCAGTTACTTACCCATGCCTACCTCCATCCTTGCTGTCTGCTTATCTGGTGCTCCTTTTCTCCCCTCTATTTGGGAGTATCTAAAGTCTCATAAGGATCTTGTTATTCCAGGCCCTCTGTTGCAGAATATAACCTCACATGGGTATGAAGGAGAAGAAATTCTGGGATCTGAGGGAAGATATATTGCCTCTGTGATTGATGTGTAAAAAGGACAGAGCATTTTCTACATTGCCTTTTAGAGCAGAGCACACAGGAAGACGTTGGATTCTACTCGTGTCAGTGCACGCTCCGTTTGCAAGCACTACGAAAGTATGTAAATCTGAGGCACAAATCTGTGAAGGGATGGGAAATCATCACTTAAAATGCACACTACCCTCAGATCACATAATGTAAACTCTGTATTTTTCATAAATATAAAAATTTACAGAGTGGATATATTTTATATAAAATTTATAGTGTGGTTTCATCAGAGAAATGTAACATGTTAGCAACTTCTATTACTACCACTGCAATTACTGTACTGTAAAGATGTACTGATATTTATATACACATAAAAATATCAATTTTAATACACATTATTTTCTTTGTCTGAAGGGAAAAGCACAAGACAATGAAGCATCAGTGCCCAGGTCCTCAGGAATTACAGTTTAATGTTTGTCTTGTTCTCATGAGTAAATGCAGTATAACCTTGCTCAGGTTTACAGATCACCATCCCAAACCAACCAATTAGGCACTGAATTAGAATAGGGCCAAATTTCACAGTATATCCTTTCCCATCAACTCCAGAGTAAAACAAGGCCTACTTGTCTTTCAAAGGCTAAAACTGAGAAATCCCTGGAAAACAGCACCTGGGGGAGCAATTACTGTGAAACAGTGTTGGAGATACAGTGGGATTATTAGTACAGCATTCCAGCATACAATACATAACTGTACAGGTAAGTGAGAATGCAAGAGCAAGTATAAACATTCCACACTAATGAGGCTGCACAAGTGCTAAGATAAACATTTCCAAACCCGTGTCAGCACATTGAGACACTTAAGTGTAGATTTATGGACCCAAGTAAAAATTCTGCTTCGAAAACCAACTGTAAAAACGTAGGTGAGGGGGAAGACCTCTTGCCATTTTCCCTAGTTTTTGAAGAACCAAGGCTTCCCCAGTTTACCCTGGCTTGTCCTGCTGTTTTCTGGAGCCCCTATTGATTAGCAGCTATGCAGTAAAAACAATGGGTGGCTTGTAGCCATAAATATTAATCAGAAGAATGTTAAATGCATTGCATTGTTCTCTTTGGCAATGGAGAGTTTGCTGGGGCAGGGGTTATTAAAACATGCTGCTGTGCCAAAGAGAAGACGCACTTAATGCCTTTGCTATTTATTCCTCTTGGGCAGTGGAAGGCTGTGGAAGTCTTTTGTGAGGCCAGTGGAAAGCCTGTGTTTCAGAGCTGACACAGGTGATGCCTGGGACAGCAGGGCTTTACCCCAGCACAGCTGCAGTGAGGTGACACAGCACGGCTCTTCCTAGGGCAGCCTTTCCTGGGTTGGAGGCTGGGAGAAAGTGCCTCTGTTCTGTCTGCATGGGCCCGTGTGCCTGTGCTGGTCACAGCTGCACTCACCATGTTCAACAAGGAAGGAGGACATTTCTACCAGGCGTCCTCAGCAGGCCAGACCTGTCACCTGACAGCACTGGCCAAGTCCAAGCTAAAGCTCATGTCCTGCACACGCTACCTTTCCTAACATATTTTCCCCTTGGGAGTGCTCAAACTAGTGTATTTTGCACCACAAACCTTGGTGTGCACCACATGTTTGCTTTAAAACTAATCACTGCAGCTCCACAAACAGTTCCTGAGGGACGAGGCAGGGCTGCTGCCAAGCCCAGGGCACCACTCCTTCCTCTTGTCCCCGACTGCTTGTTCCTGCCTTCCCTGGGTACAGGCGCTGGGGAGAAAGTGTGTGGCCACCTGGTTAACGCAGTCATGGACTTAGCTGAAAGCTAACATTGTGAGGTTTTTACTAGGTTAGTTTTCAGGCAGAACAATTCCCTGGTCTGAGTCATTGTCGACAGAAATTTATGCCAAATCAGTCTAATAGCAGAATGTAAATAGAAACCAGGTCTGCTGACTGCCAGAAATGTGCTTTTTTCATCAGATCAAAGAGTTGGTAGAGTAACTACAGAATAATAAACAGGTCCAAAAGAAAAGCTAATAGAGGAAAACAATTTTAAGTTCTGCATGTCCCTACAAAAGGATTTACATGTAAGCAAGTGTTTCTGAAGTGGCCCCTCCTCCAGGCATGGAAGTGGTATATATACAGATTCTAGAGAAATATTTCACAGATTTCTCCAGTCTGTTTTACTAACTCTGCCTTTCACGGTTAATCACATCTTGTAGACTAAAGGCTTTTTCAGATTATCAGATCCCATCCAGGCAATGACAACGGCCTCTGAATGCAACCAGTGTTGTCACTTGCACAAGTTTTGCATGGTGTTTCAGCCATACCTGGAAGAGCTGAGACCCGTTTTTCAGACTTTGAGAAGGCAGAGATAGTTGGAAGTGGAAATGGTGCTTGACAGGCTTCTTTATTTTCCCAGTGCTATCTCTAAGTTGCTAGATTTTATATTTTAAGACTCCTTTCCAGTTGTGCTAGCTATGCATCTTATGGAAGTACCTGTGATGAAAAGATGCCTTCCATTACTAGTTGTGACAAGCTCTCCAGCTCAAGAAGGAAGGTAATCAGAATGTCAGATAAGGTAATCAGAAGCAGGATAAAAAGCAGGTTCAGAAGAAACCAGAACTTTTCTGGGCTCTGATGTTTGACTCTATCCTGTTAATAGTTAGAAACATCCCAAGCATGATTTCTGGCTTAGATCAACTTGTATTTGTCTAGATCTTTTCTGTGGCACTGTTAGGAAGTTAGCACACAGCAGACATGATTCCCACTAAGCAAACTGCTTGAAACCACTCTCTTTTTTGGTGATTATAAAATCATTTGCCATTCTGTGCCCATAGGCCTTAGTGGCAGAGGGTGAGCCTCAGTGCTTCCTCTGCTGCTGTGGATGCAGCAAGTGTTGAGGACTGATTGGCAGAATGGAAGGATGTTGGGATTACTAATCTTGTGCGTTAAGAAATGAGTCTGTCTGTGTTGCAGTGTGAGGAAATGCAGGTATAAACTGTGCCAAGCTCTTTCAGCACAACATTTTTTTGTTAAAATGGACTGTTTTTTCCATTCACTTTTCTATGCCTTTTACAGTTCCATGACAGCATAAACAACTTTCTGGGAGATGTCCTGCCCTTTTGGCTTACAGACCTTGATACCTGGAATTAACTCTTGTCTAGGCCTACTGTAGGACAAGGGCTTCTGTGAAGAAAAGGGACTAAGTCACTTGCCGAATTGACAAAGCTTCCAGCTATCCACTCATGTTTGGCAAACTTTGTCTGTACTGCTTCACACGTATGAAGTGTCTTATAAACATTAACAAATTGGCTCAAAATGAGCTATTGTGATTATTCCCATTTTGCAGCTGGCAAGGTGGAGACAGAAGTGAAGTTGGTGAGATTACTCCCTAATGAATTAATTTCTCTGTCTCTCTCTTTTTTTTACTTTTAGCTTCTAACCTGTTTTTAAGAGAGGTTTTGATAGGATTTTCCACCTTTTATGGATGAAGTGGTCAGAACTATTTAGCTTTATAAAATTATTTTTATATTCTTTACTGCGAGGATGGTGAGACACTGGTACAGGTTGCCCAGAGAAGTTGTGGATGTCCCATCCCTGTCACTATTCAAGGCTAGGTTGGATGGGATATGGAGCAACTTGGTCTAGTGTAAAGTGTCCCTGCTCATGGCAGGGAGGTTGGAATTAGATGATCTTTATGGTCCCTTCCAACCCAAACCATTCCATGATTCTATGATTTTAAAATTAGTACTGGAAGATTTGAAATTACAGTTAATATTTCTGTTTATAACAGGATCTCATTGGCTTCACAAAGGAGGTACATACCATTGCCTTCACCTTGTCTTTTGAAAATTAGAGATAAATGGCAACCCATGCTGCTCAAGGCCATGAAGAACAAGCCTATGACAGCCAGATCCACATCTTCCTGCTTTAATTTCCAGTTCCCTTTAAATAGTTCTCAAACCTAATATAAGTCTCATTCATTATAATTAATATAATTAGTCATATATAATTAATGCCTAATATGCTGTTGCAGTTTGTGAATACCAAATAAGCTGGGGTTGGCTGCACAGTCTGTGTTCAAATTCAGCTGTTTAGAACAGTGCTAGCAGCACCAAAGCCTATACCAGCAGCTTCACAGCTATGTGAATACACATTGTGCAGTTCCATCTATGAGGGGAAGGTGAGACTGCATTCTCCATGAATTGATTTTAAAACCAAGCAGACAAAATTAGCACCAGATCCATGTGCTGACCAGAAAATCACCAGAATATCCAATCTGGTAGCAAAAAGCTGCACTTCCTGTTGTGTGTTTTGAGAAAAGACGTTAGAGGGGTGTATCTGCCTTCACCCTGTAGCTCACAATACTCAGCTTGACAAGGATTTCTGGCCTCAAATCCTTCAGGGAGCATTGCTTTCAGTTCCCAACAGCAAGTTCTCAATGGAAATGGCTGCAAATCATTGCTTGTAGAGCAATGCAGATGAGAGTCATCCTGGTGTAATTTGGAAATTGGTGGGGTAAATTGCCCTGTAATTTTTACAACTTTGCATAAAGCAGGACATTGACAGTACCTCTAAAAAACACGGGAATGCAGACCTAGAAGGCTGACAAAATCACACATCAGCAGAGAGGGGGAGGCTGCTTTGTGCTATCACAAAATAAACACCCGTTCACCATTCCAGATTTACAGCTTGTCTTCATATATTAAAACAAGCCTGCAAACCATGACTGATATAATTTCGAGTTATTAATTAGTTGCTGCTCAATCCTTTATGAATGCGCTAGTGAAGCCCTCTGAGCTTCACTGAGATCAAAAGCCTGCTTGTCCACAGGGCTCCCCTCCCCCTGGGCAGGCAGGCTTCCTGAAAGAAAACGATTAAGTGACAAATTATTCTTTGGAGGTACAAGTGCTGTGTGTGCTGGGTTGCTTTGGTTGGATCGGATTTTTTCATCCTTACATCAGTGGTCCCAGGGAAGCCGCCGGGTTGGGCTCCTGCCTTTGAGCCTAGGCAGCAGGCTGGAGCTATGAATTTGTTCCCGTGGCCAAAGGTGCCGGCAGCCGCCTGGGTGCTGCTCTCAGCACAGGTTGTGGCCGAAGAGGGTAGAAATGGGATGCAAAGCTACATCATAAAATAGTTTGGTTTGGAAGGGACCTGTAAAGCTCATCTAGACCAATTCTTCTGCAAAGAGCAGAGACACTTTCAACTAGATCAGGTAACTCGGCCCCCCATCCAACCTGACAGTGTTTTCAGGGATGGGGCATCCACCACCGCTGCAATCAGGGATACTTGGTTAAGTGAGGAAAACAGAATCTAATTACCATATGCAGCTTGTGACCTTGAACTGGCTTGTGGGCACATTTGTGGCTTTGGTACAAAGAGAAATATTGCAAAGTCTGAAACCCAATACTAATTTCTACTTGGTTTTGCATTTTGTTGCTCATACCTGCATATTTTTGTCTCACCTCTAACTATATATAGGGATCATAATAACTATACCTCATCCAAATACCACAACTCTTGATTAGGCTGCTCAAGATGACTTATTTAATTTTCCCACTGTCCTTAGACTGACCCACCTTTGTCTCACTATCACCTCATTATCCTTTCTCAAATAAAGAGTAACAAACCCGAGATAATATTATTTGGGACTGTTTATTAGTTACTGTGTCGTGCCCCAAATGTGCCATGCTCAGTGAAAGACCAAAGCATGTGTTTGGTGCTATTTAAAAACTTGCAAGCCTTTTTCAGGCAAAAATGTCAATCTTAACACAGCTACTAATCAAGTTGGTAGAAGAATAATTAGGGCAGGCACAGCTGAGGTTACACAACAAATTAGTTATGACTAGAATCCAGAAGACATCATCCTAAAAATATCACTAACATAATCTTTAAAAAACCCCTTTACATTTGGAGCAAGCAACAGCAGTTGTTTATTTCCTTCGTAATTGTCTTGCAGTTTCTGTATATCTTTGCAGACAAAACCATGTCACCTCTGAAGAACACTTTCTTTAGCAGGATGAGAAAACACAGAAGTAGGACACATTTGAACTCAGATTGCCAAGTTCAGTGCTCCTCTTGCTATTTTCAGCCCCGTAAGCCTTCTCCTTGCTGTTGTTTGGGGATGTGTGTTCATGATTACAGGGACAGTATTTGGTCTGCTTGGAGACAGACCTGCCTGTTGTGCCTCCATGCTAAAATGAAAGGCTGAATTCTCCTCTGATGCCAAACAGCTTTATAATTTTTTTTACCTCAGAGTGTTATATTTTTTCCATCTGACTTCAACAAGGAATTAAGTTGTCAACATTAATAGTGCCAACATTTGCATTCTTCTCTCAGGTAGAATGTAAACAGAAGAGTGATGCTGTTTTGGCCAGGAAATGGGGCCAAGTATTTCCCCGTCTGCTGATCTTCATAATGAAAAGGTTATGTGAATGTATAAGTAAATTGTCCTTTCCGTTAACACAGCCCAACTCTCCATCTGGAAATATTCATGCTTCTGAAAAAACACGAGATGATATCTTAGAAAAGCTGAAATGACCCAACTTGTAACTTCTTTCCTGAACATCAAGCATTTCCTATTATGACAGAACAAGGAATGGTGCATTAGTAAGCTGGAAGTACACAGTGAATCTTATACACTGTAAAGATATTATCAGATGCGTGCCTTTTTTTTTTTTTTTAAAGTACATCTTCCATCAGTTTAGAGCAAATGAAACCCACATGGAAACTTTACTTATCCTTTGTATATTACATCTGTGTGTCATAATGCCATGCAAATATGAACCTCCGTACAGTGTAAAGTGGACATTTCATTGCTTTGCATTTTCCCCCTTTTTTGAGAAATTCACATAACAAGGTGTGCTTCTGATCTGTAATTCTGTTCTGTAATTACACTGGTAGGTCAGTCACACAGGACAGACTGAACTGACTTTCCAACAGCAGCACATCACAGAAAATTAGTGCAGCTTTAACAGCAAAAGAATTGCTTTTCATGAAGAAACACAGGCACAATATAGTTCATATTTTGCAATAAAATATGTTAAAATGCCTGTTTGGCTTCCTTCTCATGTGGCCTTTCATGTCAGTGAGTAATTCACTTGAGCAATATAAAGATATCAGTACAAAATGCAAGCACAGTAATACTCATAGTTACAGATAAAAACAAGAGATGCAGTGTGGTTGCAGGGTACTAATTAATTTGGCTCTGATATCTCAGATAATCCCAAGCCAATTCCAAACCTGTTTCCCTTTTATGTGTGCTACCTCTTCTAATGTTATTGCTGTTTAAAAGAATTAAATGTTTAGGTTATCATGGTTTGGATAAGTGCCTAGTTATGTATTATTGATTAATGATGTATTAATCAATTTTATTATAAGCACAGTCCTCCACTTGGCTGACTGACACTAGCAGCTATAAATGATTAAATTCTGCTTTAATTTTCAGTGGCAAGAAGGAGATTCTGTCAATAGGAATGAAGATAATTTATGTCCCTAGACAAGTGAAAATAAGGTTACTATTCAGTTTATGAAAATAAAAAATGTTTTAAATTAAATATTTAAGTTATGAGTCACTTGTGTGCTTTACAACTGAGTTACAGCATAAAGAGTCAGTTGGCAAGTGCAGGTGGATGTAGAAGGGAAGTTAAAAGATAAAAAGGCTGTTAGAGTAAGAAAGTCCAACTCAAAAAAATAGGTTAGTCATCTTTGGTTTGCTGTGGATGTGTCACCACATAATAATTGTTGTAGTCATTAACAGTTCATGCTTAACCTACACATTTAATTTCATTTAATTCAAATTAAATCCTTTAATTCATTTCCCACTGACCTAAATATTTATGTGATATTTACAACTGATCTCACTATAACCTATTATGTTAGAAACAGGCACCATTAAGAAAATCTCTGTGTATAAGAAGCTTTCTGTATATGGGGTTTAGAAACTTTACTAGGGGAAGAACATTCATGTTATTGTTTTCCAGGACAGGTGTTGATTTTATGCTGTATTTTTATTCAGCTAAATCTTTCAGGACCTGATTTTGTTTAGGCATTTTTAGCAATGGCATACCATTCAGTTAACATTCCGTATCTGCTGTACTATAAATTAGTGCTAAAATAAATTGTGTTACCTTAAGACTTCTTCAGAGCACCACTATAGCTATGCAATATATCTTGACAAGGCCAGAAATGAATGATTGAGAATTACACAAGATTTAATTTCAGTAGCTGTTTCCTGAACCGTGCAATATCGTTTAGCTCCCAACACCACCGAACAGCTCTCATCCCGAGACAAGTGCCATCAATGGATAAAAGAGGTATTTGAGCTGATGAAGCCCCAAGTGATCAAAAATGGAACCAGCCTGCCACCTGCTGCTGAGCAGAATAATTTCAAGATTTGTTAGGACTTGTTCTGCTCCAACAAAAAACACGCTCCTGTGTCAGCTGGGTTTGACAAAAGCCTTGTCCATTCTGCAAGGGTATGCTTTCTCCATGGCTACTTCAAACGTGTGGGGCAAGATTACAATAATGGGATGTTTTGTGCATTTGAAAATAAGGCCCCATAACCTCAGCAGCTGCTTTGTCTTCTCTCTCTGGCACTGGGGCGGCCACAGCTCGAGTGCTGTGCCCAGTTCTGGCACCCTCAATTCAAGAATGATGCTGAGGTGCTGGAGAAGGTCCAGAGAAGAGCAGTGGAGCTGGGGAAGGGTCTGGGGCACAAGTCCTGTGAGGATCAGCTGAGGGAGCTGGGTGTGTTTAGCCTGGAGAAAAGGAGGCTCGAGGGCGACCTTATCACTCTGTTCCACTGCCTGAAGGGAGGGTGTAGCCAGGAGGGGGGGATCAGCCTCCTCTCCCGAGTTTCAGGTTGGACATAAGGAATAATTTATTCACAGAAACGGTGTTCAAACATGGGAATGGGCTGCCCCAGGGAGGCGATGGAATCACTGTCGCTGGAAGTGTTTAAGGAAAGGCTGATCTTGGCACTGTGGTCTAGCTGGCAAGGTGGTGTTTGGTCAAAGGTTGGACGCGGTGATCTCCAAGGTCTTTTCTAGCGCAACTGACTCTGTGATTTCAGCACTTCAAAACCTTGCTGCAGCTAACTCAGGCGCTCGGTGGCCTTCTTCAAGTTTCTGCTCCTGGAAAGGGACCACGACTTGCGAACTCCACTCCGGCTGCCCGCTCCCTGCAATCGCACAGGCGAGGTCCCAGAGATAATCAACACCACCAACTACCAAAGAACCCTAACCCCGAATCGAAATCACACTACTAGTTTGATGTCCCACAGTTTTGGCAACACAGGTTGATTTTTGAGGCTTTCAGCAGCAAGATGTAGGTCCTTTATCTGTTTTGAGGGCGGGATATTTAGCATCCAGCACTTCGATCACACGCGCCTGAGTAAATGTTGGTTTTGCGAAACGCACTTCGCATCCCAGAGGTTTCTCGGAGTAACTCGTCCTTAGGAGTCACCGCGGATGGGGGCAAAAGCGCCGAGCACACCCATTTTACAGCAAACAACGCGGTGCAGCCCTCAGCGCACCCCGCGCCATGCGGGCAGCCGGCTCTGAGGGACCGATACCCGCTGAGGGCAGAGGGATTGAGCTGAGCGGTGACGGGGAGCACAGGCGAGGTGCCCGATGCACCGACTGAGCCCCAGAGACTGCGGGACACCCACAGGGGAACCCCCGGCCCCAGAGCGGCCCCAGAGCGACCCCAGCGCGGCCGCCCCGCGCTCCGCCCACCGCCGGGGCGGGCCGGGCCCGCGCATGCGCCGCACCCGCGCCGCGCTCGGGCCGCGCCCGCCTGCCCGAGGTGCGGGGGGGCGGCGGGGGGAGCCCGGCCCGGGCCGGATTCCCGGGGTGCGCTGGTCCCGTGCCCAAATGTGCCCCAGTTTTCCTCTGGGACTGTGACGGAGGCCGGGAATTGAGCCCCGAGGTACGGCCGGGTGGGGGGGAGCCTTCGGCAGGGCCTGCGAGGGAAGGGTGTTCGGTGGGGGACAGAGCGCGGTGGCTCCGCAGGCTCTGGGCCTGTGGGGCGCTGCTGCTTCACCTGGAGTGACACTTAATGATACCCTGAAAGCCGCTGTTGAGGCCAAAAATGCTGTAATTGAAGATAGGACGAGTTAATGGTACACTTCAGTGCTGCACACTCCCAGTGAGCTGGCTAAGGATTTGTTTTCCCCCCCTTTCTTTTTCCAGTTTATTGAAGACGGGTGTGAAGGTTGGAATATTGGTAGTTTGTCTAACAGGAAAATACAGATCTTGAATTCTGAGGGAGGAAATCAATTATCTTCCTCCTTTTATCATTGAGTAAATAAAATATACTGCTGGTATATTGCTATTTTAAAATTATTAATATAGTATTCCTGACTAATAGGTCATGCTTTTATTTTTCAAATTATGTTTAATGTTCCTGTTCTGTGTCTCTCCTGCCATCTTTCCACAGGTGCTATGGGCTAGACTTTTTTTTTCTCAATAACACTTAGTAAATTCAGCTTTTAAAGATTTGAAAATGTAAATGAAAATCTGATAATTTTCAAAAGTAGTTGAGTGTCTATCGCATCTGAAGTCTGCTTTTAGACATGACAGCAATGTGAACAGTGAGCATTCTGATCTGCATCCTTAAATGCACCATACAGGAATATCCCAGTCATTTTAAGAAAGATAGTGCAGGACTGGAATGTGTTGCAAGCAATATTTATTTCTTTTTTCTCTAGTTTTGAAATAATATTTGACCGATCTCAGCACTGATTCAGTCTTTTGCTGGTTTGTAATTTGTTGTCTGGTCTTGGCCCTGATCCTGCAAAGCACTAAAACCAGACATAATTTGAAACTCAAATAGGCCTACTGGATATATCAATTTAAATGTATGCACTCTCTATAAAATTGTGGCCTTTGTTTATATCTGTGCTTTACTCCTGTTGTGTACTTTGGTTCTGCAAGGAAAATAAGAATTTAACTATAAAAGCTTCTCTGTGCATGATTCACTGCTCTTTAGTCAAAATAAATGATTTTTCTCCAGATTTTGCTGCCGTCACTGGATGTAAAAGTTATCATTGTACTTAGTCTTTTGAGTTAGGAAACAGAACTTTTTTTGCAAGCCTGCAGAGGAGAGAGAATTGATAGTTAGAAGTCTGAGCTGAATTGAAATATCATTTACAGTTGTTATGATGCACAGAGCGCTCGTTGGAATTTACCTTTGTTTCCACTACAGGGATGAAACATTTCGTTTTAGTGCTGGAATAGCAAGCTCAAGGCTGTGTCTCTTACAGCAGCTGGTAACAACACGAACAGTTAATTAGTATCTGCAACTTAAGAAGAAACCTATACCCCACCCTTATTCTTCCTTGTCACCCCTGTGCCACTGAGGCCAACACTGGCTTGTCCTTGCTTCTGATTACCTTGGCTGGTGTGTAAGAAACCAAATACTTTTACTTACCTGGGCAATAATTCTACCTGAGTACGATTTTTGTAATCAAAATTTTGTTAGACCTGTAACTGTATTTTTTATATTGGTTTTGAAGTACAGGGAAAAATACTTAAATGCTTCTCCAGTAATTTTTAAAAAACTTTTTGAAAATTAGCATAATTTACTATGTGAATAATTTTTTTTAATCCCTGAATTTTGTTTGTAAAGTTGGTATCTTTAGACCTTGTTTAGAATAAATTGCGTTTATAATTATTTATGTTAGTATGTGACAAAAAAAATACTTTGAAAGATTTTAATATTCTCTAGGGTTTATTAATGCTGTAGAGACATAGGCAGTAAACTTCTATCAGTGTGCAAAATTACTTGACCTTAAAGCAATAGGAATGTATTCTTGTAAGTCTTCAGAGGAATTAATTTTTTCTCCAGAAGGAATCCATCATGGCTGATGACTCTCAGAGAAACTTCCGCTCAGTGTATTATGAAAAAGTGGGGTTTCGTGGAGTTGAAGAGAAGAAGTCACTGGAAATTCTGTTAAAGGATGACCGTTTGGGCAAGTTGATTTCACTGTTTGCTCTATTTCTTGGTGATTAGGGGCTGGGGAGGGAGTATAATCCCTGATTATAATCCCTGAGTTAGTGCTAGCAGACCTTTGATTTTCGAAGATCTGGAAATCGGATTTTAAAACTATTGAAGGTTTGTCAGCTTGCTTGTTTCTTCTTTTGCTGTCAATTCCATCTAACTTCAAAGCAATGAAGATGTTACTGCTGTTGGTCCCTGAGGAGTGCCACATCTCTGACAGAACAGAAAGATAAATGTTGTCCCTTTAAAAAGGGCCTTAATTGTTTTGACAGTGACATGCTTTACAAAATGCCTGTAAAAATGGTCCAGTTTCCTCCTGACGAAACCTGGAGTAGTTTTACTGTAAGTCAGGCCAATGTGAAAGCAGTGAAAGCATTTGTTGATAATATGCGATGAAATAGGGAATTTCAATCTACAACTAAAGTTTGTCATACTTTGATGGGTGAGAGATGCAAACCTCTTTATAACCATATTTAAATTTGTCCTGAATTTTTTTTCTTCTCATTTCATTACAGATATTGAGAAGCTTTGCACATTTAGTCAAAGGTTTCCTCTTCCATCCATGTATCGTATACTGGTGTGGAAAGTGCTTCTAGGTATGAAATATAACATGAAATGTAGAATTTAGGAAGGTGCAATTTTTTTCTCTTTTTGTTTGTTTGTCTTTTTTTTGTTTGTTTGTTTTTTTTTGTCTTTGAAGTTTAAAGTAATGACATAGATAATTCTACCTTGCTTACTGATACATATGTAGTCTGCTTTTGTATCCACCTCGGATGCACAATGGCAATTATAAAACAAGTTTTTGAGAACTTTGCTGAAGCAATGTGTCTAGGAGAGTATATTTCTGCATTTAACTTTGTAGCACTATCCAAGCACATTTATGAAATGGATTTGAAATGTGGATTTTGAGAAGTCACTGATACATGATAAGATACTCAGTTGTGCACCTGAAATAACAGACAATTAAGCTGAAGTAAAGTTGTGATTAATTTTAAGATGGGTGAAGCATGGAATGCATGTTTATTCTGGAGAGAAGCTTCGTATTCTGTGGAATATTGGTTTCTTGTGGTTTTGCTTCTGGCTGAAGACAAGTTAATGGTATCCCCAGAAACTTCAGAAAGCATAAATAGATTATATTTTCCTAGAAATGCACTAGTCAGATGACTAATTAAAAAGTATTAATGACTTTGCACTAACTGGTCAAGTGCATTGGTTGACTAGATGCAAGATAATGTCCACTTGCAGACAGGAAGGGTTTAAAAAAAATCTTAATTTTTTAATTCATTTTTCCCCCTCCAATTATTTACATTTTGAAAGTTGTGGCTTCATATTCCTGATGATGTGGATTTGTAAGCCTTTTTTTTGGCAAAGGCAGTAAATAGTGCACAAAAGGGGCAAGATCTAATTAAAAAACTTGAAGTTCTTGGCATTGAATTTACAGAGTAGTCCTACTTGATAGAAGGCTCTGCCATTAAAAAGGTTATTGTACCCTGGGCACTAATGAAGTAGTCAGCATCCTTTAAAATATTGGTAGTGGGAAGTACAGCATAGGAGTTTTGGACAAGCAACTCAGTACAGAATCCTTCAGCCAACATTACAATAGCAAAACACATCTCTGCAAAATTGCAGACCTCACTGCAGAGCCAGGTCTTGGGCTGTTTTAGATAAAGGATTTGTGAATCATATGATAACACAAAACACCTTCTGAGTCAACTGCATGGAAAATTATACTGGTTCTTAAAAGTATTTTGTCTTTTAAACCCAGAGTGATTAATTTCACAGCATGAAGTTGTTTCAGGGGAAGTTTAGTTTGGATATCAGAATAAGGCTCTTCACCCACAGGGTGGTTGGGCAGTGGAATTGACTCCCCATGGAAGTGGTCACAGCACCAAGCCTGACAGAGTTCAAGAAGTGAACTCTGCTCTCAGGCACATGGTGTGATTCCTTGGAGTGGTCTTGTGCAGGACCAGGAGGGGGATTCAGTGGTCCTTGTGAGTCCCTTCAAACTCGCGATATTCTATGATTTCAAGTATTTGTACTGTCATTCTATGACGTGCCTTGGGTGAACAGAGGTGTAGGGACTTTCCTTAGGTTGCATTTCAGTGTTAACAGCTATCAGAAAAGCTGGTGTTGAGAAGGACAGTGCAAAATAACTCTCCCTACATGGTTGGAACCACAGCTCAGTCCATTTCTGGTGGGAGGTTTTATGTGACCTCTAAATAACTTAAGAAAAGGAAGTCTGTCCTGTCAACAAAACTCTCTCAGACATGTACCAAAGCTTGCTGATGTCCCAGGCGACATGGTGTGTCAGCAATGTCTTCGTTACCCTCCTGTTCAAGGATGATTCATGGTGGTTTCCAGGCACCCCTCTTGTTTCAGCTACGTTTTGCCTGCCTAAGGTTGTCCTCTGTGTTTGAGGAGAACAGTTGGCAGTATGTACGTACAGTTATGATGTTGAATCTCTTTTGGCATATCATGAAAAATGTCTTGCTTTCTTCCAGCTTTTGAAGTGCAGACAGGTTTGCAGCTGGAAAAGAAAAGATAATTTTCTGTCTGATGTGCTTGTTCCTCAACTCAGCCATTTCATGGTGTAACACATGGCAGGAATACTTTTTTTCTTTAAATGAGAGGTAAAAGGAGCAGGTAGCTTGTTTCAGAACTGAGTTTTAAAGAAGACTTTGTTCTCATGGATTTCTACACTGGGAAATATTCTGCTCCCCTAGTGATAGGGAAATAGCATTTTTTTTTGCCTAGGTGTATGTAAGTTTTTGTTTCTGTTGAGGTCTGTGACAGTTTTGTTGTGAACATCAGTGCATGGCCAAATTGAGTCTCAAGTTAGGGGAAGGATTGAGTGAAATGGTAAGTATCTCTTCTGGACACGCAGTATAATTTTCTTTGCCTTTCTACTTAGATACCTTTTATTTTTATATTTTTTTTTCTTCCAGGAAGCTAGAAAAGATATTTGTGTTGTGCTAAGAAAATAACAAATGTTACTTTACAAGTGACTATGTGGCATTCTTAAGTTTTAATCTTTAATTGATTCAACTGATTAATTTTGGTTTTTGAATGTCATTTTAGGGGGAATTAATTCCTGATACAGTGAGTAAAGAGTTTTCTGGCAGTAAAGTAATTAATACTGCAGTGAACAGTATCTTTGGATTAGTTAATTGCACATACATATTCTCTGTCATCTCAGATAAAGTCTAGAATTTGAGAAAATGAACAGCTAATGTATATAAAAATCATTCTACACTGACTTTGTTTTCAAAATAAATGGAAGCTGGCCACAAATACCCAGCTAGTACTGTACTGATAACTAGATGGGAATAAAAAGTAACAAGTAGGACTGCTCCTTACAATTGTTTATATTTTCTTTTATTTTTTTTTATTTAATTTTTTATTATTTTTTTAGGAATTATTCCACCTCACCACGAATCTCATGCTTTGGTGATGAAGTACCGGAAGGAGCAGTACTGGGATATTCACCATGCTCTTCATGTGATCCGGTTTATTAATGATTCTACCCCGCAGGTTGATGTTTTTCTCCGCATATATCAACTGGAATCAGGAAAATTGCCTCGAAATGTAGCTTTTCCATTGGTCAGTGGCGATTTTAACAGTCTTTTAAATACAGTTCTATATTGAACTTCAAACTATAAACCAGTGAGAAACTGAACTGCAAGTCACCCCACAAATGTCTGTAGATAGGCCGAGTAAGGTGAATGGGAAACAGAGAAGCACTGGTATAAAATAAGGAATTTTTGTCAAAGTGCTTTTCTCTTTTCCTTTCCCTAAGTACTTATGTAAGATTTTATGCCTTAAAATCTCTTTTGTGCATTTTGCCTGCTAGGTTTCAAGCCGTTTGTATGCCAGGGCGCTTCAGTTTCTTTATAGCACTGAAATTAAAATGACATCTCATTGGAGCTCATAGGTTCTAACGTGTCCTGGAACAAGGGTAATTCAGAGCCTGTACAAGCAGTGATTTAATTCAACTTGCATCAGATATTTAAATTATTTGTTTTTAAATCTAGACTTTAGTGGACTGCCCTCTTTTTTTTTTTCAGTCTGTATTTACCTGGGCTTCTCTCAGGTAATGCACGTACTCTGCTGTACGCAGTGTACACCCATATGGTTAAATGAGGCTGTGTTGTGATGGTAAATTAGCTGTGTTGTGATGGAAACAATGTGTGGTTCTTTCTTTTCTCCATGAAATAGGAGATGATGAAAGAAGCCACAGAGCTTTCTAGGTGGATTTTTTTCCTGTAGTTAATTTATCTAGCCCAGCTTAATTTGTAATTTTTCACCCGTAATCACAAATTTTGACATAAGTACTTAAAGAGAAATTCAAAATAAAAAAAGATTGAAGTTAGTGTTGAAAATTTGGTAAAATTTAGAACTGGAGGATTACCTGCAATTTTCTCTTATCAGAGGAGGAAATGTTTTCATACCCTTACCATTTCCTAGGAATGTGGCTGTCCTACCCTCCTAATTTCCTTGATCTTGGCATGTGATGCAGTGGGCTGAAAATTCCTCCTTTCTAGAGCAGTATTGCCTTCTGGGCAAGTGTTTTGTCAGTGCATCCCAGAGCTGCTCTCAAGACTGCGGTGAGGTTTCGTAGCGATGGTGTTTAGCAGAGCCCCAGTCATTAGTCCTGTAACTCAGGTTTGTTTTGCTGCTGAAGAAAGCATTTGTTCTCTTTTCAGTGCAGTCACTGTCCCCTTAAACATATGAGAGGTTACTCTTAATGATAATGCAGGTGTTTTATTGTAGAGGCAGAGGGAGATGATAAAGAGATGTCAGATTGCTCTAAATATTTTGAAATGTTTGAGTAACAAACGGAAGACTGCTGAGTGTTCTGTGTATCTGAGTGCAGAGAGTTCAAGTAGGGATATGTGTGTATTGCAGCAGTCTGCATGGCAGAGGCATACCCCAGTAGCATTTAAGACTCTCTATACGCTGAAGCATGTTTTGGTTTTAAAAGCAATGCAAATCTTAATTGCTCTGTTTTAATAGATCTCTGTCATCATCTGCAGCTGCTGCCCAATATCTTGTTTAGGAACGTCAGAACAGCTCATTGTGTACATTAATTCATGTTTTTTTTCCCCAAATAGCAGAGAAAAAGAATATAAGAATAATTTATATCAGAATAGTCCAATACCTCTGTGTAGTTCACGTTTTTTCACTTTGTTTTTCAGGAACCTGAAGATGAAGTGTTTCTTGCTATTGCTAAAGCAATGGAGGAAATGGTAGAGGATCCTATAGAATGCTATTGGCTTGTCAGTTGCTTTGTGAATCAGCTGAACAGCAAGCACAAAGATTCATTACAACAACTGGTAATGAAAAAAAAATAAATATTTTTTCTTTTTGCAAGGAGAAGCAGTCATGGAAAGTGTTAGTAAAGGGAGACAACTGGAGCAGCATAAGCGACACCCTTGGATTCTGTTCCACCAGCTGTTTTGAGAATAGGGGAGGAATGCTTTTTGCGTTGTGATTGTGCTGCCCTGTCTAATGTAACGTTAGAAATTGTGTTTTGTTTCCAATTACCTTTTTTTTTTGCCTAAAGGTTACATGGTATCTAGTTGAATTATGTGTCTCACAAATTGGTCACTTAAGAATTTTCTTTAAACAATCAAAAATATCAAAAGTGAAGAACATCTTGATATATGTCTGCTACTTTTTAGGCTGTATCTCTGGCATTCATATGCTGCTCATTGGATGATAGACAAAGCACAGTTTTGCTTTATAAATGGAGCAGAGTACTCCGTCTTCAGAAAAACAGTATGTTGCAAATCAAATTATAATGAAAAGTGGAGTAGTTTTCTTTTAGTACTGATCATTTCAATGCTATCATATAATATTAATTTTGAATTTCTGTCTTACTGATTTGTAAAATTAGACTAATGTGTACTTATCAAAATTATGAAAGCTCTTGTAATTTATCAAATAGCCTTAACAGATAAGGAGCTTTTAGTTAACAATATTCTCTGAGGTAAAAGTATCGAGTACGTGCGCATCAACAATTGCTGAATAGAAATCTGCTGTGGAAAATTATGCCTGCCCTTGTTAGTTCCTTTGGAACTAAGAAATAATTTTTAAACCTACCTTCTGTTTCTCTGGGTGGTACATTCAACTATACCAGTTCAAAGGAGAAAGGAATATTTTTCAAGTGTATGTTTGTATGATGTAAACAGTGCCAAGTGCCTCCCTCCCTAATTTTTTTTTTTTTTTTTAATACAATCAATATACCATGACTCAGTAGGTGAGAATATGGGCAAAGGAATTGTTTTCTGCCTTTGACAGCTGAAGTCCTTAGCAGTTTCCCTAACTATGACAAAGCATAAAGGTAGTCAAGAATTTATGAAAATGTGTATTGTGTTACATTAAAATTTAAACAAGATGAGAAAATTATCCACATGCCTGAAATACTTAGGGTTTTTAAACAGTAAATCAATGTCCAGCTTTTAATGGGTTGCACAGGGATTTGCTCTCAGAATTGATTTTTTGGGTTTTGCTGCATTGTGTGTAGATTTGTTTTTGATGTGTGCTAAGGCGATTTGGTTTAGGTGAATGAAACTCAATTTTACTTCTGAAGGTAGCAGTAATTAGTGCACATTTAATCCCTGCATTGCCTTCAGCTCTGAAGCACCTCCTTGCACAAGGGAATACTACATATCTTGGAAATTCTGCTAGTGGTCAGCAATTTAAGGTAGCTGAGGTTGCTTCTTTGGTTAAGTACATAATTAATTAATTGCAAAAGTCAGTAACACTTGTATTTTGTAACAAGAAAAACAATGAATGTGCATTATTTTAATATGTTATTTTGTATCAGTTGAATTTTTAAGACAGTGCTTGTCTTACAGTGTGCATTAACTATGAAGGTATTCTGATGGGAGTTACCTAAAATTTTCTAATTCTTTCTCAGCCAAAAATTTTGGAGCAGTATTTGAACATTGAAGATAACAGACTACTAATGCATCTGAAGGCATGTGCTGCAATGAGCAAACTCCCCTATGATCTTTGGTTTAAAAAGTGTTTTGCAGGATGTTTACCTGAGTCCAGTTTACAGAGGCAAGTTAGTTTTCTTTTTTTTTTTTTCTGTCTGTAACTGCATAGCAATGTCAGCTGTCATCACTGGCAGGTAAAGAGCTTTCCATATCTGTATATTTCCATAATCTGTAAGATTATGGTATTAACTTTATTGCTAACTTGGAAATGATAAAATTGGATTTAATTCTTGTTACTCTTGTAACTGATGTAAATAACTCTTGTTACTGATGTAAGATAATCAATCTCTGTGTGATTGTTTCACCCACTGAAGATAAAAAGACTGGAGCTAAGTATACCAGCTGATGCTGTTGGACACTTAGTGCCTCCTAGCATGTAGAACTCCAAACCCTCTGTCACTGTTGCATAACTGAATGGCAGTCAGTTTTTGGGCTTTTTGACAAAAAGCTGTGCTTGGGGAGTGATTGTAATATTGTATTAGTGTTAGATGAAAAAGATTGTGGGAATGTGTATAGGTTTTGGTTGGGGTAGAGTTAGATTTCTTCAGAGTAGCTGGTATAGGGCTGTGTTTTGGAACACAAGGATGTTTTTGGAACACAGTTCCTGCAGAGCAGCATTTACACAGTATCATTCTGCTCCTCACTAGCAAGGAGGCTGGGGGTGCACAAGAACGTGGCTGGGAGGGGACACAGCCAGGACAGCTGACTCCAGCTGACCCAAGGGATATTCCATGTGCAGTCATGCTCAGCAGTTAAGCTGAGGAGGAGGTTGGCAGCTGGGAGCACTTGCCTGGGGACTTGCTGGTCATCAGTCAGGGTGGTGGGCAACTGTTCTCAGTTGTATCACTTATCTCACGTTTTATTTTCCTCTCTTTGTTATGTTTTTCTTATCTTCCTTATAATTTTGTGGAAATTATTATTTCTTTTTAATTACGAAACTTTATTTCTCCACCCACAAATTTGTTTCCTACTTCTACCCTTCCAATTTTTCCCCCATCCCTCTGGTGGAGGTAGTAAATGAGTGGCTGTCTGCTACTCAGTTGCTGGCTGGGAATAAACCATATCAGAATGTTTATTTTAAAAAGTACTAGGGTATATTAGTTATTACAAACTTAATGAAATAGTAGATTATATTTGGATTCTACAGTTAGAAATAGATTGTTGAGCTTTTAAAAGGGAAAAGTTCTTGTGCATGACACTTCACTGAAGGGCTTTTGAAATGAAGCTTGTATGATTTCTCTAATTCTGCTGCCTGAGAACTCTTGGAAAGTAGGGAATTCAAGCTCAATGCAGAGAAACATTTTTCTGCATTTATAAGAGTTGCTGATAGCTGAACAGGATGTGGCACAGAGAAAATAATGGTGTCATTTTCAGCTGTCTGAAAACTTCTAGAAGTAACAATGTTCAATGGAAGCTTTACTTGGAGGGAATCACAGGAATCCTGTTCAGTGGCTAGAATAGGAACCTAGCATGGAAACAGTGCTTTGTAAATTGCTTTGTGTTAAATGCTTTTACGGTGGTAAAGTTGGTCATAACCTGAATAGTGGATGCAGTGTTTGTTTATCTGGGACTTCATGTTCCATGGAGGAAAGTGGAAAATGGCTGTTTTAAAAAATGTTTTATTTATCCTTATAAGAATTAGAAGATTTTAGGAAACAAGCTGTAAGATTAGAAAACATGCTCTCTGCTCTTGTTGGACCATGATCTTTGAGGTTCTGTAGGTTTTATTGTTGCCAATGATTATGTTTGAGAGAAAAAAATATTTGTGAAGGATTGAGACCTTCAGGTGCAACACAGTAATTGTTACATGGTGAATTCTTCTCATCAAACACCTATAAGGCTCCAAAATGGTCTTGTCTGCTTAGTGATTGTGTGTGATGTGGTGGTTGAAAGCTTTTACTACTTCTGTGACTACAGAAATTACGTAAGCATGTATAGTATAGGATGTTTGTTACAGTTTAGAGCTCATGTGATTCAATTTTGCTACTGGATCTTATGGCTGTGGACAAGAGCTGAGGGAGGAATTTGTATCAGAGCAGATTTGCTCTTGGAAGATGAATTTTAAATTTTAAAAAAAATTTCTTATTTTTTAAATTTTAAATTTTTGATTTTTTTAAATTTCTGCTGAAAATTGAAAAATTAATGGAGCTGTGTCAACCTGATGGTGTAAAAGGAAAAATATAGATGAAGAATTTTGATTTCATATTTAATCTTGCCAGAATATTTGGTTTCAAGTGTCTACCGTTTTGAATCAGTTTTACTTGCATGAAATATTTTGTCTAATCAGTATTCATCTTTAACATTCCAATACACTGTTTCATCTTACTGAAATAGAATTTTTTTGATTACCTGGAATTTTTTAATACTTTTATTCCCCTGGAAAAGGTCAAAATACTGGCTTTTTGGATCACTCGGGAGGAAAAACAAATTTCACTGTTGGTACATCTGATGGCAGAACAATCCCTTTTCCCAACAGTTCTTGTGGGAACATGATGGAAGTGCACTTTTTCTTGGCAGTTTAGGTTTGTGAATTATTCAGTTGTAATCATAATGGCCTTATTCACTGAGGAAATAACATATATCATGGGTAGTATGTGACAGATGAACTTAATTAATGCTTGGTGATTTGGTTTGGATTAGGATCTAGAAGCCCCAGTGCTTATCTGAAATGCATCCAAATGTCAGTGTTGAAACTGCTGAAGTTTGAAGGTCTCCAGTTCTCCTGTGAATTTTACTTACTTTGTTGTCAAGTGAGAGATTATCTGAACACAGTCTGTCATGATTTATTTTCACTTATGATTTAGCACTGCATTTCTTAGAGAGGCTGCTTGCTTTCTATGATCTGTAGTCTTATCTGCCAAGCAGATAAATCTAAATTTCATGGTTTTGTTTGTTTGTTTTTCTCTAAGGTGTACAAGACTTGTACATGCTGTGCAGAAATTTTGCCTGGTAATGATGAGATGAAGTTGCACAATACCACTGACAATGACAGGCATTGGCACTCAGTATAGTGTTTTATAGCACACTTCAAGTTACACCATAGGTAAAATTTATGCATCAGTTTAATTTCAGTGGGCTTGGAAAATACATACAGGCAGGTTTCATGTGGAAACTTTGGCTTTGAGCTTATGCAGTGTCTGATGCACTTGGCATATTACGTGATGAGCTTCTTAACAGACTTCTTAAAGGCATCACAGTGGTAAAAGGGAGGAGCGGACTGGCCATTTCAAAGACTCTGGATCCCACCTGGAATATAGACAGGATGCTTCCTGGAACATGAGCCAGACTTTAGCAGAGGTTTGCGAGGCACAGAAAGGTGTGCTTCTCTCTGAGACATGGAGAGAACTGGATCACACCTTTGTTTTCATACTCATCATTGCCCTGTCCGTTTGATTCGTGCAGCAGCATATCTGCTCATCTGTTTGGTAAGATCATGTGTGGAAAATGTTCCAGCAGTGTTGTGAGGGCCCTCAGCTGGAGATCCCTGCTCTTAAACTTTGGGATCCTCTTTGTGACTTCAGCTCTACAGACAAAATGGCATTTTGGCTGCCAGTTTAATCTGGCACAGTCAGTCCAGATGACCCAGCAGAAGCAGTGCAGCTTTGCAGTTGTAATTGTGAATGAGTCAGGCTTTTTTTATGGCCTAATGATGCCACTCATGTATCAGGCCCCTGCCTAATGTTGTTTGTACTCTGCACTGAAGGCTTGGCATTGGCTGGGTGGTGTTAGGTTATTAGTCTCTGGTGATTTGCTAGTGGCAAAGTATTTGGTCATTCTCCTGAAATCTTATGACTTTCAAACTGGCACTACCTCATATATTAATATAATTCTGTAGTTTTACATCTGTGCTCTCCACACCCTGCATAAATTACATTTGGTTGTAAAAATGTAAGTAATTTGTTAATAGAAACAACAGAAATACAGAAAATGCCTTAATTTTACTGTGGAGCAGGAAGGCCTAAGAACGTGCATGTGGGCTGCTACTACAGAGAAACTTAATTCAGTTTGTCTCACTGAGCTGCTTCCCAGGTCTGCAAATGGATGGGCACAAGATCATGATCAGGGTGAGAATTCTGTGAGCCTCATTGTGTCCCTCCATGCCCAGTTAGCTCTGGAAGGAAACCCAGAAGTGCAGGCAGAGGAGAAAGCATTTGTTCTTTTTAGATAGCTCTTGCCTGGGTGGCTGGAGGATCAGAACCAGGAAATGAGGTTGAATTTACCCTTCAGCATAGGGAAAATCTGTGAGGTTAATGTGTCAGAAAAAGAGAAAGCAGCAGTGCTGTGATGCTTCTTGTGTATTATTGCACTGTAGTGGTGCAGGAACCTCAGAGAGTACCTGGAGAATGGCATCCCTTCACACACAGGTGCACACAGAGTGAGTCCTACTTGTCTATAGAAGAAGCTCAGTGAAAAGTAAATTGTTTCATTTGCATAATCCTTGGCATGCTCTTTGCCTTTATAGCTTCCTATTTAATTTTATTTTTCCTTGTGGCTGGCAGTACTGCTTCGCTGTTCAAGAGTGTTCCTGTGGCTAATAGAACAGATGTATTTCACAGAGGGTGATAGTCACACAAAACATAGTGAATTTCATTCAGAATATGTATTTCTTTTTCTGCCTTCCTGAGTAGGGCTGTAGGCACAGTTTCATGATGTTTCTCTTATACTTTCCTGCTCTCCAGGAGTATCAAAGAACAGGTAAAAAGTTCAAGTCTCTAGCAGTAAACTTGACCTCAAATGATTGCTATTGAAACAGTGAAAGCAGGACACCTGTTACCATCAATGGATACACAGTGTATAAAGACTGCTCTATTAGAATAGGATCCACAGAAAATATGTTTCCTTGAAACTGCTGTGGGTTTTTTCCGCTTTCGACAGTTTATATTGTTGTTCCTGTCTCTGCTGATACAGACTGACAGGTGCTGACTGTTGATCACAGTGTTGCACAATCATTCCTGATTACCACCACTGGTGGAGTTGTACTGAGAGTAACAATAGCTGGGAATGTTAAGGGAAAAATATTGCAGCAGACACAGCTGGTTAGTGCTGACATCTCACTCAGTTTTCTGTGCACCATCTTCCAAAATTTGTTAAGACACTGGTGATTTAGATACTGCATCTGTTTTGCCATTGTTAAAGCATTTGTTCTGGAATCAGACTAAATAATGCAGGAAAACAATAGAGTGTTGTGAGCATAGCATGCAACCTAATGTAATTATGGAGACTGAAGTCAGAAGAATTGGATGCAAAATAATGAAAGAAGACTGGATGTTTTATAAGAGGATTAGTAAGTTGGTTTTCAAATTAACACGAGCTTTAATATGAACTTTAAAAATAATTTCCTGTTTTTGAGATCTGCTACTCTCTGTAATTGTCACTTGTAATTACAGTTTTGATGCACATGAAACACACAGGGAAGTTTTTTTGTATTCTAAACAGATCTTTTTGTGAAGGAAGATGCTGTAGAAGTAAACAGGGGTGACCTGTACATTGTGGAGCAGAACTGTTGTCTCAGTTTTCTCATATCCTTGCATTAAAGCTTCCTAGACCTTACTTCAACAGCAAAGTAATATTTGCAGTGATCATTTGTTCTGGGATGCTTGAACCACAAATGAAGCAGTAAGAGTTTGATCTTGGATTGTGTGTTGTTCCTGTCCCTATGGGGATTATACTAATTGTTTAATTATAGCAAGACAGGGAATTAAAATTAAATTGCAAAGGGGAAAGAAATTGGCTGTGCCTTTTTTGTTTCCTTCTACTTTCAAAATAGTCCTGAGGATCTTACACATTTGTTTTTCTCTTTTCTTTGTTATAAGTTAGAATCTAGTCCTGTGTCTGAGTTTGTGGCTGTTGCCTCAGATGCCTTCACTGGGCATGACTGGAAAGTGCCTGGCTCCAACCTTTTTGTGCTCTCCCATCCAGTACTTGTTTACATTGATGAAATTCCTCAGATCCTCTCTTCTCCAGGCTGAGCAGTCCAAGCTCTCTCACCTTTCCTCATAGGAGTAATTTCATCATCTTAATGGCTCTCTCTCTTGGCTGGGTTCTCACCTCTTAATTCCTTGTGTCAAAGTGTGATTCTGCATTTCAGTTCAGCTGTCAAAAGTTTGTGTCATGCCTGCGTTGTGCTCTCCTGGCACGCTGGGCTGAAGGGCAAATTCTTCTGAGAGAGGTCATGCAAAGATTGATCTGTCACTGGAAGGAGCAAACCCATACCCATAGATCCAAATTTGTAGATGGGCTGCAGAAGATGATTTTTCAGTTGGTGTCACTATATTCAGAAATTATGGAGAACAGTGTGTGATCTTTGTTCCCCCTTGTTTTTATTTGGAAGGAGAAATACTTTGAACAAGTGCCCAGAAGGAGCAAGAACTGTAATCCTCAGAAATTCTTTCTGACACAGCTCTTAAAATTCAAGAACTAAAAATAATGTGAGCCCATAAAAGCTGCCATCTGACAGATGGTTTCACACTGTTTTGTGTAGTTTTTTATCGTGAGTCTCTTGATCTGGGCCTGAGAGAGAGCTGCTGGATGAAGGATGATTTCAAATTGTTGCAGGCTGTTTTGGTAGTGATGATCCATTCTAATATTCATCCAAGTTCTGTTCCTGAGGCATTTGGACACCTGCCCTTCATGTTTTCTTAAAACTGTGAGGTCCAGGTAGGGTTTCACATGAGAAGTAGGAGAGCTTAGGTATTTCTGAGAGTGTTTGTGCACAGTAGGATGGATTGGAAGACTTAATAGCTGTTCCTTGTGCCTAATTTAAACATCATGGACTATATCCTGCTGATAGGTCATATTTGCATCTCACACAGCAGTGACCTGGAATATTTACCTGCTTGAGATGTAGTAGTTCAGCATTACATCCCTTTGAATTTTTTAGCAACTTAGCTGATTGAAGAGTATCTTTATTAGGCATGCTAATGAAGTTAATTTCTTTTTTTTTTTTTTTTGCACTAGGAAAAATTCTCATCTTTACCACACTGGTAGCTGTGTAGTTCAGTAGAGTAGTTGTTACAGTACAGACTATTAGCAAGATTTGCTTTTTGTACTTGAGCTTGTAAACATTTCAATTTCTAAACAGCAACACACCATATCAGTACATACCAGCTACTGCTTGCCACCCCTCTGCTCTGTACAGATTGAGGAGTTGATAAAATGTCTTCTATTTATCCTGACCTGAATAATTCAATACATTGCTGTTCTTCAGAAAAATAATCTGGATAGAGATGGTTGTGCAAAGGCTGTTCTATCAGAGAAATAAGCAGATAAACACTGCAATAACGTTTAATGATTCCTTTTCACTTTCTTGTAGAGTTTGGGACAAAGTTATAAGTGGATCCTGCAAGATTCTTGTGTTTGTTGCTGTGGAGATATTATTAACCTTTAAAATGAAGATAATAGCACTGAGTTCTGCAGAAAAGATCACACAGTTTTTGGAAAATGTAAGTACTCTAATTATGCTTTGCATTACCTTTTATAGCTTATAACTATTTCAGCCTGAATCGCTTGCCTGCTGCAGATGTACCAAAAGATATTATTACATTACTGAGAACAGTGTAGCAGTACCAAGGTTAAGGGAGAATGCTCAGCAATGAGAATAATAACTTTTTCTATCAGGAGTTTAGGCTTCCATAGAATAAAGTGATTTTTAGGTTTGGGGAATATATTGTCTGTGTTTGTACAGAACATTCCTTGTGATACTGAAGGGTTTTTCTGTGAAAGTGAGTGCAGGTCAGGTTAGGTTAATTTTTCTGGAGGCTTCTTAGAAGGGTTGGTTTCTGGTACCTTTTTTTTGGCATCTTGCCTGAGTGCAAATCTGTCAATTCAGGGTGTGTTTTCTGTTGATGTGAGGATGGGATCGGGAACCTGACCCTAAATAGTAACGAGCCGTGTCAGCAGGGCTGTAGGGTCTCACTGTAACCCAGGTGAGTTATGTAGGATACAGTTTGAGGTCATGGATAGGCAGTGTGGGTCATGCTTGGTGTCAGGGATGTGTGAAGTGTGAGATGCCTGGCTGCTTATCAGCATTTTGGAAATAAAAGCTTTTTGTCCAAAACCTGGATGTAATATGGTGTGTGCAGGACTGAGGGATGGTGGGATGAGAGGACAGGGAGCTGGGATTCTAGTTTTGTTTTCTTTTTTATAAAGAGATAAAATCTGAACTGGAAATGCAAATCTTTATTTTAAACAAGTCAGAATGGAGTGCTCTGACCAGGCACCTTGCCCTGATCTTTTGTAGATTCCTCAGGACAACACCGACGCCATCGTCAGCAAAGCTGTGGATCTGTGGCGCACGCACTGCGGGACTCCGGCACACTCAGTCTGAGAACTCTCTTGGCTTGTGACAGCTTGGAAAAAAAAGACTGAATGTCTTTTGAAAAGACTTTTTACCACCCTTCCCCCGTCCTAGTGTGATGTTCTTCATTCACCCTTTTGTGTAAAGATGCTATTAAAGCATGGTTTCTGATATGTAAATATTTTTCAATAAATACAGATGGAATGAAAATACTTAGTGGTGGGGTGATGATGTCTGAAGTGTTACTTGTTCATCCAGCCTCAGCATTTTGATTGCAGAGTGTGCTCTCTTGCAGAAGTAAACCTAACTCTTGAAGCAAGGTAAATAGATTTACTTGTAATTTAAAATTGTTTCAGTATGCCATTTATACTTTGTGTAGCTAGTTACTACTTGGAAGCATTCATATGGTGAATTTACCGAATGTCAGCCTGCTGGCTGGTGAACAAGCATGCTTTTGCTAGAAATGTAATTGTACTCCTTTAACACTGTAAGCTTTCAGATAAATTAAGCTTCCCAAATCTGAGGTAGAGGACATCAAAATGACAAGGACTGACATCCTTTTCTGAAAGTATTTTAAAACACTTTCATTGTATCTGTCAGACACCTCTCTATGGCTGTATCTCCTTTGTTTTTCATGGAAGATACTCTAGCAAAGTGGATCTGTGCAGGTATGGAGAAAATCAGTGGGATGAGCCAATATAGTTCAGAATTACAGTCCAGTAATAACCAATGCCTCTGCTGAGTGCTTGGCTCAAAGCTGCTGTAATTTGATTCTTTGGTTTAGATTTCAAAATTATTTCAATGCAGAAATGTAATTAATAATAGAAGTAAAAGTAGAGTGATTAGCCATGGATAGGGATTTACTGGGGAACTGATCTTTTTTCTTGTAAAAGTGTAAAATTCTGTTTCTACCTTTTGCATTGACTGGGGAATTCTACCTAAGAATGTGTTGCTTAGCTGTTATTTGACTCAAATTGGCGCTCAGTTGCTGAGTGCCAAGGATGCTCATTGCACTTGAGAGAGTGTGTTTGGCTTGCACTCAGTGTTGTGCAGAATTGAAACGCTTTAGAAACTTTTGTTTTAAACTGGGTCAGGTTTATCTTGCAGCACATTAAGTGGGGCAGCCTGGGACTTGGCTGGGGTTACCCCTAAAGCCCTGGGGAGACGATCTCTGCTGGATGCTGAGACCTTGCTGCTGGTGTTACTGGAATGCCCAAGTTCAGTCAGTTCAGGAAAAGCACGTTTGTGTCGACTTTGGAATCTACTCTTGTGCCTGCACTGTGGTGTAATCCATGGAGTCCATTTTCGATGGGTGCTTGTTTTCCTGCTGCAGGCATGGGAGCTGGGTAAGGTGCACAGGAAGGACACAAGTTCTGTTAACAACAGCCCTGCATTCTGTAACGTGCAGTGCACAAGTGTTTCAAATAATGGCCACGGGTGCAGTCTGAGACACTGCCCTTGTGAAGGATTCGCCCCTGGCTGCACAGGCAATTCACACAACCCCAAAGGTGTGGGTGCATTTCCAGGGCCTTCACACAGCAGATTACTTGTCATTTAAAAACAAGTAAAGATGACACCGAAGCTGTTTCAGTCCTGAAAGGGAATCAATAACTCATATTCTGTGAAGAGAGGTGCACTGAATCAGGATTAGAAACGCCAGTCAGTGTTACTGCTTCCAGGCTTGCCAGTGAGTGTTCCTCCAATTACTGTTTGACTGAAGGCTCCAGAAGTTTTTTTTTTTTAAATTTAAAGAAGCCTTTCTCTGTTAGTGGGCAGGCCTGGAGCTGCACAGAAGAGAGAGATCAACTTTTACAGAACCATAGAAAGGCTGAAGTTGGCAGGGACCTCTGGAGTCCACGTGGTCAGACCCTCCTGCCCAAGCAGGGCCACCTGGAGCCCAGGACCAAGCATGTCCATGTGGCTTCTGACTGTCTCCAGGAGAGGGAGTCTAACATCTCTTTGGGCAACCTGTACTTGGTAATCCTCACAGCAAAAAACTTTGTGTTTCCACATAAACAACAGCAATTTTACTTAACATCCCATTTCATGTGGGATGGATCCCCAAATGCTGCTCTACTGTAATGTCCAGCTGAAGTTTCTGTGTAGCTTTTTCAGTTCTGTGTACCAAGAAGGATCAGGAGTGTTTCTTTAATGCAGGGTCATTACTTATTGCAGGCTATGCTGAAGAAGGGGAGCTCTCAAGAGAGTGCATGGTGGTTTAATGCCATGCTTCCCTCACTGCTGGTGAGAGGCATTTGTGTGTCTCATAATGGATTCATTCACAAACTTAAGCTGTAGATTTACAGAGGAACCAGTTTATGCAGAATAGGCCCTGAATTCCCAATAAGCTGGAAGTAGGAATCTGGCTCACTTAGGCTCAGTTAATTTTTGGTAATTGCTCAGTTGCTTATACACCCAGAGGAACATAAGGCTTCTCAGAGCCCTGCTCCCCAAGGGAGCAGAGCAGCAAAATGTGAGCTTCCACTGTCCCCAGCATGCAAGTCAGGGGGAAGTTGAGGCAAGGTACCTCTAAAGTCCCAGCCTGGAGCAGAGTCCACTGTTAGGGAAGCCCGGATCTGTCCCTCCAGACATTGTCACCAGCTTGGGGTAGGTGGCAAGCATTCTTGGACCTCTTGAACTAAACCAGTGCAATAGTTGTGGTATCCAACTTGGCACTTCTAATGGGAAGTCCAAGTTCGATCATTTATCTACTATCGCAGTTCCTAACACAGAATGTTTTGATGTTGCACATACTTGAGCCTCCCACTGAAATCTTTGGCTCAGTAAGGTAAGGAAGGGGTTATCTTTGCAACTTGTTTTCTGTTAACCTCTATGTCATCCAGCAGGAACATAAGTTACCTGATATTCATTTTTCCTGAGAAGCTTGGAAATATTTTTTCTTTATTTACATAATTTCTCCTTGACTGGCCGAGTATGTAACTGCTTGCTGCATACTTGCTTGTTCGTTTAGAACCCAACAAATGTTGGGTTGTTTTTGGTTTTCCTTTATGCTTTCTTCCCCCCAGAGACAGCACTGAAGCATTCACTTTGGACAGTGAAAGCTCTCCCCCTCAAGTTTCACCCTGCCAAATATCTTCATGGGCTTTGCAAACAAGAAAAATAAGCTTAATTTGATCCAGTTCTCCCCTCAAGACATATTTTCTCTCCAGAGAGGTTTAGAGCAGTGCCACGTCTGTGTTCTCCCATGCTGCACACATCATCCAGCTGATGTCCAAATGTGATGGAAACTCCACATAAGTAAAGTACTGGCAGATGTCAGAGGATGGTGCTTGAAAAGTGATGAGTGGTTTGGATTTTTTTAAGGGGCCTGACTGCATGGAAAGAAAAGCAGGAGAGCATGGAGACAAAAGTAGCTGAAATACAGTAATTCAAAGGGCCATAAAGTAACAGTGATACAGAGCAGAGTTCTGTGGACAGGAGAACAGCTGTCATCTCCACATGGGACAGCCTCAACTGAAGATGTCCTTCTGAACACCACAGCTCCCATGACACAAATTTACCTACAAGCCAAGCTTTTGTTCTTTCTGCCGCTCAGAGTGGAATTCTGTAAGCAGCTTTGTACCATTTGAAGGCACTGCTGGCCCATGTGGGCACCTGAGGGTGCTGTTGCACTGCCTGCACCTTGCCCTGACAGCTGCACCAGAAGCTCCCACTGCTCAGGAGCAGGGCAGCTGCTTTGTCCCACACAGACCAGCTTGACTGTGTGACCAGGGCACGGCCACGCTGCTGTTTTTGGGCTTGCTTGTCTGGGAACCTTGAGCCAAGGAGCCAAGGGGAGAAATGGAGATGAGGAAGATGACGGCAAAGCAATCCAGCCCTACACCTGTGCTAAGGGCACTGAGCTCTGAGCAGGCACTGCCAAGCAGCAGAGTGTGTTTGTGCAGGTGTGTCTGTCACAGGGAGAATTGATTTTTTTCCAGGCTCCTGCTTCCTGCCTACAGATGGCATTGGATTGCAATTTGATTGCCAGTAACTACATGGACTTCACTGAAGACACACACATCCCTTCACTTAGACTGGTTTTATGAAATGCTTCCATTAAAACATAACCCGTCCCTTTTGTAGAGGTCTCAGTGCAAGAAATTGGACTGTGTTCTCACATTCTCTGTACAATGTATTCTCACCAATATTTTTCTTGTTAAAGCACAGACATTACCATATGTAGCCAAACCACTATATACTGCTGCTATGAAAGCTGTAGCTTTTATGTGGGGGAACAAAACCTACAATTTTGTTTACTTTATTTATCCACATCTCACAGGATAGCCACAAACTTGTTGGCCGTCAGAATGGAAATACATAGAAAGACACACGAAATAGGATTGTGAAGTAGGTGAAAAGTTGCCCAGATGGAAGCAAACCAAAAAAAGCTCAATACCTAAGTTTTGATCATGTTGTGTTTCTCTACCAGCAAGGGAAAGGAACAGAATTTGGTCAGTTAAAGTAGATGGATTTTTAATTTTTGTGTAATTGGAAACCTCTGTGTGTCAGAGGAGGGGAGCTGCTCCCAGCTGCCACTTAGAGTGAGGATGCTGGGTGTCACTGGTCTCCTCAGGGTCAGGATGTTTGCACCATCAGTTCCAAACACTGAAGAGCCTCAGCAGAGCTGTCACCCTTGCAGGAGGTCCCTGAGCCTTTTTGAAGATATGTACTTATTCTTGTGAAAGTTTTTGCTCCTCTTTTCACTACACAGAGGCTTCAACTAATAACCCACTGAAGTTACGCGGGGAAGAAAGGTAACAAAAAATAGGAATATGTGATATGGACGTGCAGGAGTAGAGAATGGCTCCTCTGCTGAACAGCAGCAGCACTTGCTTGTGCTGCTTGGTGGCTGCACATTGACTCTGGCAGCTGACCCTGGCAGAGCCCAGCCTGCACCAGCAGCATTGTGGTGACAGATGGGGTTTGGTTGTGGGATTTTTGGATGCCTCTGTGTGTCTAGTGCAGTTGGATCTGCTTTTCACTAGAGTGGTGCTGGTTAGCCCTTCAGCAGCTGAGGTACCACTCGTTCTTCCTTGCTGAGCTGCACCAGCCCAGCCACAGCTCTTGGGCTCATCTGATCTGTCCCACCCATCTGCTCTGGGAAGTCTCTCTTTCCTCATGAGCCTGGCTGGTATCCTTGACTGCCTCTGTGTGTTACACTGTCAGCCTCTGGGACAGAGGGTGATAAAATACACAGGCACCGGAAAGCTTTTTTTAAATGAATTTTTTTAAGAAACTGCATACATCAGAGACAAACAATAATTTAAATACCATGCAGTTTCAGTATGTACAAAAACTAGGACATAGAGATCCAGTTTAATTTTTTCTAGTTATTTACATCATTTTCATACAGCCATAATCTGTTAAATTACAATACTGGAAGAGCACGATTGACAGCCACCACACTCACTCCTATACAAAGACAAACTATATACATACACTTGGATATCAACTGGAAAATGCAACTGGTGCAGGAGTAACTGGGACACACAGGAACGCAGGAAATGTGCCCGTCACCTCCTCTTTGTTTACAGAAGTTGTTCCAAGCTTGAGCAGACTGAACACCTGGGAAAAATAATCTGTCCCCTTTTTCTTTCCTGATTTTTTTATTAGCCTAGTCATCTCCCATGGCTATTTATACAAAGATATTTTATTTGCAGGCACGTTGGGGAGCTCCCATTCATGGATAACTATGGGTTTCCACCTTGCCCATCTATTTTCACGAGTGCAAGCTTCACTAGGCATGTTGGAAGTGCTCCCCCCTGTCCTGGTTTATAGTGATTGCACTGCACAGGTGGTGCTGTAGAAATAAGGAAGGGTGAGTTGGGTGAGTAGCTGCAGTGATGACAGAATGCAGTGGTTATACATGTATTAGGATGAGATATATTTATGTAATGGCTTCACTAAATGGTTTCAGCTAAAAGTCTATTATGTTCTTTCCTCCGCCTCTTCCTTCTCTTCTGATAACCCCCAGTGTGTTCACTAGGAATTACCTAGACACAAAAGCTGGCCTGAGCCCCTTCCCAGCAAACCTGCAGCCTGAAACTTCTTCAGCCTGCAAGTATCCACCCCGTGGGGTGTAGGGTGGGAAAAAGCCACAATATCCACATTCCCTCTGCACCAGAATGGTGTCACCAGGTCCCTGCAACCCTCTGCTGGTGAAGGTTTGGGTAGGAGGGTGATGCCACTATTGGGCTTCCTCACCATCACTTTTCCCAAACAATCAAAACTTTTTTGTCTAGATGTTTTGGAACTGCTTTGTCAATCCCCACCACCACCCCAGCCACCCCTTAGTCCCCACTTCATTATTCCACAGACTGCTGAACAGATGCTGGAATACTTGCACACTTCAAGTATTCAGGATTCGGTATATTCTAACAAAAATGCTTCTATTACTTTAGGTTATTATCTATAATAGTAATTATAATTATTATATATAATAATAAATTATTATAATTTTGTTCTGTTGATTTTTCCATTCTCTAAACCTGGTGTAGTTTCTTTATTACCACTATTAATCTCCTTCCAATCAGAATGAGGATGACTGCTAACATGGTCTTAGCAGGAATGCCATCATTATGTCCTACACATAATCCAGGCCAAAGGAGAGAAATCATGACTTTGTTGTTTGTTTGTTTTTTTTTCTTTACTGCCAAGAGAATCACAGCTCTTTTGCCATGATAGGGATGGCTTTCACAGATGAGGAAACAATTCTCAAGAAACCAGATTTATAAAAAAAGGGACCAGCAGTTCCCAAGTCTGTGTGCAACCTCCCAGGGATGCCAGAGGTAGGCGCGCACGCTGAGGATGCGGTGCCATGTTCAGGCCCTGAAAGGCTGTTGTAGAACACCTTGATGAAGGTTAACTTTGCAAACTACCCAGACCCACTGAAGCTAAAAGCAGATGAAGTGTCAGTTTGGTGATACTGCAGTGCCAAACACCTTGTATGGCTTCTCTTTCCTCCCCTTCCCCCTTTTCAGGAATAAGCTCTATTTCCAGCTGGGGAGAAATATGGAAATTCTTCCACTTCTATCCTGGTGTCTGCTCAGTTAGGAGTTAAGCAAAAAAAAAAAAAGCCCAAAGAAATAAGAAAAAAAAAAAAAAAAGCATGGCTGTGTGGAGCTGCCCTGGGGACAGCACAAATCATGGGCCAAGGCTAAGTAAAACAACTTGCTGAGTTGTCAGCAGGGACCTGCCATGGGCTCAGCTGGATGATGGTGCTGGGAAATATTTGGCCATCACCCAGAATTTGGCTGTTATGTGTCTCAGCCAGTGCTCAAGGGTTTATTTTGGGTGCCAGACTGGCAGTGTGGGCACTGCTTGGGGCTGTGCCCATGAGGGACAGTGGCAGTGCTCAGACTCCTCATGCCCCTGGGGACTCCAGCACTAACAGTGGACAGACAGCAGCAGCCTGCAACTTCCACCTCCCTCCTCTTAATACTTTTAATAAAAATGAAACAAATCCTCACCTTTCCCTCCCACTAGCCTACCAAGTCCTGTGATTCCTGTAACCATTGCTCCTTAAACGGTGTGTCTTCCATTTCACAGCGATCCTCTAAGCTAGTGATACCAGGGCATGTGTGAGATCCATGCTGGAAACACAAGGATTTGTTGTCCTTCAGAGCAGCTCTGTTGCAGAGCCCTGTGCTAATGCAGTGTCTGTGCAGTCAAAACCATAAAGACTTCTTTTCCTTGTTTTAAAGCTGTGATGCAGTCTTGTAACTTGTGTGCATGTGTATGTGAATGAATCTATAAAAACAAACTGAGGTTTTTCATGAAGACAACCCCAATAATGTACCTGGCTGGTACATTAAGCGCTCTGCCTCTGCTGCACTGAGCTGTTAACATTGCACATTGAAGGCTTTCACTACTGATGAACTTCTATCTAAACCAAGTATGAGCTGGTGACACAGGGATCCCGGTGTGTTTCCTCAGAAATCATCACCCAGTCTGGGAAGCACCAGAAACCACCTGTTTTTTACTTTCCTTTGGTGTTCCATCCTACAGCAGCCAATCCTAATTTAACAGCCAATAATCCACAGCATTGCAAGGATGGCCATGGATGAGAATGAAAATCTTTTGCTTATCTCTGATGGAGAGCCAATCTGTGAGGCAATGAGTGCCACCACCAAGCGTAGATGGAGGGCGTTACCCTCGCTGCCAGGGTTGTTGGGGCAGGCTGGGTGCTAGAGCCACTCCATGGGCTACATGCAGGTCCTTTGGCCGTACTCCTGCATCCAGAGGAGTGAGGTGAGGCCTGAGAAGAGGCAGGAGTGTTGGCACTACACTGCACTGGCCATTAAATGCTCAAGTGTGAGAGGCTGCTCAGCCTGCAATCAGTGAATGGCGATGTTAGCACGGAACAGGGGGAGCTGGAGAGGGAGCACAGAAGAGAGGATAGATACATGGAAGACAGTGAGAAAGGAAAAAATCAGTAAAAGAATAACAGAAATAATTATTCTGTAGTAAAAAACTTTGGCCTCTCTGTTCAAACTGTCAAAGGAAAATAGCTATTGTGGAAGAAAGGATGTCCTGAAATAATAATCTGGAACTTCTTACAGTAATGTTGCTACAGTGCTTTCAGACACTGTCCCACAACATGGCATAATAGCGTCTTGTAAGAGCTTGAAAGGAATCCTGACAATGTCTGCCCCAGCTTGCTGGCATTATAGTAGTTAAGGACTTAATTCTGGAAGGTGATGGCCTAAGTTCAGAAAAGCACTTAATTGTGTTCAGGTTCAATTAAGCCTGTCAGACATATTCTTGAAAGCAGTGAGGCTGCGTGTGCTTCCTTACTGTAAAGCACACGCTTAAGTTGGCAGGTAAACCAGGCCCAGAGTGACCAGCTCTCTGAGCTCTGCTTGGTCAGTTTGTGTGTTAAACCACTATAATAAAAATAAATTAAAAACAATATTAGAACAAATAAATTCAGAACACCTCTGAATTGCTGTCCTCATGCCTCAGCCGTGGGTACCAGTGACAAGTCCCACCATCCATTAGAATGCCCCAGACTCCTTTTGTTAGGCCAGGTAACACACTTCGTCATGCTTTGCACAGTGTGAGTTTAGGATCAGTTCTTGAGACACTTGATACAGAGACATTAGATATCCTTCATGGAACCTCCAGCCCCTCCTGTGGCGTGTCCCTCTGCAGAGCTGGAGGGGAATCCCAGCCTTTCCTGCTGTCAGGGGCACATTGGCTCTCACAGAGTCACGAGGTTTGGGTGTAAGACAAACTACAAGTGGAGTAGATGGCATGCAGTGACCATGAAGAGATGGGCTTTTGCTTGCTGGTCCTCAGCATTCTTGTCACTTACTGCTTATGGGCTCACAACTGGGTTTAAAAAATTATGCTTGAAAGAGATGGAAAACAAACAGTTGCTAGAGTTGAAGCAGCCTTCAGTAGGGAGTCCTGTTCTTCAGCGGCGGTACCTTTTTCTGCTTGGAAGCTGAACAATGTCTACTGACTGGCTGTAAACTTCTCCAGGGGAAGAAATGTCTTTCTAGTCAGATGATATTCACAGATGGGCCGGCCCGTGGAGAGTTCTGTTCCATCACTGTCCTCATAAGGTGCTCTCAACTTGAAAGGAGTGTTTGGGGTAAGTGCTTTAGTGCCATAGGGGCTCATCTTTTGGAGACTTCACCCAGGCCAAGTGATTCTGTGAACACCATCTCAGGGCTCTCTAGGGTTGATGACAGAGGCTTGTCAGGATGAGGGGTGCCTGAAGCCAACAATGGTTGCACCACCAGCTGGGCTTGAACACATATGGTAAATCCACATGCCGGGAAAGTCCTATACATAGATGCCAAGTCTTGGCACGATTTCCCACCAGGGGTATTTTCTGTTACTGAAGCTTGAACCAGCAGGTCTGATGATGCTGCAGTACTCATCACATGTAAATACAATTCTCCTTTTTTTTAATATTTATTTTTCTACTCTTTTTTTTTTTTTTTTTTTTTAAAAAGGCAGTTCGGAAGATTTACATTGTACGTAACAGGGAAGTGAATAATACCAGCACTTATGGTTCCTTTTAGTTATGTTTTGAAGATGGCATAGTAGTCAGGTAGAATTGATCTGCTACGGTCTATGAAACCTAAAACCCAAGGGGAGAAAAAGAAAAAGCGAAACAGTAAGATAATATCCTCACATGTATGTTGCATATAAAAAAAAAATAGGAGAACTAAATGTTACAGTGACACCATTAGGCAGTTCAATTCCTGCAGCATCAGCCAGGCCGGCAAGAGGAGCCAAAACAGACAGACACTCACACTTCTTGGCCCTTGCCAGACTCAGAGTTCATAAGCACAAGCTGTTTGCAGCAAAATCTAGCAGAGACATTCATACACTTCGCGTCCATCCTATGGGATCTCTGAGTGGGTGATAGCAGATCAGCTCTCCCTCTTCCAGGCCATACAAGGCCTGACTCCACAAAAATTGTCTGGTTTAGACAAACCTTATGCTATTTTGCCAGAAAGATTTACATACAGTTTAACTGTGATTATTCTTTAATGCTGGAAGCTAGAGAGACAAATGGAGTTAAAATGGCCACCCTTCCTGCAAGGCACCCTGTCACAGGCCTGGGTTTGTCAGTTCTGCAAATACATGTTTTTGAAGCTTTGATTTTTCACTCTATTATGAATTAATTAATGTGTCCCACTAGTAAAGTGACACTCACACTCTTTGCTCTTGCCACTGCTTAATGACATGAAGAGCTCATTACCTTGCTAATGACTTTATAATGGTGATTTATCTAAGTTTATTTAAGGGAATTACTCTCTTTTGTTTAAGCGTATTTCCTTCAAGTGTGTATTTCACAAAGCCACTTGTCAAACCAGTAAGTCCTGCTGTTCTTCAGGCAAGCCCTTATTCCAGTGCCTGTTGTATGAGCTGTGGCTCTCTGCATGCCTCGCCCAGACTCGAGTCCACCCTGCTCAGTGGCTTTCAGATACAAACTTTAAAGGGTCACTGCTCACTCCAACACTGGAAGAGGAGGAAAATACTGTGCAGAAACCTGTGAAAGCCAAGCAGCCAGAGAGACTTCTGGAAAACAAAACCAGTTTCACTGTGGGATGCTAAAGGCTTTATGGAATTCAATGGAGCTCTCAATGGAGCTTGACTACTTGTAGCAACACCCCCTTTAAAGCAGACTCGTCCTTTCTACATTTGTCAGCTCACCCTGGAGGAGCCAAATGTCCCACAAAGGCTCAGTCACTGGGGTCAACAGATCTAGGCCAATTGTACATCCTAAGGCTTCTCCCAGACCTTGTGGCTCAGGAGCAGCTGGCTTGTCTCTAGCAGCACTCTGTCACTACAAACCCCAGTGCAACCAGCCTAGCACATGCTAGGATGGAGAGGGAGATCATTTCTGCAAGGTAATATATGCATAATACATGTGGTGAATTTTAATATAATTATTAATTTATACACATAAAAATCCCCTAATACAAAATTAATTTTGCCTTAAGCTTTTCTGTATTTTTCCTAAAAGTACCACCTGCATTTTTCATGAGCACTGAACTGATGAACACATTAATACAAGGGCAGATCAGTTTTGCACCAGATCTCACTGTCACTTGTCCTCACTACCCAACACTTGTCTTTAAAGTCTAAAGTGTTGATTTGCAAAGGGCTGACTTCTCCCTGTCAGAGAGGAAGGTGGTTGGTTTGGGCTCATGGATAATTCATTCAGCCTCTCCCTTTAAAACCAAAAAGAAGCCCAAGATGTAAATAATAGTGCCTCTTTTACAGTGTGGATCTTGCTATGCCCCACTGTGTCATGCATGGCTGGATGTGGAGGACAGAGACCTGTGGGTGGGATCTGTGTGGTGTGGAACAGCTGCACACACAGCAGGGTTTAGTGTGCGCTCATTCAGACTTTGCTATGTGCTCTGCAAGGGTTCCCTGTCCTCCTCCAGACACCAACTCCTTTTTTAACCTTTGATCTCAGAAGAACAGATATGCAGCATGATGATTTAAAAAAAAAAAAAAGTTATACTTCATTAAATGGCACATGCCTGCATAACTCCACATAATGGGGCAGTATGTGTTCATCTCTGTGAGTTGCTTTTACAGCCTGTAATTCTAAATGTTGTCTAGACCTCATGGTGTGCTCAGTGTATGTTGGAGAAACAGCTGCTGGCTTTGTTTTTTTTGAAAACAACAGTATTCATTTATAGTCTTAAAAAATTAATCTCTTCGCTTACCTTGTTAGATGCCTACTTAATTCATGAACTTCCATTTCAGAGCTTTTAAATTCATTAAGCTCTTTTCGAATGGCTGCCTGCAAAGGACAAAGAAACTCATAAATGTATAAATGAGAGAGATCAAAATAAGTTCACTTTGTTCTCAAAACAGTATATTAAAAGTAAAGCAGAGAGATAACATTATCAGAGAGACAAAGACAAACATAAAGACTCTAAAACGTGAAAAGGAACAGCGATAAGCATGTTCTAAATCACATAAAGGGAAGAGAGAAATGCTTTGGTGGAATGGCTCAATTTGAAAGCATATCACAGACCCTGCAGGTACAGAACCCAATTCTGGCTTATTATGTAAAGGTTTACATGTACAAAATCCAAATTAGCACAAGCATAAGAAACAAAAAGAGCACTGCAGTTTGTGAAACACTGTGATCTGTTCCAGAGCTGGACTGTGACTAGACTGCGCCCAGATCCTGACAGACTTGTGTATGAGATGTCTTCTGCCTTTATTGGTCCTGAATTTCCTCAGGTGAAGTTACCTAAAGCGACTGATCGTACTTGGGAAGGAAAGAGGGATACCTGGCTCCCTGCCCTCTACTCTGCCTCGGGCTGTGCCCCTCTGCCCTCTTCCTCTCTTCTGACCCTGCTGTGCTGTTCATTGAAGGGATTAGACAGATTAACCCAGCAGAAAACCTGCCACGGTGTGGTTGTATTCAGCCTCTATGGCCTGTCTGTGAGGGAAAAGAAAACCAAAGGGCACTGGCAGGAAGAGAAATATTGAAGAATAAAAACCAGAGGGGGTGACTTGGAGGGACTCAGCTGCATGGTAGAGAGTGTGCCCAGCAGAAATGTCTCAAGTCCCAAGCTCAGAGTCAAAACCTCTGACAGCTCTGTGATATTTGTTGCTCATGAGTGTTTCACTGTGAGCATTTGGAGGGGACGTGCAAGGTGTCTGCTGTGGCCAAATGCTCCCATGGGTCCGAGGTGTGTGCACTGCCTTTCTGTGTGATGCTGAAAACCTCAGCATCAGAGGTGGAAAGGGGTTGCTCCAGTAAATGGTAATCACATCTCTCAGGAATTTTTCTCAGTGAAAGATCTAAAATCAAATCTAAACCAGTATGAGTAGCACAAGCCCAAAACAGGACTTTTGCAACAGCCACTGCTCCAGTCGCCAACTACCTTTGCTTTGACAAAACCTAAGTGATTGATTTTGCAAGTGTTTTTGTACAGAAAAGGTCCTTTCTGCTCCTTCTCCACAGCTTTGGTTTCTTATTTCCCTTAGAAGTGCTTGTCAGGCACTGCTTCATCCATCAGGACGGAGTGATGGCTATGCAGCAGCTCCAGGGCTGCCTTCAGCAGACCAATCTGCTACTGCAGTGACTTTGAAGGAGGCCACAGGGGCAACTGACTCCCACAGGGACTGAGATCTATTCACCCCTCCATCCCTCATCTGTTGGAGAGATGCAAAAATGCTCTTTTCCTTCCCTTAAGAGTCAGACCTGCTAAAGACAAACTCTGACTGAAGGCAGTTCCCTCCATCCAGCACACAGAACAAGATTTACTGGCAAACAGAAAAGCCCATTGCTAAAATCTGTTTTTGCAATAAATCTAGTCTGTGCTGACCAGTGAAGACAGGTATTGAATCACAGCTCTGGAAGAAAATAATTCTGTCTAGGATGATGCAGCTTTGTTTCAATTTTTCTGGCTATTTTTTCCAACAGTGGACATAGTGTTGAGGAAAAGCAGGTCACCTGAATGGCAGAAATCAGAATACTGCCCACAGGACACAAACAAAAACCAATATATCTGCTTCCTTATGCCATAAAGGGCACTAATATTAGAATGACAAACATCTCTTATTCTGATGGTGCTTTGCTGAGAAAAGGCTAATTTGAAGGAATTAACTTTTCTCTGGCTATTGAACTTGCACATGCATTATAAAAGAAAAAGTGACATCAAAGTACTCTGCCTTAATACTAAATTCTTTACTAGGTTACATTTAATAGTGGTATTTAATGCTTGTTCTTTTCAGACACATAGGATGAGAGATCAAATCTCCATGCCCAGCTGAAGTTTCTCTAAACGTTTCATCCCAGACAGGGATCTCTCAAAGGCTGTAGAACCAGCTGGGATATTTATTCCCTCCATCATCTAAGAGTTAAGAGAATAAAGGGAAGTCAGTTGACTAATATCTTGTCAAACATGGTGATGTAAAATGAGAAAAGCTAATTTAACCCAGTATATTATGGTCTATGGATAGTCCTGAGGAAGGTTTTTTTTTTTGATAAGTTTATGCTACATTACCTTAACCAAAGCTAAACTGAAGAAATCCCAGTATCAAGGAGGAGAACAATATCACAAAACTATACAAGTCCTTTGGTTGAATTATACAAGTAAAACAGGCTGTCCTTTGTGAATAAAACCAAGAGCATCATAGATGAATGGTATGGCTGGGAATTTTGCTAATGCTTTAAACATTGGATGTCATGCTCTCCATTGCTGAATGAGTGAGTTCCATGGCAAAGAAATAGCCAGGGCTTGAATTCAGATATCTGAAAGTCTTTAAAATTAAAAGGGCATCATAGAGTGACTTTAAGATTCATGATTGAGCCTCATAGTCCTCACTTCTTACAATGTCCATAAAATCTTTTAAATATTTTTCCTGAGGTCCCATTGAGACCCTCAGTATGTGACTGATACAATTTGCCAGCAATTTAATCCCTCTGCCATCAATGTCAACACACAGAGACACTATTTAGTGGAATTTCCACCAGTGCTCAGAGGGTATTGCCATCAATGCCAAACATGTGTCTTTTTTTTCATTGGCAGGTCTTGTGTGATTTCAGTTCACTTAAAATACTCTGTGGCAGAAATCCTGGGCAAAGACCCCTGTTGTAACACACTAGAGAGAAGTAACCTGGCTTTGGAGGGATGGAGGTACCTTTGCCAAATTGACCTGCTGGCATTTTCACACTCAAGCCTGTCCTGTCCTGGCACAGCCACTCTGGCACATGTTCCTGTCTCACTGCTAAGTCTTGCCAGAGTTCTCAGCTGGCAGCATAATGTGGTAAGACCAAAACCAACAAACAACTAACAGGGCTGTCATCAAGACCTTTCCTTAAGGGGCTTGGGATTCCTTCCCTCTCCTGGTTTCCATGCATATAGAAACCTTCTGGCCAAGGATTTCTGCTTCAAACAAACAAACGAACCTCATGAATGGAAAAAAAAACCCCACAGGTGTGTTGGGAAGGGATGTCAGGTGGATGTTTATTCCTTGACAGCCATGGGATCTGTCTGACCCAAGGAATGCTGTTTGCCATGACATGCTCTAGCTGTTTAGGCCACGGCTCTCCTAGAGCTGCTCCACTTACTTTGTCAGCGGCTGTGAGTCGTGTCCAGGGTTTGTCCGCCCTCCTGTCGTAGTCCTGCGCGTCTGCCACTTCCACGTAGTCACTGAAGCGGATGAGGATCTTCCTCTCACGTAGCTCTTCTACTGTGGGCCTTTGACTCAGCTGCAGGTTTGAGGAAGGAGTAGAAAAAGACATCAGGACTTGGCCTTTTCCCCACAGAGTGTTGCTTGGGGATTTATTTTACTGCAACTCTCGTTATGGTAATAAGAGGGTTCGGACATTCCCAGTGCTTTGCTTTTATCTGCCTTTCACAGAATTACTATCTGGGAAAAGCCCTCTTGTTATAACACCTTGAATATAGTCTCACCTTGCTGCCAGAACAACCCACTGTTCTTTGGGAAGCTGCTATGGCTGGAGATCTCAATTCCCAGCAGAAGTTGATCACCCTTGGCAGAAATGAGATGTAAGGCAAGAAAGTCTCCTAGTGCACTGATATCCCAGGAAGAGACAAAGACAACTCTAAAATGACCTGCAAAGGCTGTGTGTGCACTTTCCAGCCTTCTGCTGCTGTTGCTATACTTCTGCACTGCCTGGGAAGAGTCAGGCCAAGGCATGGAGTGGCTCCTGCTCTGAATTACATGCAAAGGGTGAAAAACAACTTTCTTTACCCTTCTGATATTCTGCAGATCTGTCCTTACCTCCAGAAAAGGCAGGTGGGATGATTAGTGCTCATTGAACTTTTAACTGTATCTATTGACAGCTGTGCTTTGTATCACAGAGTATTTGACTTTCAAAAGTCTATGTTGCATGCTACAAGCCAAAAGAAATGGCAATGGTGGATTGCATCATGTCAGGAAAGCATCTTCATTGTTTCAAGCATTTCTTTCAAATTCCACAACAGAATAGGCAGCCACAGTGAAAAACTCCTCTTAAATTAGTGTGCTGGTAGTTCATGTGTTGCACAGTCAGTTACATGGGCAGGGACAGGAGTTGGCTTCCAGGGATCAATTCTCCTTGGATGCACAGCATGCTGGTGAATGTCAGAAGCCATTAAACAATTGTTTCTGAATGTAGGTGCTACATAAATGTGGGCATGTGGCTGTAGATTAACTGAAAAGTTTCACTGTTAGAGTAGAACATCTGTAACCAGGATAGATCAGGAAAAATAATATCCTGATAACAATTTCCTACACAGTGTATTATGCTATTCCTGCTCACTAGAAATAGGTATGTTAGAAATACTTTACCCTTGTGAATGATGAAAGGTCTAAATATTTAATAAAATGCTTGAGATTCTATTCTGAAACATTATTTATGCTCCTGAATCCACCTTTCTCCCAAATGAAGTATCTCACTTCCCTGCATTTCATTTTCCAGCGAGTATTAAGATTTCAAACAGCCAGGATACTAAGTGAAGGGTGAAAAATCCCTCCTTTCTTCAGCACTTGGGTGGAGCTCCACTGACCTATCCTGCATCTGGCTGTAAGCCTGTGTGCTTGTTCTTGGCATGGTTGGTTGTCTTTCTCTTCTCTGTTTAGAAAAGATGATTGTGACGGGAGACGGCAGTGGGCTGCTCTCCTTACACCAGCATCCTTGAGCATGCACACACAAGTTGGGTTCAGACTCCTCATGTGGTGAGTCTGCAGAGCTGCACTAATGTCCTGCCTTTGAGAAGCACAGCAGAACTGGAATGACAATGGAAAAGAGAAGCACTGACTCTTGTGCCAGTGCTCTGGCTGTGAAAGAGTCCTGAAAATTCATAGCTGGTATCACATAGTTCATGTGTAGCCATAAATCTACATATATTTCCATATATAAATACATGCACACAAAATATATTCAGTACATTAAACCAAAGTGCCAATCTGATCATGCTAAGTGTAATGAGAGAGACAACCACACTAAGTCATTTCCTAAAAGCCATTAATTAAAGCTACATTATTTCAATAGTTAACAAATTTCCCTGCCTTCTTCTCATACCATTGCAGAGATTTCTTGTGACCTTCTAGTTGTGAGAGTCTTGTAAAATGTTTGGGCTGCCCAGAGCTCTCTTAACTCTTGAATAGCTGGGGAATCAGCTTTGCAGGACAGTCTGTAAGCAGCCCCACTGCAGGTGTTAGTCCAATGTGTGTCCACACTGAGGGCCCACCTCATCTGAGATCTCACCTTGCAGTTTATTTTTATGACCTGTGAGCTGTGTCTGTCTCTTGGGTCTAAATTGCTTAATGCTACAGAATCCTTATCGAGCAACACCTGAGAATGAGCTCTTCTAACAGGCAGAAAGAATAAGGCACATTCAAAAATTACAGGACAAGGACATGGCCAAGGGCACGATGCAATTGTCTGCAGAAGGTGTGGTGCTCCAGGCAGGGAGAAGGGGTTCTTACTGAGCTGGACCCTTTTTAACTTACCTCTGCTAATGTCAAAGGCGTGCATGTACATGAGTGTGTCTGGACTCTTTCTGTGTGCAATACCTGGGCATTTACATTTCTATTTATCTATTTGTGAAGATTTGGGAGTTGAGAGAGCAGGGTAGTTCTGTGGTGAGTGACTCATTATTTGAGTGTGCACCAGGGTAAAATTCCCTTTCAAAATGCATTTGTATTAATGCGAGAGCAGTAAATGAGGACAGGACCTCTCATGCCTTGTCACAGGAGGTCAGATTTTCTTCTGTGCATTCTGGAGTGCTGTATATACAAATGGGCATTTTCCAGGCTTTGATACTAAGGCAATTTGAAAGGGAAGGTTTAACACACCCCTCTTTGTCCATGGCATGGGAAATGAAGAAACTCAAGCACCCCACCAGGTAAAGTGGAGGGGGACTTACTCTTGCCAGTCTGGTCTTGAGATTTAGTCAAATGCAAAATGCTGAGTTTGCCCCACTTCAGTCACAAGGAAGCTTATCTTAGCATGTCATCATTGCCTGCTCTGTTACCTCATTAAAATGTTGCAGTTGTTATTTAAAGAAGAAAACAAGCCAAAAAATTACAAACCCTAGCCGGCAGCACACCCCTTTGCTCCTCTCCTTCTGCAGTAAAGATATAGGAGCAGGATGTGAAGAAAATGCCCTGAAGACCTTTCCCTCGGACTATAAATGCAGTTTATCCGAATTAGCCACTAACCTTTCTTTCTTCTCTGACCTTTCTCCTCCCCGCTGCCTCTCTCTCACCTCTCTCTGATGAGTCCCACCTCTCTCAAGAGTTCATTATTTTCAACAGCCTTTGCTGATGCAAGCCAGTGGAGGTCAGTTAAAGAAAAGCTTGAACATCTTCAAGCAGGGGAGACATTTCCCAGAGAGGCACCAGTGAACAGCGCATTTAAATTGGACTGGGGCAAGAATTTAACAGGAGCAAAGATTTCATATTATTTCATGGATTTTAAGAAACAGACACACCTCTTCAATTTGGTAGTCAGTATTATAGCTCTGAGAGATTTCCTTTTGGAGCTAGACCTCTGAGAAAAATAAGCTATTGGCAGTGGGGGGATAGAAAACAGTAAGCAGCTCTGGGGATCGGGAAGCATGGTGCCATTTAAAAGAAAAGAAGGTAGGAAAAGAAGACTTCAATTCCACTTTGCAAGTGATTTGTAATGTGTTCTGTTAATCCAAGCTACAATTCTCTCCCTGTAATGGAAGTCCTCAGGGGACATTCAGGCTTGTGTTGATTGCCTTGGTCCTTGGCCAAGTTTGTCATGGTTCAGAGAAGATACGTTCTTGCTAGTAATTCTTGGGGGCCCAGATCTCCCTGTGGACGTGACCCATCTGCAGCACTTCCAGAGGGCTTCTGCACATTAAAATTCTTTGAATGGACTGAAGATCGAGACCAGTGCTCAGAGAAAAAACCTTCCTAATCCACACGTCCTTCCACTCAAATGATGCAAGTCCGTGTGCCCAAAGGTGCTCAGTGGCCTGAGGGGCAGGGAGAGAGAGGACAGGGACCTGAGATGGCTGGGCATCTCAGGTGACAGGCAAACATGCTCCCACTCTCCTTCCTTGGGCAGGAGGGACACGAGCTGCTGAGTAACTTAGCCAACAGCATGTGCCTTCATTTTGTTATTTGAGTGGTAGCTATTCCTCACCCCAGTTAATGTGGAATTAGATGAGTCAGCGAGGATGGAAAGTGCTACGAGGGACAGCTTGCTATAGGTCACCTGATTTCTTTGAATTTTTTTATTTTTTTAAAATTACCTGTCCAGATGATGAATTCAACTGGATATTTATTGATGACTTTAATAACAAATCTAGACCTAGCAAGGTAATCTTACTTATTACAGCATGTCATGTTACAACTTATCATCATAACACTGTAACAAAATGTCAGTGCTGACAGAATTTTAAGAACAGCTTTTTTATGGATGGAGTGGGTTCTCCCCTTGGAATTGGAATGTTGCCACCAAAAAAAACTGGGGACAGTAGCAGTTTCTGTAGTGCAAGGTCAAAAGTCTCATCAGTGGCTTCTACAGAACCTACTTCTCTTCTTATTCCCACCTACACACGTTTACAAAAGAGGAAACACAGCAGAGTTTGCTCATGTTGAATTTACCCTGTGGGCACGTGTGTGCTTGAAAACTCAGTGCATACAGAAAGGGCTGCTGGGCAACACACTTGCTGTGCTCAATTAAACTTCTGCTTGATCTTTAGATTTAAAACCTTTTGGTACTAAGGCTTCAGTACAAACTGACAGAAGGAGCTTGCCACTCTGCTGTATACACAACGACACATCTGGGACAGGCTCATGAAAGACACAGCTGGGGAATAACAACTATTTTTGCAGGATTCACTCGGTGGTTGGCATTTCTAGTTGTTATCTAAAACACTAGCACACTTTATTCACTTCTTTCCCCAGAGATTTCTGAGCTTTTATGATAGTATGTTTGGTAGGTAAGAACAAAATCTGTTGTTTTGATCAGCCCTGCAGTTCTTTCATTAAAATGACACATGTCACTAGAACAATTTACAACAGTTTAAAAAGATGATCCAAATGAAACTATGTTAAGTCGTGTTGCTATCAAGCCCAGCAATGTGGGGGAGAAAAATTTTTACTAGAGAGGAAGCCAAAAATAAGACTAAAAGGTATGTGACGAGGAATAGGGGTATGAACATTAAAGAGCCAAATGCCAGGGCCTTGGACTGATGCTGCTTTCCCTGTTGCTTCTACTTGAATGTGCAAACAAGACAAAGCAAGAAATCTCCCAGAAAACTGGTGAGGTTTTAGGGAGCAGACACCGATGTGAAGTGGTGGCAGCCTGAGTGCTTATCTGAGCTGTGGCCTCTGCCTGTAACAGATGATTCCTGTGTTCTGCACTTTTCCTACAGGAGAGTGGAGGATGGGAACCGTGTGGTGATGGTGCCGGCTCAGTCAGCAAGCCCTCACTTCTCAGGTGGCACACTGGGTATGGGGAGCTTTGCTCCGTATCTATTACAGCTGCTCCTCAAATGGCATCAAGCTCTGCACTGGATTTTTGCACATGTTTACCCTTCAATGTACAGGGAAATTGAAAGCCTGGTAAAATGGTATTTCCAGCCTTTGCGCAGAGCCTCATCCCATGAAACATCTGCAATGCAGTTAGGATCTTTTCTTTCAGGCAGTGCTAAGAGGGAATGCAAAGTCATCCCTGTCATCGTGGTGAGGAATATAAGTGTTTTACAAACAATATTAAGGCTCTCTAGCTCCTGCAGACAACAACAGTATCCCCCCACTGGTGACCAAGAATTCCACCTATTTACATGAACTGAGAATAAAGCATGAGATTTTTAACCGTGGTAGAAAGCAATTCAGTTCTCAGAATATAACCTTTCCACATATATTTAGAGACCTTTCCTTATTATTATTATTTATACCATGAAAGCTGTGATCACATAGGTCAAAAAAACTAAGCCATCTAAAACTGTACAGAAAGGGAATGCTGCTGCTTCACAAGTATGTGAGTTTTTAGAAGGTTTTCTTTACTTCTGGAGATAGGAAATATGTCAGTGCTGAAAGAAAGTTAATCTGCAATAGCAGGATGGATTGTTCACTGTATATGTTTGGGCATCCGTAGACATTTATGCCAGCTGCAAAACTGAGTGTGTGCATCTGAAATGCCTGTTCTTCAGTTTTAAGAGTAAATGACTTTTGAATCAAGCGATGCTGTTTTGTTTGTCCTTTCCTGCCAATACAAGATTGTTTTCTGCACTATACGCTTTTTTGCAAATGCTTGTCTCTATTTAGTTTAAATACCTCATTTGACAACCTCCCTTTCCAGAAAATGTTTAGCTTCCAGTTTTATGAGGGTTTTTTTTTGAATTTTCAAGCCAGCATTGCTTTAACTTAGCTCTCTGTAATGGCTACAGAAGCCATTACATTTACAAGAAGCGTTGGTCCTTGTAAATGCTGATCTCTATCCTTCACTGCTCAAAACTCCTTCAGTTATGAAGACCAGATCTTTTCCTGTTTGAAATGTTACCAGCAGTAGCCTACAAAGTGGTTTCTTTTGCTCTCTGTGGACTTACACCTTGCAACATTGATGATTTCTTTTAAAGATTTTTTTGTAAGACTTGTTTCACACTCTACTTTTGAAAATGGTTCTGAAGGAAAAAGGCGAACAACTGTGCAGTAGGGAGAAAGTTACACTAGTGTCATAATAGGATCAAAGTTGCTTCTCACCTTACGTGTTAATCTTCTCTTAATCTCTCGTTTTTCCTCCTGCTCCTCTTGCTCATTCCGGGCTGTAAAAGATTTACAAGGATCTCAGACTGTGGACTCATCAGGCATGCACAGTTTGCAACAAAATAAGCCTTTCTATCAGTAAGTATATTAATGTTTCAGGACCTCTCTGATGCACAGTATGTCCCTCTGGGGCTGGTGAACGTCCTTGATCCGTAGCTACTGCGCTTCTTCACACACTTCATAAAACATCTACAGCTTCCTTCCTTTCCCAGTGTTGGCACCTCTTCATGTGTGTCACTTTCTAGAAGGGCTGGGCAGCAAGCCAGCTCTTCAAATAATGTTATCTCCCTGCCCACAGACCTGGAGGCCTCAGGGGGCTTAGCTACGATAGGGTCCGATTCCGAAAGGTCAATAGTTGGAAAAGAGACACATGTATCTGTTTCCCATCTGCAGGATAATTTCTTGTAGCTACTTTTTGGAGATAATAGAAAAAATCCTTTGGAATAGAGGTGCCAGGAAAATCATGCAACTTCCTATGGCATGAGCAGAGTTTAAGAGAGTGTGTCTTTCCATCATGAGCCTTCAAAGTATCACACTTGAGCATAGAAGCTTATCCTAAGTCAATTAACTTTCAACATTAAGTCAAAAGATCACGTGCTACAATTCCTTACCAGGGCATGCCTCAACTCTTCTCCCCCAAGAGCTCAATAACATTTGAGTACACTAGCTCTTCTTCAACTTAGGAGCAGGCTGTCATGCATCGTCTTTGCACTGACCTTTACCAAAAGTCACTAAAATCCCATGTTTCCAGGTACTCAGCTTCTTGATCAGTTAGGATCTGTCTCCACTGCTTTGCTGATGGCTGAAATGCTCTTTACTCCAATCATGCCAGCACATAACAGGTGAGAGCAAACACAACTCATCAGCTTTTCCAGTAAGTATTCTGCACCCCTGCTGGGATCCAGTTTTTGCTCAGCTAGGACTAGCTCAGGCAAGAGTAACTCTCTGCAGGGGACATGATAGACCTCAAAGGCCAGCTGAGGATAGGTGCCTTGATTTAAATTGTTAAAATTTGGACTGCACTAAGCTTAAGGGAGCAGCCCATGTTCCTCTCTGCTGATCCTGCAGATGGAGCAGGCACCTCCTTCAGAGCAGCAGTAACAATCCATCAGCCATAGCTTCTTCAGCTGTGAGAGCACAAGCCAGCACTCTCACTAGAAAACTGGGCTTTCCCTACACAGAAATGAGACCTAAAGTTTAGTGATCACAGAAGCCTCTGAGCAGGTGAGGAGGGCCAGGCTGGAAACCAGGTTTCTCACTGCTCAGGACAGTAGAGCTGACAGTGCTATCACAACTGCTCACTGACTTCAGCAGGACCGGGAAATCTCCACCGAAGTGGACAAAGAACCTGTCAATGTTATGATGTTTCACACTACACTTCTGATCTTTAAGTGCCATTTTACCAAAAATACTGCTTATATTTTCAGAAGGAAGGAAACCAGTAGGGGAGTAAAAAGAACATAAGACAGCAGGGAATCACAACTGTCTTTTTAAGCAATCACTGGAGTACCTACACTGATAATCGTAATTTTCCTCTGTCGGTGGTTTCTGTCCCTACTGGGCTGGATACTCTTCTAGCAATTGATCCTCTAGCAATTTTTTTCTTCCCTTTGTGTCTCAAATTTGGAGGAGTTGGTCCTGCAAATTCCTGCTTTCAGACACAGCACTAAAGAGAATCCACACAGAGTCAGGGTAGAACTGCAAGCAGCCAAAGAGTTAGGCATAAAACTTAGTAATGGCTATTCATTTTTGTCCTTGGCATCTGATGCTTTTCTGTTCTCCCCACTCTAAGCCCAGCCAGGCAGGCTTAAGACTTCAGGCAGGTAAATGCTGGAAAATAGGAGCACATTCTCCTTCAAAACTAGAAAGTGACTTTGTTTTAGCTATTTCTTTGAAGTTAAGTCATGCCAATCTTGTGAAGCTATAGAACTGATGCTTTATTTTATCTTATGTGTTCAGGAGATTGTCTGTTTCTCTAAACCTGCATGTCAGGGCGAGCGGTTGGATGTAGGTGCAATTTTCACACCTGATTTCTGTGCCAGTGTGAAATGTTCCCCAATACAGTTTGAGGCATTCAGAACCCACCAAACCATCATTTTTGTGAGGAATTTATGCAACCCTGAATGCATCAGGCTGACAGCTGGATTGCTTTTATCCACCTGTGAAGTGGCACAGGGGTGGTGCATGACAGGGGATTGAGGTATCTATCCTTATACACTTGGACAGTAAGTATAGCTGCAAAGTGTTCTTTAGTCTTCAAAGAAACCCTGCAGGCCTGGACTTCTCCCACTACATGCCTTTGACCTAAATATGAGTCAGTGAATGGGATATACCTCAGTGAAAGACCCTACTAGAACCAGTTGTCTCTGCTCTGCTTCCTTGCTGTAGCTTCTGTGATTTCACTGTTGCTGTCAGCAAGTAGCAGAACTTGGCAATGGATGCTTCGCCCTTGTAAAGATAACTCGCAATTATTGCAGTAGCACAGACCAAGGAAGCATTCAATTCATGTATAAGGACTGGCTGCCCAACCACATTTTGCCTCATTTTTTCCCACCAGCGTGGGCAGTAACACAGTTACAGGTGTAATAGGAACATCATGGTACCAGACACGATATTTTCATCAGGGAGATTTCAGCTTTAACTGCAGAGAAAATCCTGTTTAGTCTACTCAAGAGCTTGGTAAGTTTTCTTCTGTGTTTGTGCATGCTCTGAGCTGGGCTTTGGCAAATTGCTTGACCTGCTTATGCAGAGAATTTACACTCTTTTTATTCACACTTCCTAAGTCTCTCTTTCCCTACTCTATATTATATTTATTATAATGCTCTTTCTTAGAAGTCTAGAGGAATAGCACAAAATGATGTACAAATCAGAAAATGTTTATATTTACTTGTTTAAGGGTAGGGCATGTTTATGCTTCCTTTTTTAAATTATGTAATGATTTAAATTTTTTTCTTTCCTGCTGTGGTTCACCAAAAGCTGGAATGCCTTGGAAATACCACATTAGTCTTTCCTGTAATTAGGAAGCTGTTTGTTTACCAAGACACACATGTTTTGGGGCAGATCTGTGCTAAAGCAAGCTACAAAAATTCCATTTAGGAAATATAATATGGTTCTGGATTCAGGGTAATATCTTCAAACATCCATGTCATTTAAGAGCCTTTATTCAATTAAAAAAGAAACTGATGTTACTCAAGGGGTAATTCCTCTGAAATAAAAGACATCTTTAGGGCACTCTGTGAGTGCTGAGCTTGGCAAGATGTCTTTTACGAATGTCTGCAAGGCACCCAGTGTTGGAGATGCTTCTCCCTGCTGATGCTGGTTCAAAGGAGGTGCCCAAGACCCCACCTCCCCCAGTGCCAGGGCACTGTTTGCTGGTCATGCACCAGTGCCAGGTGGTGCCTGATGAGTTTGTTCATAGGTCCCAGGATGACAACATGAGCTGCCAGAGAATTGGCCTCTGTCCCTCTGTGCCTGAGCCTGGCATCTGTCATGTCGCAGGTCCCCCCTTCTCCCGCTGTTCTGCTATGCCCCTGTGAGACAATCACAGCTGGATGGGCCAAATATTTCCCCAGACTGCCCCTGACTTCCTCCAGCAGCCAGTCACCAGAGTTAGGAGTAGACAGTAGGAGCACAGTTATTAAGAGAGGGCTGGCCCCAAAGAAATGGCTTTTACAGCAGCCTCAGGCTTGCCCATGCTGCTCTGCTGTCCGGTCTTTTCTCATCTTTGCATTGACAGTGGTGTCTCTCTCTCTCTGTCTGCCGCATGTAATAACATCAATAGATGAAAAAACCTTGCTGGGCATTAACACCGTCATTAATCTACTAGGAGTTTGGTTATGAAGATTTTGAAAAATAAATTCTGCTGATTTTCAGATAATTAATCTTCTGCTACCACATTTTTATGGTTCTATACAATGCAGTTATTTGAACAAGAGAAGGTGAATTAGGGACCTACCTAAACAGACATTATGTATAAGGTGCTGTTTCGTTATGCATAAGGTACTGTTAGTAAATATGCATTTACTAATTTAAAGGGAAAGAACTTTTTTTTTCTTTTCTATTTCCAAAGTAACAACAATTAGATAAACAGCTTTTTTGTTTTTAATATTCAAAACAATTACATGCAAGTAAAGAAACGGTCATTTTCTTCCTGTTCATTCATGAGGACTGGACTCAGTCCAGCTTCCCTGGAAGTCAGTGGCAATGTATCTACTAACTTAACTTGATTCAGGATTTCTGAATGGTATTTTGTCCCTTTAAAACACCACATGCTGAGGATCTACCAGCAAATTTTTGGCTGATTTGAAGGGAGAGTTTCAGGGGAACATTTTAGGGAAATAACCCTGAGTCAAACTGGATTCTTTTTTAAATTGAATAAAAGATCCAGCTAGCACAGATTGCTTGGAAGACTTTTAGGAAAGCTTAATCAACCTATGCCCTAACATCTTTACTAACTTACAATGAGATGCTCACCTATATAAGTGATGCATAAAGGAGGCTTTTCAGGATGCTTGACCTCCTGTTTGGAATGTCAATCAACATGTGGGTTTTTTTTCTCCATAGGTTGTTTATTCTTGTAAATTTACTGACTCTGATCTTAAAGAACCATTTCTGGAGTTCTAGATATTACAGACTTCCACACTTATTTGCACTTATGATGCCCTTTATCAGTGATGCCTACAGAGAATAGTTGATGTTTATAAAAAATACCAAAGTACATGAAATGTAAACCAAATTATCTGGCTTCAGGTTAAATGTCAGCAGAATCAGGACTTACGTTTCAGTATGTTCCTCTGCTCCAACTCCTCAGCGGTCGGCCTCTGGCTCAGTCGTCTGCGAAAAAAGTCCAAGATCAGTTTTTGGACCATATCATATTCTTCTCAGTTCTTTGCCTTGAAGAGTTACTTTGGAGTGTGAAAGGCAGACCAGAAAACACTGACACTGCTCCATTATGTACTTGGTATGCCTGGACCATGCATGACACACACCATGCTTCGCTTTCGCAGTTTCCTCTGTTTCCAACCCACGAAAGACAAAATACGTTATGTCATCTTAGGCATGATTCTCCCACCCCTACCCCAGGCAGAGCTGCTGAAAGCTAAGCCACACAGATGTCTCCACTTAATTTCCTTCCCTCCATGCCTGCTTCCTGACTTGCACAAGTATTTCTAGCTAGGATCCAGCTAACCCTCTTCCTGCCCTCTCACCAGCCTACTGACTGCACCCTGTTTGCTCACAGCATTTGAACACGCACACACAGAAAAAAAAACAAGGGACTGTTTGGCAGCAGTGAGGGCAGAACAATAGCAACCCTCGTCCTCCTCATCCCACTCACTTCCCTCCTCCTCCTCTTGTGGCTTTTATTAAATCCTATCTTGAAGGATCAGTGTGACTTGATAGTCAACCTGTACATAATAGGGTCAACAAACCTCACAATCTAATTACAAATGGGGGCTCTGTACATAGGAATGACCCAAATATTCAGAATACAGAGCAAGCACAAAAGGGTCTTTGAAAAACAATGTAAACCAGAGAGATGACATCAGAAGTCAGCACTGTTGGGCATCCTCATACTCTTATCGGAGTCAATGGGAGTTTTGTCAATGATACCAATGACACGACAGAGCCTTCTCTTCCTTCAACTTGGTCACTCAGAGATGGGCCCCAGCCTCTGTCAACTGGACCAGTTTCCCTGTGAGTTACTGGGTGCTGATAGGCAATGATAAGAATGCTGCATGGCTTCATCTTCTGCGGTGAATGTTCCCCCGACCCTGGGTACAGCAGCTCCCTGAAGCAGAGCTGGTTCTGCAAGGCTGCACGAGAGATGTCTGACAATGGCTCCTCACCATACAGGGGATAAACTGCTGGTGCACACGTGTCCCCAGCCTTCTCCAGAGCCAGGAGCTCATGTGTGTGCCAGTTCAAGACCTTTGTCCCTCACACTGTGTGCAGGGCACAGGGCTGAATGAAGCACAAGCACCTCCTACACCAGCTGTTTGAAGGCAGAAGCTTTACAGGCATCTGATTTTACAGTCTGAAGATTTCCACCAGGAGAGGTGATACCAGCCATATGTCCTTTGGGGGCACTTTACACCCTGAGAGCAAACCAGCAGAACACAGCCCTATTCAAGTGTAGAATTTAGAGTCAGGAGCTTTGTCCCTTTCTCATGGCAGATTGAACATTTATCTCAGAAAAATGTTAAAAGTGACAGAAAATGATCCTTAATTCAGAAGTAAAGAATGTCTGCAAAGTACTTTGAAGACAGAAAGTGCTATTTAAGTGCTTGCTCTTACCATCTTTAAGATACAGTAGCTGATGCTAATGGGAGACTTGACTTTAGGACTGTAAAGCAATTAAAACTATCTCATTTCTAGCATCACACATAAGAACCAAAAAGAAAAAGTTGCCACTTTTAGCCCCACCACATGTGTGTGCAAGAACGGTATTATAAATGTTTTTAATCCACCATGCCATGATGCTTTTCAAGAGGATGCATCAGAGGGATATTCAGGATGAGGTCCAGCATGTGGATGGGTTCTACAGAAACAAACATCATAGTAAAAGGAGAAAGAAAAAAATACCCCTCCCCAAAAGTCTTCCTGTTTCCAAGAAAACATGGATTGAAGGACTCACATAACTGTTCTGTCGCAGTTCACACTAGGACATAGGAAGAAGTTTAATCTACCCACAGAAGTGATTTGCAATGAGGATCACATCTTCCATGTGTTTACTGAGGTACCTGCCATGAAGTAGATGCATTTAAACTCAGCTTTCACTGCATGTTACCATGTCATTGCTTCTACACAAGAGGACAGAGATTTCCTCCAAGAATGCTCTTGTTATTATATGTACCCTCTACTCCTGTGCTGCTCAGCACCTATAGACCATGGGGTTCTTCCCCACACTCTCTGATAGAGCCCCTAGTGAAAGCCAGATGAGGATACCCATGTTCCCCATCTAGAGTCAAATTACTTTGAAGATCCCGTTATCCACCCTTTTCAGTCAGCAGAGTGCTCCTGCCTTAATGGTGACTGCCACTTTTAAGTGATGCACAGCAGAAAAAGCCATGCCACTTTGGATAGATTAGTTCATGGATTATCAATCGCTTTTGGAGTTTTATAATCCCAAGAATTTTTAATAATGTGATTTAGGCAGTAGGAAAAACGGAGCAAAATCTGAATTAGTCCTTACAGTGCAAGTAGTAAAGCAGCACTGGAGGATGAAGAAGGTCATGAATAGAAGCCATGGAAGTTCCTGGTCTCCAGTACCAGTGTCTGCTTTCATCTCCATGAAGTGCTGTTACATTCCCATTTCCATCATCCTTTGGGACTGACTGAGCCTGCTCCCTCATTGTAAGTCCTTCCTTAATGAGCTCTTCAAATAAACCCAGCCCTTCCCTTCCAAGCTCTCCCAATTACCTTTTTTTATGGTCTCTTGTTAATTTAATTTAATTCCTCCTCATGCTGTTACAGTGACTTCTGCCCCTGAACTATTGGGGCTTTACAAAGACCTCCATCAGCTCCTCAGAACAGCACCATTTTAACTCTTGTTTCTTGCTACCTAATTTCTAGTCTTGCCAGATGTTGAACAGCTGTTAACATCTCTGTTAATCTTTGAAAATCTTGATACTAGTTACAGATAATGTAAATCAAGAAAGGCAAGCAGCTCATGCTTTATTACTATGGCTGCAAAGACACATTTTTTCCTTTCACACCAAATTTCAGTGCACCATCTCCAGCATACAGCTCTGACCTTGGCAAACATCAGCTCCCTTATTCTGCCTTCCTTCCTGTCCTGCCCAGAATAAAAAGCTGTTAATGAAGCCCACCTAGCTTGCAGAGGTTGATTTCAGTAGTTTGATTGCTGGCTTGCTGCTGCGCCTTACTTCATTTAACATCACAGGGGCTGCACGAGGCAGTCAGGAGGCCACAGGTCAGGAAAAAGGTGTCTCATTAGCAGCACAATCAGAATAAACTGGAGAAAATGGAGGTGAGGAAGGATCCTGGTGCCAGAGCAAAGAATGGATTTGCATGTGCAAACTGTAAGGATGGAGTGAGAGGTGCGGTGCTGCTGTTGATCAGAAAAGTAACTCCAGCTGTTTCATCAAACTGAGTGCAGGTGTCTAACCAAGGAACAGGGCAGACAGACCTCAACATGTAACCACCTCTAACAGCACTTTCTGTATTTAAAATGTTAATGTGTGAACATGCCTGACCTTCACTGTGCCATCCATACTGTTTTGCAATATGCTTTACGTATTCAAGAGGACAGGAAAGTTTTTTGTAATTTGTGCTTTACAATGTATTGTTTGATTTATACTTCATAGGTTTTTGCAGTATTGATTACAACAGTTTTGCAAATACATTGTGACAAAGGTTTTACTACAAATGAAACCTTTCTAAGATTTATGGTTACATAAAGAAAGTTGCTAGGATTTCACTGAAAAAAATCATATCCAAACGAGATTGTCAGTAAAAAATAAAAAGTTTTCTCACATTTACGAAGAAATTCGACAGCAAAACAATTCTCTGCATGATCAAATGTATTACACTCCTTGTGCTAGACAATAATATCTGAACAGTTCTTCATAAGGACAGTGTATAGTGAGGCTTATTTTGTTGGGTGTTTTATTTTTTTGTTTGTTTGCTTGCTCTTTTGAATTTGCTCTGGGCTGCTCACATTATGGTAGATAAGTAGGAGTTTGGGGCCAGAAGGGACAATCATGCAAAATCAATTGCTGTAGATCTAAAATATTGGCTGGTGCGGGTGCAATCTCCTCAGGGAGCAACATGAAAGAAAGGCAGCATTTTCACTGATGGATGTTACTGTTTGGAGCCTCCCCAACAAACCAGGAACTCAGAATGAAAAGTTTCTGCTCCATGTGTCAGTGTTCTGCAGGAGCAATAAAAGGAAAAACATCTCCTTGGGCACAACAGAACACTTAAACGAAGTACACTGAGATGTTTAGCCTGCTCTGCAGTGTGACCACTCCCTGAGGGCTCTCAGGACAGCAGCCAACCCACTGGGGGGCCCTGGCTCAGATTTTTGCAGCTCTTTTGTCTGGCAGCACCTTTGAAGCAAGATGCTCCTGGCTGCCTAGGCTGTCCCCTACCAGGAGTCATGGGTTTTCTCTCCTTGATCTCTTGTTTTGCTGTGGATGAGCTCCAAGAAAAAGCTGGTTCATGCCATCCAGCTTGTTGTTATGGGAACAGGATGATGTGGGATATGTGTTTTCTGTGTACCAGGAATTCATTTTTGCCTCTGTCCAGAGGACAAGAAAATTTAAGAGCCTAGTGTGGGGTCATGTGCAAGTATAATGGCTGGATATAATACAGGGCTTGCTGGAAAATGATTCCCCACACACTTGCCAGGCTTATTAGCTGTGAGTGTTTGCAGACATGAAAGGCAGAACTTAGCAGGTCTCCAGTGCTTGAATGGTGACATCTGGTGTGTGGGACCCACAAACAGGCCTGGTGGACACGACAGGGCACACAGCAGTATGGTAAGATGTCCAGAATATCCCCAAGGCATCTCTGAGCCAAGTCATGCTCACACAGCTGTTCCTCATGATTTAAGTCACCCTGATGTAAAATAACTTCTGAGCACAGCGGGGCATAACCTCTGGAACAACTCCTGAATTTATTCTGTATGTGTAAATATCTTTAATCAGCTGCAACTGGGCTCATACTACCCTAGACATTGCTGTAACAGAGCAGTATATCTGAGCTGGGCACATGAGAAGCCAGCTGCTACGAAGAACTGCTTGTCACATTGCTCTTTAGTTGACATGACTGACGCCAGTAGAACTGTGATGATTTACATCAGCAAAATAATTCCACATGAGGAAAAATTAGTGGAAGAGTCTTAATTTACCACACCTTTCCCAATAATAATAATAATGCTGAAAGCAAAGCAGAATTGATGAAGTAAAGGCTGTCGGGCTCTTTGCACTGTACATGTACAGAAAATTCAGAGAAAAACGAAGAGAAAAAGTCTTGCATTTGCTTCTACCTTTAACTGTTAACAGAAGGCAGGAATGAACTACTGCCTTTCCTTAAATCACTGCACAATGAGCAAAAAATCATTGTAAGCCTGGAGGTTCACTTTCTCTGAAGTGTCAGCCCAGATTTTGCCAGCCAGACTGTGGAGTCTACAGAGGACTATCATTCTCCTAAACAGGATTTATAAAATGGGATTAAATACAATTTAATCAATGACTGAATAAACTGAAGGAATATTAAATAGAAAATCCCTACCCAAAGAAGCAAGCATTACAGTTTTATACCAATAAAATTCTTGTACTAGACTCCATTAAGACGTTTGCTAATCTGTAGGATTATCACTTTCTTTAAGCTCATGCATAGGTAATCGTGACAGGTCTCCTGGTATCAGTCATGATAATACACTTTATAACTCCTTTTCCTGAGAAATTCGAGCAATAAAACCATAAAGAGCGTTTGCCACGATTCAGTTATCATGTAATGACTGCTCTCCACTTCCCTGTTAATTTAAAATATTCAGCCTCTGGGAGGCGGTGATGCTTCTGCAGCTATAAAGAAGCCTGTAGCAATGACTAAGGCAGACCAACATGGGCAGAGATGCCTGTTCATCCCTGGGGAAATGGGTGAAGCACCACTGTGACAGTTTAGCAGAAAACTATTTAGACAATTTTGGTAGGAGGTGTTTGCTTTTGGCGGAAGTCTAAAAAACTGCTAAGTATCAGTTGAAGATAAAAGTATTTTCTAATGGTGCCTTACTGGCAAGGTACTACTTCTGCCTTAGTATTCCAGTGTGTTCCCTGGACTTTTGGTTGTGTTCTCTTGACATTTGATCCAGGAGAGCTACAACAGTCCCATAACCCTGAGCAGAGAGGCAATACTTTTGCTCAGCATTAGTGCACTGCAAGCACTTCCAAGTCTGGAATGTGAGCCAACCAAATTATATTTCCCGTAACACATCTGCAGTTGTGTTTCCAGCTGGGCTCTACAGGAAAATCAGATTTACAATTGAAATTATTCAGACTTTAATTCAGGCTCTAAGCAGTCATTTACTACCCCCCAAAATTATCCTTATCCCAGACTTGATTTTGTGTTGAGCAACAGCTTCAGTATAGACTTTAAAGCTCCGATTACTCTAGATTGCAGTGAGGATTTTTGGGAAAACTAATCAACAAATTTTCTGCTTGCTCAAGCATCTGTGTTTAGTGAAAAATATAACCAAGCTGGCTCTTTGTGTAAAACTCTTACAACTGACCAATTTGTTTTCCCATTCTTTATATCATGTGAATCTATTCTTGAGTCATGGCTCAAATGATGCCATCTTTTCTGGTTCAGCTCATTGAGGGATTGAATTATTATGATTGTGATTTATTCTTTGGAAAGTTACAAGCTTCCTGAGAAAGAACTTTCTGCCCAGAGTAGGTCTTCTGGGAAAAGAGAATCATATTCAAAATGTAGATTTTGACAATTCATTATGTTTGCATAAGGTTCTTGTTCATCATATATGGAACAAATTTCTTTAAAATACCCAAATAAAGCAGAATTATTTTGGGCTATGAACTTCGTATTTTATTAAAAGAAATAAAGCAATGACTAGATAGCCCTATAAATCTGACTAGAAACAGTGTGAATAATGACTTACCCAGGTCATCAGTCTTCCACTAGACCACTATCACAATTCAGACACTTGCATTTTCCCAAGGAATGACTTCATTTCTTTTCTAAAGATAATGCCAAGAAGTGATAGACACGCAAATCCAGATTTTGGCCCCGTGTTCAATAATACTAACTGGGAAATGCCTACTGGTTTGTGGAACATTGCAAGATCATGCCTCACACCTCAAGCTTTAAAATGGAGCTTCCTCCATTTCATTACTGTGCCATTCCATTAATGTCAAAGCTCTCAGCCAAATGCTGGGTGTTCACATAAAATACAATAATGTAAGTTTAAATGATTAAAAAAAAAAAAAAAAAAGGCATGGCTGAATTAAGATAGTTATACCACATAAGCTTCGCAGCATTACTTCTCAAATCTCTTTTCCCTAGACCCAAGAACATGATATCCAACAACTGCAGTAGGAAACAAAGAACAATCTTTTTTAGAAGAGGGAATTTACTATGTATCTAAGTCAAGAATGTATTTTTGGAACAATAAAAATGGGATATTTTTGAATATACTAGAAATCCAGAGTGAAAAATTTTCTAAATGCTGGTTGAAAATCTAAAACATGCCAGAAAAAACAGATGGATGCTAGGACCCATTGAAATAGAGAAAAAAATGTTCTAAAATGTTAGCGATTGTCCTTCTGTTGTCTATACAGCATTGTGAGAAGACACTTGCTTCACCAAATGTGATAATATTGAATTAAAAGCTGATTTTAAAAAGGTACAGAAATAATAATTCACAGTTCAAGGTCAATCTGTGAATGACTTGAGTAAAATGGCACCAAAAATAATCAGAGATGAACCGATATGCTTGCTGTCTATAGGCATTATTGAATGATTTGTTTTGAAATCTTTCTATAGTAATATTATTTTGTCTCTGTGAACATACATCAATGAATAAAAGTTACGCTCTTAAAAGCAAAGCCATCTCCAAGTATGAGCCAAAAGAACTGAATTCCCTTCTCTGTTGGAATTTTCCTCACTCTGGCTTCTGATGCTCAAGGAAGCTTGGATGTTGGAACATATTTGATATAGGAATAAAGCAGTTATTCCTCTGTGTATGTGGCATGGCCTTGGGATGGAGACAAAAAGCAATGCTTTAGGTGGGAAGAAGTTCTGCGGGACCAGGGAAGAAAACATGGACAGAGGCTGAGGGGTTACAATGAAAGTACAGCCTCACTTCACAAAGCTCTTCTCCTAAAGCCCCAGCGATCTTTTCCAGAAACACTCTCTTCTAAGGATCCTCTTCTGAGAAATCTGCTGCCACAAACTTAAATGCAACCTACCCTGAGAAGCAGCTGCTGGCTCTGAGGAAGGGTTGGGGGCTGAAACACATCGTAGAGAAACCAACTTCCCTATATTTAGTTAGCTTGAGGATCAGACCCCCAGTGGGCCTCTGTGGATCATAGTGACTGCATGGTGTTTATCTGTGGACCACAGTGACTGACATGACCTGTGCATTAGCAGGTATGTTACACTCCTAGCACTGCCAGTATGCAATTTGTTTAATGGAAGAAGCAGCAGCACCTTATCTTCTTATTCACATATGCACTAATACAACTGTAACCCTAAAATATCAAGCCAGGTGACAAATAAACCAAATTTGCTTAGAAGTCCAAGTAATCTGTGACTCAATCAAATATGTAAAAAGCTGTTCATTTTAAGGAAAGAATTCTGGGTGGGGAGCCTCTCCAGCTCACTGATGTCAATCTCAACATACACATGGCTAACCTGATGAAGTCTCCTCTTACTACAGACCACTCAAAGTATAGAGAGAGGAATAACCATAGAATGGTTTGGACCATTTGGAAAGGACCTTAATGATTATCTACTTCCAAACCCCCTGCCATGGGCAGGAACACCTTCCACTAGACCAGGTTGTTCAAAGCTTCATCCAACCTGGCCTTGAACATTTCCCAGGGAGGAGAGCACCCCAGCTTCTCTGGGCAACCCATTCCATTATCTCACTAGTCTCACAGAAAAGAATTTCTTACTAATCTTTGATCCAAACCCACTGTCTTTCAGTGCAAAGCCATTCCTCCCTGTCCCCACTTTTTACATGCCCTTGTAAAAAGTCCCTCTCCATCTCTCTTGAGAAACCCATTTAGGCACTGTAAGGCTGCTCTAAGGTCTCCCTGGAGCCTTCTCTCCTCCAGGCTGAACAATCGCAGCTCTCTCAGCCTGTATCACATATATCCCCTGACCATATTAGTTTGTTATAGACCATTTAACCAGTGCCAGCATGAAGAAAGGCAAATGAACAATAGTGCAGGAATAAAATTCAACTCCAAGAAGGCACTTTACACTGGTAATATTAAAAAAAAGCAACTCACACCCTTTCTGCTAGATGAATCAAAAGCTAAAATACTCAGTGACTTGGAACAGCCACAATAGAGGAACTCCAAATAAAAGCTTTTATATCAGAAGTTGGCAATTCAAAACCACAATAATTCAAAACCACAATAATTCATTTTCTAGTAGAAAAGATGCATAGGAAATAGCATGGTGCCCATACTTTGTCTTGCTACTGAAGTGGAAAATTCCTGGAAATAAACAAATTTGAGAACTTTATGAGCAATTAACTATTTTGTGACAGAAAGATTTTGGTTCCCCAGATTGTGGGATTTCAGATCCCCAGGCTTCATGAAAGGCAGGAGATAAATAGCAGTACCATTTTGCAAAGGACTGTGCCTAAAACGTTCCCTTGAATCTTAAGATTTTGGACTGGCTGAAATGTTTGCAACAAAGTAAAATTGCTGGAAAATTGAGTTCTAGAAGGTCAGAAACTATCTGCAAGGTGAGGTCAAACTTAATGAGTAGTTTCAGTTGAAAAAAAAAACAACTCACTTGTCACACTTTTCTTAAAAACAATAAAATTTAAAAAGCATTAAAAATGCACTAGACAATATTTAATTCTGACCTGAAATGCTAGTTTTCAGTGTGTAATATAAAAATTAATGATGCCTGCACTTGCTATTTTTAGTCAGTTTACTCTACTCCACTTGTTAATTATTTTGTTCCATTTGCATACCAAATGCAAAAAAATCCCTTATTCAGCCAAGTCCAGTAGACACAACTCTCCTTCCAATAACTGCTACAGTGATTCCAAGCACAAATCTACTGACTGCAAGGAGAGCTCTCCCCAGCACCTGCATTGCAAACTTCAGTGCAGGTTCCTTGGCCATTCCTCACCATTTAATGGGATACCTGCTGCTCAGACTGGGTCTTTGCATATGTTTTACAGCGTTGATTCTTTTCTATATGTATCACCAACTGCACAATAATTTCTTATCTTTCTAGAGAATGTCATGTTTCACCACCCTACCAGAGATTTGCCCATTGTACAAATTCCCAGCTGGTGTGTATTTAACACCTTCACTGCCAGAGCCTACTTCTGCCTCTATCCATTAGCAAAGGTCAGAAACAATTTTTAAAAAAATCCTAGCATCACATGGAACATCAATGAAAACATGCAGCACCAGAGACAGAAAATAGCAAAAATGTCTAGCCTTAAAAACAAAACCAGATGAAATTATTTACCTGGTTAAAATTAAAAAAAACCAAACATGCCTTAGGAAACTCAGATTTGTTATTTTGAAAAGATATTATGTTATTACATAACATAATATATATATATCTCATTATGAAATATATGATTATTTCACAGTTATATCATTACTTTTAGGTTCAAATCTAGTGGCCTAAAAGCCTGACAAGATATTTTTTACTCAGGAGAATTCTTGTCCCATCTGCTTTTTCTTCTCTTGAAGTTACTGAGATACACATAATTACCTAGAGGCTAAATTTGGACTACGAAATTATAAGCTTTTTTTCTGTTGTTGCTTTGTACATGTTTCCACAGCAAAACAAATGGAATGCTATAAAGAGGCTTATCACATCAAATAGCGAATTAGCAGCGGGAATCAATAATCTCCAAAGTAACAAAGATCCTATTTCCAGGCAAATACGCTTAACTTCAAAATAAACAACCCCGCCTTGTGAAACAAAAGACTTCCAGAGGGACATTCAAACCCTCTGTGCTATGCTGAGCAGGATGCAGCCTTTCTCTTTGTCCCCTGCATAGTGTGACATCAGCTTTTTATATTTTCTCCCTGAAATTTTGAGAGCTCAGTTCAGCCCCTACTGAAGTTTCTCCGCACTCAGTTTTCCAAGTACTATCAGGTGCCTGTACTATTGCCTGCACATTCCCTTGTTCCACCTGACACTTTATCAGTGTGATAACCTGCTTCATTACCGCAATCTAGCTGCTGGGGTGATACCAGTATGCTTTACATTTTTTTTTCCCCTAACTAGAAGTGATGTTGAACTATGGACGGGGAGGGAATGGCCAATGACATCTTCCATCTTCTTTATATAAAATGTGAGAGAAAACTATTCCTGGCCCTGTTGACCTAAAGAATAATTTCTTCTTTACACTTCAGACACTTCATTTCTTAAATCTCATTTGGAAAGTGTTGTAGCTATCTTCCATGTGATATTTCAAATGAGGGTGCTGTCAAAGTCCACAATTTTTGCAATTGTTTGCCCTCTAAAAGAAAGACTCCCTTACACTGGTGACTGTTGTCTGAGCTCCTTACTGAATAGCTTTGCAGCTGGCATTCAAGCAGAAAAGAATGAATATTTAAAACACTTTGTACTCAGGACGAGCACAGCATGTTTGTTCATGGCTGTAGACATGCCATAGGAGAAGTCTTGATTTCCCTGCAGGGCACACACAAATGCCAAGACTGAAATACCTCCGTCCTGGGCATTCAATGCCCTGGTTTTGTGGCATACGCTTGTTTTCTGCATATCTAGTTGCAGTGATGGCAAGGACAGGAGTCTTGGAAAAAGGCAGCGAAGGAAATCATCACAGTCACCCTGAAAAAAATCCATTCTGAGTATTTACTGATGATGCACAAAGTGTTCATAAAGCTGGAAACTGCACCTACCTCTATCAGAGGCTGCAGACTGGACTAAAACATGCTGGCTAGGATGGTCTGGGCAAACAGAACAGTGCCTGCTTCCCAGTTCTGCTCAACTTCTTTATTAGTTTAAACCATGCAATTTCTCATTCATCCATACTGAAGAGGGAAGTTAAAGGATACACCCTCCCAGGCCCTCCTTCCAGCCCCAATGGCCACAGCCATGTGGATTTGTGTTTTGCGTTACAGGCAGACTGAATTTAGATCTGTACCCTATAGTTTATTGGGTAGTAAGCCTATTCTCATGACTGGAGATTATCTAATACTAAAAACAACTTTGCTCTGCTGAGATCAGCTAATGAACACCAGCTGCTAATGAACTGGAGTTGGGGGGAATGTCTCACAACTGCTACACTCTACCAGCTTTTCAAACTCCTCTGAGCAGTGTTGTTAGCAAAATGTGCATTAAATACACACTACAACTCTGTTTTCTTCTTTAGAGACATCAGAACACTGCTATACAATGCATTACTGGAGATCCCTGGTGCTGTATAGATACCAGGCAGCACCACTGTAGGCTATCTGGGATGTTTGCGAGAGGACCAAGCTCCCAAATCCCCCAAGTGAGGAAGAAAAATAATTTGCTGATTGTTGTCTCTGGATTCACCCACAAATAGAAAGTGTTGAAGGCAGATCTTAAAGTTTTGCTTCAGATAGTTAGAAATGGAGAAAAGAGCTATACAAGGGTGCAGGGACACTGAAAACTCTTGGAAGGAAACTGGGACTCTGTTTTTTGGGGTTTTTTTTTGCTGTGTCAGAGATGGACTGAGGGGATGGGAAAGTGCAGGGTTGAGAGAAATGCTTATTGAAGGAAGCTGGGTGTATGGAATTGATTTCCTTGTGAATGCAGCATGTCTGTGAGATGTTCTTGTTTAGAAACTGAGTCCTGGTAACTTTTTCCATAGAGCAGAACACAAGGAGTTTGGTCACAAGAGCTAATCCCACACTCTCTTGAGACTGAAGTAAGCTAGAGATTCTTACAGTCTGCATGTCATAGACAGGCATTTTTCAAAGCTTGTGACCTAGCTAAATTGTCTCTGCTGGCACAGTTATTGTGCAATAACCCAGATCAGAAGAAATTAATCAAACATTGCAGCAGAATAGCTTTATGAAACATATTCATAGAAACCTTAGGCTGCAGAGAGTGAAGAGAATCATGATTTGGGGAAGTCTGAGACAGAATCTGGCCAAAGGCACACACAAAAAAAATAGCCAACAATGTCATACACTTCAAAAACCAAAGATGTTGCTAATATACATTGACACTGTCGGTTCTTTTGATACCTTGTGCTATTGCAGAATGCTGAGTTTGGCAGAGAGCTCTGAAGCCCATCTGATCCAACCCCTCTGCTCAAGCAGAGGTGCCTAGAGTTGGGACTGTGTCCAAATGACTTTTGAATATCTTCACAGAGAGGAATTTCACAATCTCCCTAGCCAACCTGTGACAGTGTTTGGTCACCCTCAGAGTAGAAATAATGTTCCTGATGTTCAGAGGGAACCTCCTTGTTTTGTTTCTGCCTATTGCCTCTGGTCCTGTCACCAGGCCCCACTTAGGAGAGCCCTGTCTCTGTCCCCACTGTACCCTTCCTTCAGGTATTTATACACCTTGATAAGATCTCCTGAGCCTTTTCTTGTCTAGGCTCAACAGTTCCAGCTCTGTCAGCTGTTCTCCATAGGGAGGATGCTCCAGTTCATCATCTGCATCAACTTCATGGCCCTTCATTTGACTCTCTCTTATGCCCATATATCTTTTCTACAGAAGAGCCTTGATGATCTTTGAAGATCCCTTCCAATTCAGAATATTCTGTGATTCTGAGCTGGAAGTGGACACAGCACCCCAGATGTGGCCTCACAGTAGAGGGGAAAGATCACATTCCTTGGCCTACTGGCAATACTTTTACTAATGCAGCCCAGAATACCATTAGCCATTTTTTCCCCCCACTAAGTTGCTGGTTGATGTCCAACTTCATGCCCATCAGGACCCCTTTTCTGCCAAGCTGCTCTCCAGCTGGGTAGCTCCCAACATATACTGGTGCATGGGGTTGTTCCTTCCTAGGTGCAGCAATTAGTGCTTGCCTTTGATGAACTTCATGAGATTTTTGTCAGCCCATTTCTCCAGCTTGTCAAGGTCCCTCTGGATGGCAGCACTATCCTGCAGTTCATCACCCATGTCTCTCAGTTTGGTGTCACCAGCAAGTTTGCCAAGGATATGCTTTGCCCATCATCTAGATCATTAATGAAGGTTGTTAAAGAGGACTGGACCCAGTACTGACCCCTTGGGGTGTACTGATAGTTACTGGAGTCCAGCTAGACTGAGTTCCACTGAACAAGCCTCTGGACTGGATGGGTAAATGGATTGAAAAGTCCAAATGACTGGGCCCAATCTTGGACACCTGAGGAATTTTATGGGAGACATAAAATCTCATTTTTACTGAAAATCTACACAGACATTATCTATTACTCCCTGGTTGTCCACCAGGTCAGTAATTTCACAAGTTCATCACATTAATCATGCATGACTTGCCCTTGTGAATTCATGTTGACTACTGATGACTTTTTTGTCCTTTACGTGCCTGAATATGGTTTCCAGGATTAGCTGCTCCATCACCTTCCCAGTGATGAATGTGAGGTCAACTGGCCTATAATTCCCTGACTCCTCTTTGAATATAGGAATGACATTTGCTTTTCTTGTCTTTGAGTATTCCTCACAGCTGACATGATCAATCGAAGAAATATTAAAGAAAATAAGGATGGCACTGAATCTTTAGTAATGCTGGGTCAGGTTCATCCTTTCATTTATACTTTTATGCTGAATAGTGAAGCAGCACTGTTCTCTGGAAGATTTTAACACATGCCCTAATTGTTAAAACATAATATGTCTTGTGACAAGTGCACAGAACTGAGAGGAAGGCAAGGTACAGTGATGGGCAGGTGGGAGAATCAAATCTGAGGCAGTCAAGTGTGCAACCATCAGGAAGGATGCTGAGACAAGTGAGCTGTCATGCCTGGTATTCCTCCACTGATGCTTTGCATTTCCTCATCACTGTTTTGATATCTGCTCCAAAAATCCCTCAGATTGAGGCCAAATTCTGCACAGTGTCTCTAATCGAGGTGGGGTGGCGGGAACTACCAGCATTACTGAAATACAGTGAGAAATAAGACTAAAACAGACTACAGACTCTGAAGAGAGGAATTAGTCAAAACAAAGGGAAATAAAAGTGGCTCCCAAAAATCTGTCATATATGATGGTTTTCAGAGGCAAAAATCATATATTTCCACCACTGAGCCTTTCTTAATCTGTCATGTCACATTAGAAAACATGATGGAGCCCTTTGCTGGCATTAAACAGTACAGTGCAAAATATTGGCAGCTCTTTTAACTGCAGTAGAGTATTAGATTTTCTTTGCTAGTCTAGTCTGAAGGGGAAGATGAAATAGATGGTGGAATATCACATGGCTCTATGATGCTTGCAATGGCCCAGGTCTCTGTCTTATCTTTTATGTCTGCTCAAATAAGGGAAGGCTGAATGGTTCTGGCACCACCTGAAGGTGAAGGGCATCAGGCATTTACAATTTGTTGTTAAACAGGAAAAGGTAGAGCCTCAGGGTGTGTTCTGGCTTTGGAACATCAGCCACTCCTTTCCCTGGACATAGCAGAGGGAGGTTTTGGGATCAGTTTGGGAATCCCATGATAGGGAGATGTAAAGGCACCAAACCTCTTGTCAGAGAAATTGCTCCCCACTTTGAGACTGATGTGCAGTTTCAAACAAACCACTTCCTGTCAGAGGGGCTGCCTGCCCTCTTTCTTCTATAGCTGAACTTTGGATATTAAAGCTTTCCTGGGGCAGGGAAGTCCTTGAATAGGGGCACAGAGTGCTCTGGGAAAGCCAAAATTGGAGCACAGTTTGGGTAATCCAACTCTCCAGTGCAGCCAGAGGCTGAAGGACCATGCTTCCCATGCTGCTTGCAGGTTTAACTGGAGGTGGGTCAGCTGATGGGGCTATGAAAATCCCTTCATGGCAGATGACCAGAGACCTTTCTCTGTACCTCTGTACTTCCCAAGGAGGGAGTTTACTCACACTTTACATATAGCAGCCTTCCAGTACCTTAAGGGGGCCCACAAGAGAGATGCAGAGGGACTTGCCATAAGAGCATTGTCACAGGACAATGGTGAATGGGTTTAGACTGACAGAGGGAGGCTTTAGATAAGGTATTAGGAAGAAATTCTTTGCTGTGGGGATGGTGAGGTACTGAAACAAATTCTCTGGAAAATGGTGGATGCCCCATCCCTGGAAGTGTTCAAGGTAAGGCTGGATGGAGCTTTGAGTACCGTGGTCTAGTAGGAGGTGTCTCTGCCAATGGTAGGGAAGTAAAAATCAGATGGTCTTTAAGGTCCCTTCCAACCCAAGCCATGCTATGATGACATGAATCTGAGACCTCCCTGCATGCTCCCCTAATGGGTCTGGGTGCACCCAAGCCCCCATCTGCCACCCCACCAGGTAACTGATGTCCCTGAGCCTGTAGAAGAGACAGGGCCCCAGTCCAGGAACCATGACTTTTCCCCACTGAAGAAGCAGGCTGGTGCCTCTGCAGACCCTGATGTTTGAGAACAGAGTCCCTGCTTGTAAGGCTTTTAAATCAAAGCCAGCCAATTGCAGGGAAGCAGGAAGGCCATTTTTGTCTTGATTACTTCAGTAAAGAAAACTGTGAAGACTTTTCCAGCATGCTGAAAAACGGCAGTATTCTGCAGGATAAACAGTCTAGCCTGACATTATAGATGCTTGCTCATTGAGCAAATACAATGTATTGAATGCTTATTTTATTAATTCTTCATTTACCAGTAGTGTTGCTGCCTCCTGAATTCAGGGATGTCAGTGAAGAACCAGGTTTCTGAATTAATCTTGGTGCTAATGTGCTTTCCCTGTAGTTCGCTGGTTTGTTATTTATTATCAGAAAGACAAGTAATGAATATTACAGTCTGCACACTTAGGGACACATTGATGTGGTCTACCACATATGAGAACACTTCCTCTTCACTGAAGTTATTAACACAAATGGTAATTTCACACTGTCAGGTCTGAGGCTAAGGACTTAGTTTAATTCCCACATATGGTCTGTGCACGGCTTGTGAATCCCACTGCACTGGAACTGGGAGCATAATTCTTATCCAAACCTGCCTCTAAAAGATTGGTTGTAACTTTTCTGCACATATGCAAAAAGAGACCCCATTCATCTCTAAGTGATCCTTTTGTTAACACTATGTCTTAGAGAAAATGTTCAAATGCAAAATTCCAACATTACATGATTGTACCAGGTGTAATGGCAAGGATATTTGCTTTTTTGATACATTTGTCCAAAAGACAGTCCTACACAAAACAAACACAAATATTAAACCTTATTTATTCCTCTTCAGAAAGTCCCCTCTGTTTACTCACATACAATAGCCTGCACATGAAACTCCAGAGTTTCTGGATGTAGATGGATGACCATGCACACAAGTCAGACTTACTCCTCTAGCAGTTCTCCTTGTACTCACGGTAATGTAAATAGTATGTTCCATAGGGTACATATATGAACACATACATAAACACAATTTTTAAATCCTGACTTGGATCAGCTTTCAAATACATGTTTGACTGTTTTACAAGGATTCCTTCCATTAAATCTCCTGCACATGTGTTGCTAAGTAGGCCATGATATACACTGAAGTGGAGGGGAAATGCAAATATAACTTCTGAGAGAGGTTAAATATTTTGCTCCAAAAGCAATTTCTCTATTTTACAATCATCAGACTATAAAGAGAAATTTATTCCTGCCAGTCTGCTTCTTTTATCTTGTACTCCCACTTGATTTGTTTCCTTTACAGAAATTACAAGGTCATCCAAGCTAAGCAACTGTTGTGCTTGTGATTAACTACCTACAATCAGGAGGTAAAAAATATGAAGATTTATGGTTAGATTTTTTTAGAGGTGGAAATCTATAAGCTAGTTCTTAATGGAGCTGCCCTAAATATGTCAGTATTAACCAGCAAAAGAAAAACCCAACAAATAAACCACCTTAGTTTTTAAATCCAGAATATAACATTTTTAAGCAGTTACTCCCTTGCTTGTGTTTGTTTCACCTATTTTTATTAACGCCATTCTTTTACTCAAAAGAGAGTGCTGCACAGACTCCATGTGGCCTCTTGTTTACTGTATAAATAAGACTATTTCTATTACCAAAATCTGTTATTCTGTTAGTGCTACAAGCTTTATTTATAACACCATGAATTATTTTGCCCAGCAGAGAAATGTGGCTTCCTCTTATATAAAAGCTGACAGTAGTTTGACAACTAAAAGCAGAAGTGCAATCAATTTGGGGCAGAAAATGAATGATACCACACCCCACTGGAACTGCAAAGGAAATTAAGGTAGATTTAATATATTTGTCTCAGCTGTGTTGACAGCCTGAATTAGACCTCAAATACAGACAGTGTCAGGGGGGTGAAGAGTATGGGAAGCATGAATGGGAATTTGTAACCCCATTTTGCCTCAACTTCTGTAGAAAAAGCATGGAAGAAACAGGTTTCAATGACAGGGCAGTATGACTTGCACTGTTTCCACAAGAGCAGAAACAGGAACAGTAACAGACCCCAGAAAAAACAAATTCCTTCCTGGGCTGGTGACATTTCTGATTGAAATGAACTTTGGACATGATGAAAACACTTTCCATTTCATCAGTAGTCACACAGATGCCTCTGGGGAGATGTAGCCCTCAAATGCCACTCCCTGCTGTGTACCATTAAAATAATCCCTCTCCTCAGAACAAAGTTCCTCCTTTATAGTAGCATAAATAAAACGTCTCTGTATATTTGGAGCTCCATCTTCTAACATGGAGAGACACATCTGCCCAAGGACAGACTATATCTGCTCTGGAAGGTTTTGCTTCCATAAATAACAAAACATCTGCTGGCCCTAGCTGAGCAAAATTGATGGGGGCAGTTTCATCCCATGCCAAGGTGGAGCTGCAAAGGTTAAGGACACTGTTCATCCCCCAAACCAGGGAGTGTGTAGGGGTGATGTGTTTTGTGGTGACACTGTCACGTCCCCTTTCCCTTGATTGCTCCACTGACCTTTTGCCATAGCAAATTACTCAGACAAAGCAAACTCATGCTGTTAGCTATGAAATGCAGAACAACCATCAAAATGATAGTAATAGCATATCATGATGTTAGGCATGCCTTTTTCTGTGATGAATTATGACATTAGCCATGGAAACTCCTCATACAGAGAGGTAAGTGCAAACCGTGCTCAGAAATGAGGATCCCTGTCCTACTGAAAGACAGCGTTAGATGTGCAAAGAGATCTTGGTAATGGGGTGGTTTTTTGGAGGTACACAAATGTTGCTGTCAACGAGAGATTGTCAACTAATGGAATGTTCCAAAGTTCATAGGCATGTATGCATTTTTTGAGACATCAACATACCTTAAATAAATAAACAAGCAAACAAATAAATAAATAGATGTGTGCATCTCTTTCAGTGGCTTGCCTGAGGTTGGAAAGCTGGTGGAAGATGCAGCCTTCTCAGAGTATTTTAACTAATTAAAAAGCTGTCTTTCCTTTCAGCAGATCAGAGCTCACCAGGACACTGATCACAGAAAAGAGGGCTGTCAAGGGCCTTGAACACCCATCTCCCATCTGCACCAATGCACAGAACCCAGACCAGTTCTGCTCAAAGTATTTATTCCCTGCGCTTGAGCCCAGATGCATAATGGCAGCTCAGTTTCAGCTCGTCACCCATAAATAATCACCTGCTTTTCCTGCCTTCCTCCTGATGCTAAGGGCAATTTTGATATCTCCCTTGTGGCTTCTGCAAATGAATAGCTTCCTCATGAAGCAAAATTAAAAGGGGAAAAATGCCATTCTCCCTAGGTACCATTGCAGCCGAAACTGGGGCTCAGCCCTTTGCACTTTTTCTCCGTCATCCCCATTCATGTATCTAGTGCTGTCACATTGTCCCCTCTAATCCAGGATTTAGATGAGCTTGTTTACCACAATCCCATTTTCCATGTGATTTATCCCCAGCACCCTGCACACGAAGAGACAAGCTTCACACACATCCGCGCGTGCGTGCTGCCGTCAGGGATGAGCTCTTGCTTTAGGCACTTGCTTTACTCTCATTAGTGGAAGCTAACAATAAGTGTGAGAATTGCAGACGTCAAACGTAATTAGGAAGAAATTATTTCACATTACCCAGCAAAATGAAGTCTTTGAATAAAGCCTAATCCTGCTGTCTGCCCATTCTTTTTTATCCCTAAATGACTCGGAGATAGGGAGGGCACAAAATTCCCTCCACAGCACTGGATGGGGACCAACCACAAGGAGATTCAGCCATGCTCAATGGGGGCCATCATGCTGCCATCCTCTGGCTGAATAAACCCTTCCCTAGTGGGACTGCAATGCTGCTTAAAGAATTAACCATTTCAAAAAGCTGAATCTCTTCACAGCCTAAATTCTCGTAAATAAAAATGATTGCTTCAAACTATTCAGTCCCTTCAGACCTCTGAAGGAACTGCTGTGTGTTTCAGTGACTGTGCAAGCCTTGCAGATTGACCCTTCCTCAGTACTGGTAATCTTTGTTACCTTCATGGTGATGCTGGAAGTCCAATCCTCTTCCCAAACTGTCCAATTTTTCTACTCTTCTTTCTAGTATTTGATAGGAATGAGTCCAGAAACCTCACAGCAGCCTCATGACATTTTAAAAATCAATGACAATTTTTTATACTTGTGGGAATTCACCAAGTTAATTCCATCACAGGATTTCTGTTTCTAAGCAGCATTTTTCAGCACAGCTGAGGAAGACGTGGTATTGACCAGGATATGTGTAGATTACCTTTCTCAACAAGGTAGTAGGTGACCACCATCTGTCAAACCTGCCATTCCATAGAGTTTTATGACTTCTCATGCTGTGTTTCTCAGTCACAGACGTCTTGGTATCATTTCCAAAACATCAATGGGACTATAAAAACACATCTAGCAGGTGTGCATGTCCAAATCTCAAGTGTACTTATTTACAGCCATATGCACACAGACAGCAACTCTGTGATCTATTGCCTCATGATCCTTGCAATATACTATTTGTATTGCTTCAGATCACAATTTTCCACTTGCTGGTGTAAGGACAGTACCCCGTAAGGTATTGTAGTGAATAAATCTAGGAAGATACAAAAAACAATGCAGAGCACTACTGTATATCTGGCAGAGAAACTTGCCTCTAATTCACTGCTTTAAAGCCAGCAGAACATACATAGTGACACACCCAGGATTCAGTCAAGCAATTGGAAGAGCATCTCTCAAAGTCAGGAAAGAGGCAATAGGTAGTTACTTTCTTTATTTGTTTCTTATTTCCTAGTTGGCTAATGCACAGGAGGCTGCTTCCCCACCTCATCTCTCTTTGCTTTCACACTGGGCATGATAAATATGACCCCTACAACTAACAGCTTTTGGCAGCAGCATGGCACAAACTCTTATTGGATTGCAAAATCTTACTGACTTGCCTGTGGCACCTTCCAGTGAAGGGTAGCAGTCCCCTGACAAGCACTACTGCCAGTGGACAGACTTTATGTGTCTCCTCTGCCTCCAGAGCTGCAGACAGTGGGTAGGAGTGTGCTGATGAGACAGACATTAGGTTGACCAGTAATAATACTGTGAATATCAAGAAGTTCCCTTAACACTGATTAATAACAACATGATGATAGCACACTGGATCACTGGATGTTTTGTGTTATTAGATCATCCAATTCCAGCAGGTGGGAGAAGCCAGGATGGAAACAATCAGGGAAAACAAATAAATACACTGTATTCTTGAAAAGCAGTGGACTAAAATCTCAGTTTTAATACTCCTGTATCTAATTGCTAATGAGCACCCTCACCAGAGTTGGTGGGTTAAGGGACTGAAAAATACTTGCATGCTTTAGAAAGACCCCCATGTCAGAAGTATGGCAGATCAGACAGTCTAAAGAACACACTGTCTCAGAGTATGGGGGAGACTTTGTGAAAGACACACAAAAAAACCCAGGTCTTCCCATTCCAAGAGAGTACAAAGTCTGGTGTTTCTGTGAAGGGCTCTTGTGTTTACCAAATATGTTGATTGAGGAAGTCTGTGTGGTCTTTGACGACCAACATTTTGATTCTGTGGTGAAAGAGAAGTGCAAGGACTGGCACTGAAGCACCTCTCTCAGTACCAGGGGACACTCCTGCAGTCTGTGGGAGACATGCAGCTCTGCTGTCCATCACCCACCAGTGCTGGCCCTCCTTTTCACCAGGGCTTCCTAACAGGCCTTTATCATTGCCCTGGGAAAATCTCCATGCTCACTGTCACAGCCTGGGTATGCCCCATTCCTCTCCCCGTGACAGCAACTGAAAGCTAAATCCAAGTCTTCCTGGCTGCTTCTCTAACTGGAATAACAGGGAACCTGTGCTTCCCAGCAGGTCCAACACAGTCAGTGAGACAGGCAGAAGAGAGACATCTGTCTTTTTAGTCCCTCTCTGTGTAAATTTTCAGAGCACTGTTTTTTTCTCTGTGCTCTCCTTTCTCTGTACTTTCTCTGTAAGACAGTTCTCCTGTCTTATGGTCAGACATGCACACTTCTTGAGCAGCTGTTAAGCTGTGCAGGCACCAGAGGGATAAAATGGAGGAGGAATTAGGGAGAAGCTGAACAGAAAAAAAAAAAAAAAAAAAAAGAACATCATACCCACTTAAAGATTTACTTAGCACAGAAGGTTTGCATTTCAGAGTAGAAGATAATGGAGCTGCAGAGGTTTTTAGCAGACAAGAACATGGCCTCCAGCATCCATTTCCTATTCCCATGCCACATGTGGTTTTGAGCTGAAAGTTCTGCATCTTAATTCACTATTTTTGCTCCTTGCTTCATGGGAGATGTCACATTTTGGAGTAATCCATTCTGGTTTGGTTAGAGGAGGAGGTCTTCTAATTAATTGCTGTAATCAATTGCCATAATTGCTATGTAAGGACTCCTCAGAAATGGTTTACGGTGCAGCAGCCTATTCATGTGGCTGGAATTCATATGATGTAGAAACTCCTGCCTTTGCTAGGACATATTTTGCCACCTTGGGCAAGAAGCTCCATTTTTGCTTGGGTCTGCATGTGCTGAGCCATGACACAGGATGAAGACCAGGGAAGCACAACTTCACAATTCATGTGAAATGTTTCAATGACAGGCACAAAGAATTTCTCTCATGGCTGAGTGAACACCAAGGTGTGTAGTAGGCCAGGTCCTCCTATAACATACAGTCCCTGCAGCCTCACCCTTACAATTGGCCTGGTGTAACTCAAAGCACTATTCTCCCAGCACGGGAAATGGAATTCTGCTGTGGAATCTCTCTCTCTTCCAGTTGGCTGATGTAATACTCAAGTCATAATAATTTTCTGGGAATAACAAGAGGTTCCAAACTACATTTAAACAAGATCTGAACAGACCTTTCTGAGCCAAACTGATTCCCAGTGCAACTCTAATAAGGCTGGAGGAACTGCACCTGGGATGATTTTGGTCACACACAATATGTCAACGGCCAATCTCAATATGCCTGGATAGAGGCATCTTTGAAAAAGACATTCTCTTTATAGTACTAAATTCTGATCTGCCAAATGTGGCAGCCAATGAGCTCTTCCAAATGAAATACTGTGAGGATTATGCATAAATACTGAAGTACCCTAATCAGCCTCTTGGTGAAAATTAATTGATCCATTACAGACAATAACTCTGTGCTGAAGTTTTTATTCTGCATTTTTTACTTCTGTAAGTAGCATATATGATTTGATTGGCTGGATATTTTAAACCCTAGGGGACCATTGGTGGAGCAGTACAAATCCCTCTGAAATCCAAAATTGCCAGCTGCAATTATAGTCTGCATCTAGCATCTTCTCTAAGGACTATAAATGCTTCACTACTTTAATTTTGGTTGGCATTTGCATCACTGTGTGACAATTACCAAGCAACAGCAAAGGATGGATTCAGTAATAAAGTCTGGACAGTAAGGAAATACTGTCCAAATTGAAATATTCTCTCTATTTTAACTTAATACTCATCAGTTTATGCACATGGATATATTGCATTTAGATATAAAGCACTGGTAAGACAAGCACCTTTCCGTTTTGCTGCTGAAATGTCTGTTGCTTCTTACATATTAGATATAAGAAAAATTATTTTCTCCTCGTATTTCATGATTATTTTCAACTACTCAAAAGGATGAGATACTAAGTTGTAAATACTACTAATTTAAAGGTCAGACCGGCAGCTATACCACTCCAGCTAAGGCTTGTGGAATTCTACCATTTTCAGTGACGTTACACTGATATAAAGCAGGAATGAAACAGCTGTTAATCAGCTCAGCTGTTTTTTTGAACTCATATATACACAGTTTTAACTATTTGAAATATTTGTGATTGACTTAAGTCCTAGCTATATTAGAAGACAAAATCAGGCATTATAGCTCAAACTGTTAAACTCAAATTGTCAGAGATACAATTGGGGAAACAAAAAACAACATTATGAGAATATCGGGCTTAGAAAGGAAGAGTTTTGTGTATTGCCAAAAATAGCTTCTTTTGTGAAAAAGGCATATGCTGAAAAAATATTGTTTAGCGAGGAAAAAAGCAGGTTTTGGAGAGGTGAAAAATAAAATACTTATAATGAAAAAGACCTGGGGCACAGTAAGCTGTGCAGAATCAATGTTTGTAAATGACATCACTTTCCTTCACCAGCCATAGCTGGAAAACTTCAGAAAGACCTAAGTAATTTAGGCAAATGGGTGACAGTGATAATGCTGCTTAATGTCATTGCAAGGTCAAGCAGTGAGATAGGCTAAGAGACAAACATTTAAATTCTTCACATGCTTCAAAAAGGTTCAAATTTAATCATATAAGCACTGGGACCTTGCTGTCCTGTGCTGTTCTTTGGGGCCCAGAGCTCCATTGCAGCTACAGTCTAACAAGGCTGGAATAAAGCTGAGTAAAGACTGAACTCAAAAATCACAGTACCAACAACAGTGCAACACCATCTTACATATTTTGGGCATGTTTGCTGAAGCCCCTCAACAAGAAAACTGAAGAATTGGAGTTCTGGAGTAGGTTGAGTATGATCCAGCACAAAAACTTTCAAAGACAGTTTGGAAAGGTGTGGTTAGTTTATTCCAAAGAGGTGATAAACAAGGCCATGAGAGAAAAGTAAATGAATTGCTGAAAGTGGTATTTACCAGGAGCTCCTTCCTGTCTCCATAACATGGTAGCAGTGTTTCCCCCTTATCCACCTACCCCCAAAATAAAAATTGAAAACGTACAAGAAAATTCCCAACAACTGGTTGGCCATCTCCTTGTGGTTTTCTCACTGGAGAGCAACTAACAGCACTCACCAGCTCTGCATACCACCAAGTTGACCATGTAAGAGGATTAAACTGATTACAGAAATCATGCCATGCACATAGAAGGTTCTTAGACAGCTCTATCTAACCTCAGTTTACTAATTCTTGTCAGAAATCCTCCACATTTAATGGCCACCCCTTTATACCCCATGTAATACAGAAAACCAGAACAGCTGGTGAGTAACACTGTTATGAAGAAGGTGTTTAGACAGGGTCAATCTGTCCAACCTCACCCAGTGAAGGACTTAACCTATTTTGCACCAGGAAAAGTCTCATCTACCCACAGGAGGTGCAGTTAGAAGAGAAAATTATACCTCTGACCTTTGGCCAAACTAATAGCTTATAAAATGGCACCTGCAGCTACAGTCCAAAATGTTATCAAAGCTGAACATTTTCCAATGATGCACCAAAAAGAACCAAATTCATGTAGCTCATACTGATACTTAACCAAAGGTCCCATAGCATATGCCAGGAAAATGAAATGGGGAGTTATATGGGAAGCTTTACTGAACCAGAAACAACATATATAACCATTTTTTCCTCTCCATGGCTTTTCCTCTTGAACATTGTAACTAAACAGATCTCAAATGTTTAAACACTAAGAAAAAAACTACATCCCACCACATATTTCCAAAAGCAAGAATTAAAAAAAAAGTTTCTCTCTTACCTTGTTAGCTTTGTCCCAATCTGCTGCCTAAGTTCAAGCCTCTCTTCATCAGTCTGCATGGGGAGGATATTCTTTTCTTCCAGCTCTCGCTTGGAAGGCCTGTTGCTTAGTTTGATTGCTAAAGAGTCTTTCCTGCAGAGTTTCCTTGCCAGGGGGCCTGTGGGAGAGAGGAGAGGGTCTGCCAAAGGAGGTGTCATCATTTCATTACAGCATGCAGCTGGCAAAGAAGTACTAGACAAGGGACAATATGAGGCTCTCCTTTACACTGGTATGAACTATGGGAAAAGGGGTGTAATTAACTTCATGTGCTCAATTAACCTCAATTCATATCATAATAAGGAAAAACTGAAATTTGTATGTATACAGAAAATAGAAATTAATATATTTCTCCATAGAGGGGAATGGAGAAGAAGGGCTTGTTTCAGAATTGCTGGTAGCATCTGTAGCTTTCTGTAGTACAGTATTTCCACATAATGGAATGAAAAATTCAACCTCAGAGTCTGGGCAGGCAGCAGAGCCACAGCATGGGAAAGGAGAGGGGTATCTGAATGTCTCATGCAATGTAATATCAAGACATCTAAGCCAGCACTAAAAGGAATCAAAAGTCAATCAGAAGCAGCATAAATCTCTATGCACATTAACGAACTGCTTCCCAGGCAGTGACAGTGGCAAGGACCCTAAAAACCAGTGGCCTTTTATGGCTCAAATTTGCTTTCTTAGGCTCATGTCCAAAGCAGTTTGAGCAAGGAGAGACACAAACACATGAGAGGTTTTGGCCTCTGTCAGGAGAGTGTGAGATAGTTCAGTTCTGTTTTTAGTTTAAGAGCAAACACTCCTTAATTTCACTTGCATGGTAAGGTGGGTTTCTGAGGGGATGAAATATGCCTGGTTCAGAATCTTCTTTCTGTGTGTTTTAAAAGGGATGTTGTTTGATTGTACTGCTTCCAGTTTTCAGAAGAAAAGAAAGCCAAAGGCCTGGAACTTCAGTGTCTAGGATGACAAGCAGTTGTCATATATAAAATACTGTATCTTATCTTCATGGGACAGTCCTACAATGCCACACTGAGGCAGGAGTTTAGCTTCCTTACAGATGTCAGGAAGGCCACAGGTCTGTAATAGTGATATGACTATTGATTAACATCTTCTTATCTGAGCTCAATCCTCTGATTGTGACCCCTTTCAAAGCATGTGCACATTTATGATTACAAAATGATTTAATATTGACTATATATAAAAGCTCTAATTCTCTATGTGTGGCAATTATTTCATCCTCCTGAAGTAACTATTGACATGATCTTGACTTAAGCCAAAGATAGGACTTCTCTTCACCATGGGCATTTGGGAAAGTGAATCCAAAAGCCAATTTGTAATTGAACCAATATAAGCCCAAATCTATCATTTGAATTTAGTCTGAGTGCTACTGAGACAGGAATTCATGTATATTAGTGAAATCACTATAAATTCATACTGTTTGTTATTTTGAATTAGCATCCCCATGTAGTCAAGTCCTGAGAGATGCAAAAGCCACAGCCAAGAGACAAAATACACAGACCTTGTATTTTCTTTGTGTATTTCAAGTTCAGAGCAAAAATTAAATAAGTGAGAAAAGAAAAATGGAATGAGTCTTACTTGTAAATAATGAGTTATCCTCCTCTTCATCTTCTTCTTCTTCCTCTTCCTGCCTTGGATAGAGGCAGGAAGAATCTTCATAGTCAGTTTCATGAGGCACATTTTCTTTATTGTCATCGCATTCGATCACAACAGTTGGCACTTGTCTCATGTCTGGAAGGCCCCCAGGTCCTGTTTTTGTAACACTGTCACTTGAGTGTAAACCAGAGCTGTTGGGAAAGAAAAGCAAATAAATAAGCTAAAGGAAACAGGTCAATGAAAGGCAGAGTTGCTTCTCTCACTGTATATAGGAAAGTAGTGGTCTTTCATCCCTTTTTGAGAAGAAACGAGAACAGAATGATTTTCAAGACTGGCAAGACATCTAATGGGTTTAAACTGAGTACTTAATAGATTTAGGGTACAACACTTATTAGGGAGAGGTAGGACAGCATGCAGACAGAAATACTGTCAGCCAGGATGAAAGCACTAAAGATCTGGGGTAAATACTTAGTGACCAGCTACTCAGTGGTGAGCACACCTTCAGCCTGGTGTCTGTGTGACCTTTCTGCTGCTATGCAGACAGCAAGGGGAAAATGTTTCACCTGAGTGCAAAAGGTGGAGTAAGACTGGGAGGAAGGAAGGATAGGGACAGACTGTAGGGGATAATTGTAGAAAGACAGAGGGAAAACTAGTGGCTTGCACTAGTGATGAGTGACTTGAGAGGATGGCAAGTGCACAGCTCTTTGACGTGCAGGGGAGTGAGCATGTGAAACTGGGCTTGGAGAAAAGAGACTTTGAGAGCAGGTGAGAGTAACCAGGAAGTAGCTAAAACCTGGGAGCTTTGTTTGCTAATGGCACAGTTATGTGGGGGATGACCATGATGATATCCCTTGTCCTGCCCTAGCTCTTTATCCAGCTTGGTGCTGATGATCAATCAGAATTAGCACTAACAGCATATTTCTTTTGACACAGGTGTGATTGATTATTTTCTGCATCTTATGAGATTAAGACCTGTGGTGAGGACTGCTACTATCTAGCCCTGTTTATGTGTTGAATTCAAAGTCCTTTACCAAATAACATATCATGTAAGGAAATGGGAACATCAGGAGGTGAAGATCAAGTTCAAACAAAAAGTGAAAGGAAAAGCCAGACACAGTACCATGTTTCCCAACCAATTTTTATCTAAATAGTTCATGTTGCTTTTCCAGTATGAAATCTGAATGAGAGACTGGCAGGCAAAAATGGTGGCAGCTCAGGATTACTTGTAAAACAGCAGAAACTGCCCTCTGACTGAAATCCTGGCTGATGCAATAGCTCTACGAAAAATGGGCAACATTTGCCTCTCTATGTCAAACTCCCATTTTACTTTCCAGAAGAACACAGGTATGAAAGCAGATGTGCTGGCCACGTTGACTTCGAGGCACACAAACTTGGATCTGACAAGTATTGAGTACCCTCAATTCCCTTGAATATTTTAGCCTAAATACCAGAGGTGTTCTGTATCTTAAATAAAATGTATTCTTCTCTTTAAAAGATTTTCTACAGAAATCTACTGAATCTACTATCTTCAGCTTGAAATACTTTGCTTTCTTCTAACCCAAAAGTTAGAATGGACTCTTAAATGGCTGCCAGATAACATTCCAGGAAGTCTTTTAAAATATAGTTCTAGGAATATAATGCTACTCCAAATATGCTTAGGGATTAAAGAGAAGAAAAGACTTCAGATCCTGTGAACAAACCATACCATGCTGTTATCATCATCTTCAGCTTCAAAAAAATAATTTTGTTAATTCCAACATGTATTATTGCAGACTAACCAATGAGATGCAGAGCTTTACTAGAAGCCTTGAAGAGAGAAACTTGATTTTCTTAGTGATAGCCCATGTTTTGTACCACAAAGTAAGAGAGATTCATGAAGAATTGGCTTGCAAATTTTTGTATTGAACTTCAATGAGTTTGACACAAAAAACTTTATCCCAGATGCAGTTCAGAATTCATCAGCTGAATTCTCATAATGACACATCCATACGCTACAATCTTTAAAAACGTTGAACTAACTATAATTCGTTGAAATGCTTTCAGAATTTTTATATTATGAACTTCATTACATCCGTTTTCTCTGTAAGGTAATTTATGAGTAAGTCTTTTAAAGAGGAAAGAGAGGAAATTCAAAAGTCTGGAATCAAATTTCAGAGAAAAACTCCAATATTGTGAAGTTCTGTTAACATTGCTAAAAAAAGTACCCAAAACCTGCAATTGCAAGCACACAACCATTCAGTTAATTTTAAAACAATACATACACAGAGAGTAAGTACAAATTCACTAAGCCCCTTCTGAAGTACAAATGAAGGGAGGAAGAAGTAGTTCAGCATCTAGGACTATATGTTGCATCCTTATTCTGTGAAGGATGTAGCTTCTGGATGCATCCTTTTGTGTGTGTCCATAGGGTAGCAGATATCAAAGTGATCCATCAATTTAGGTTATTGAGCAGATAAGAGGGTGGCAACAAAATTTACAAGTTACCACGGAGAATTTTTATTTGAACTAGTGATCTAGAAATAGGCAGCTTCTCATCTCATTGTAAGTTTTCTGAATCATCCACTTTCTTGATAATACTACTTTCTATTTTAAGCCCCTCATTTTTCCTAGTGTTTTGTGTTGTTCTTGATTAAAATCAGCCCTTTCCACAGCAATTTGACTAAATCAGCTGTCTAAGCAAAGTGCTTATGAAATACATGCAGTACTGCAGTATACTTCAGAGACAAATCAAGGTCACTGGATATGTCCATTGCGTATAAATGACTCTGGGTCATTAGCAAAACTCCCACATGGTCAGGTGGTCTACACCACAAAATTCTCAGCACTATTCACCAAAAAGGACACTATTGTTTCAAAAAGCCCATTTTAAAACAGTTTTGTGTTTTGCAACAAAATTAGAGAAAAGAGCTACAGTTAAGCAAGCACTTGTTTAAAGAAGATCTTAATGCATGGATCTGAACATTTCATAGCTCCCTAGAACAAGAGCTTGCAATTACTGCTGCATCATCTTTACATGATCAAAACAGCAAAAAAGTTACACCACTATAGCTTACAGTGTTTCTAGTGAGAAAATACTCTAATGAAAAATCACAATTTAAGCATATAAATGACTCATGGTACAGACAAAATAAAGAAAAAAAAAAGCTAAATACTTCCTGTAAAATCTAGTGGGAAAAACCTGCACACTTCTAGTCTGTCATGCCAGGCCCTTTAATTGGGGAATAAAGAGTTACATTTTTATTAGAATGTTTTCAGATCCACAGTACACTTTTCTGCACTTAACAGTTAAAACAAAAAATCTGAAAAAACTTCAAACCACTGTATATACATTTCTACTACAGGAATGTGTGTGAGAAACAGAGACAGAAGGCAGAGCTATAAATATTAAGTGTTTCTCTCCTTAGGCAATGCTAAAGTTTAGACAAGATGCAATTCTCTTGACAAGTTTTATGGAAGATAAATGTTTTCTGACTCAAATATGTTTCATAAGATTTACAAGACACTGGCGGTAATGTCTAATGCATTTCATTTCATAAATCTACAGTCTGAAGCTGAGTTGGGTGTCCCAGAGGAACTGGTCTCACACGCAGTCTTTTTGGACACAGTGATTTTTTACTGCTCTGCCACAGAGGCAATTCTAGCCTGGAGTGAGATATTGCTACTTAACAGCTCTTTAGTACATATGGTGAACAAACTGAGGACTGGATTCATCTGCACCCGCTCCTGTACATGAGCCCACAGAGTAAATTAAATTAATTGTCACCGTTCCAGGTGACTCAGGCTGAGAATTACACAGGCAAGGCAAACAATCAGGCTGTTTCAGATCAAGAAACTGCCTCACTAAGTCAAAATTAAAGACACATTTAGGTGTCACAAGAGAGTTTCTAAAGCTTCCTCAGCCACTGTTTGTGATGCACAGCTTCGGGGCATGGTCGTTGTTCTCAAATTCATTTCAGTCAGGACAATGAAATCTGCGTATTTTGGTGGCAGGGCTTACCAGATTTTCATCAAGTCCTAAAATGCATTCTGAAATGGCAAAAAATTGTGTCCAAATCTACAGTTTTACTTATGCTTGGCAAACACCCTTTGGGCTGGAGGGAAAAGTAATTTGCAGTAGGGCACAAATTAGCAACAGAGGCTGCAGAAAAAAGGTTACATGGAAATTACACATCTCTCTGTTTCACCTTAATCTACCATAAAACTGGTAATTTATCAGGGACAATAGAGGCAAACTGGCAGCACAAATGACATGTCATAATAGTCATACTATGACAAGGGGCAGATTGCCCTTCTGAGAACAGGTTATGAATAGATATTATAAGTACCAGAAAATGTTTGCAATCAAAAGCGTTAAGTGCACAAATCAACTTAATGTTCTATAATGTCTGTAATAAAACTGAACAAAAAATCCAGGAACTAACTGCCATTTGAAGTCATAAGAACAACTGGGACTTGAACAGCTATTACATGCCTTTTAATGTACCTTAAGATATTAACTTATTAATATGCACTAGATCTAGGTGAGGCAGTTACATGCAATCACTCCTGCAGAGGGGAAAATAGAGAGACTCAGTAACTTTCTCAGTAACTTTCTCAAGGTCAAGGACAGAAAAATCTGGCTCCCAGGTCTGTACAGAGGGAAAGCTCATTTTTCTCTGGCAAGCCTGTGGCTCATTGGCAAAGCACTGATTTCAACTATCAGTCTTCAGATGTTGTTAGACTATTTGAATTCCAGAGATCTTATCTGTGTAAGCAAAAAATCCAGATTGCTGGAGGAAGGGGAGGTTTTAGCCTTTCATTTGTTGTTCATGTCCACATTCAGAGACCTGGTGAACAAGAGAGTTGTGAGGGCTAAGAAAAGTTTACTGGACAAAATGTGGATTTCATACAAATTGATTCAGCAAATATCATTATAGTTTAAATGACCTTGAGGAGCTTCCACTGCACCAAAGAAACTAGATACAAGGAAGAAAAGGAAAAATTCCAGAAGAAGAAGAAAAAAATTAGAGCTGAAACCTGATCTGTACTTGTCTATATGATCATCTCTTATTAAAATCAAAACACTATTCTAAATAATCCCCCAAATTACCAGACTTGGCAGCAATATTACTGCAGCACCATGGCAATTATTCTGTAAAATTGTAGGATACTTTTGGGATAACAACTGAGATCAGAAGGAAAATCCCCTTAGTATTCACCAGAAGGTGCCCCAGAGACTTATCAGGCTCTCTCATCTCCTCAGGATTATTGACCCAGCAGTAGTGCCCAGTACTTTGCTAACTTGGAAGGATCAGCAAAGTGTAGGATGTCACTCCATATCCTATGCATGCTACAGATGTGAGCACACTACCAAATTCCAAACAGAGGAAGAAGATCTAGGATCTTCGCAGTTTTAACATGCCCTCAAGAGTTTTGGGCTCAAGTGTGCAGTGACAAATTCTGCAGTATAATTTCTCTGGGGTTTAATGCAGATTTTTACAATAAGGGAAAGTAAGTACTGTCAAAAATAGTAGAAAACAGTGGCATTTGGTGCAAGCAAATGTCTCCCCAGTTAAATAAACATATTTTTAAAATCTGCACAAATCTTCAAGCACACTTGGCAAATTTATCTAGATTACAATGTAGCTTGAAAAAAGGAGATGAAGAATTTAACAGCAAGATCAGCTCCACAGAACTGTAAATGGGTTGAAATACTTTTACCTCTGTATACTACAAAAATAACACTTGCTGTTGCAGAGGAAATGATCATGACCTATTTTCTCCCGTGTGAATGCGAAAGTTATTGATTTGTTTTGACAAGGAACACAAAGAAAGTACTCAATACATTAATCCATGATTTAACTAAGAGTTAGTCAACATAAAAAAGGCTATGAAAAATCTGTCTGCAATATCATGAACTAGGATTCATATTAATTTTAAATGTGAAGTATCAGTGTCACGACCTTTTCTTATTTTCCTCTTATTAATTGCAAAGGGAAGCAATTGCTTCTGACTGGGACATGAATGCTTGCTTATTCAGTTTTTAACAAGCAGCAGAGCTTCAGCTTCAAAATAATAGTTAAACCCAAACAGCATCACCGTCTTTCAAGCAGTTAAACGTATTGGTAGACATAAACATGATGGATGACTAGAAACTGGAGCATTCATTGCTGTGGGGCAACAGATGCCACAATGAAGTCATACTCTGAGAGATGTCACTGGCTCAGGATAACAAAGGGCCTTCTGCAGACAGTGTGAGCCAGACATAGACATCCGACCTAAGCTGGGGACGGCATGAGCAGTGCAGCCCCAAAGGAACATTTGGGAGACAACAGCTGTGCTCTGTGCCTGGTGCATTGAATTTTGGGGTGCTGCAGAGGCACCAGACCAGCCATGCTGGCAGTGTGAGAGGTAAATGGGTAGTCATTGAGTATGGCAGTGGAGGACAATGTGGATGCTCTTTTTATCCCACCTCTTCAGCTCTTTCACTGAAGGGAATAAGAATCTCCTTCACAGCCTTAGTAATTTCTCCCCAGCTGATAATTCCCCCATGATGCAGAAACATTAGACCCATGATGTAATCACAGATGTGTCAATATTCTGGTACTAAAATAAGGTGGCAGTGTGAGACAGCCTCTGGTCTCCTGACTTTTTCAAGCAGTAAGGAGAAACTGCCATCAATAATCCAGTTGTTTCCAGCTATGGAATATAATGAAGGTAATGTTATCAGACAGAAATACTGGGGTAAATCATTAGGCATTTTGTCTGTTAAACCTATTTAACAAACTATTTTGCCTTCCTGTATAACAGGATGATCTGATGCTCCTAGAACAAGCTGGCTACAAAGCTGTCCTTGGTACTAAATAAAACATGTAATTTTTCAGACTAGCTTCCCTGTTCTGGGACTTTCTCAGTTTTACTCTGCAAGGTGAAATAAATTTTCCAAAGCTTGCTGATGTTGTAGTCTATACAACATGCTTCACTTACTCAGATTACTTGGAGAGACATTCAGAGATAGTCATAAGTGACAATAACAAAAAAAAGTCCCAAGGTAGGTAAGGCATTTCTGATCAAATGTGCTACCTCATGCCAGATGCAAATGGCAAAGATGGTAGCTGCTGTGAAAGGAGTTAAATGCTTATTTTAGGATGAAACATATAATTTAATTTAAATTAATTTTAAAAAAATAAATATTGTATTAAAACTCTTCTAAGGGACTTGTAGGAAGTCCACATAGATTGTTTTGAGCTAATAGGAAATACTAATCAGATGCCCTGCTGGAGTGGCACACTGGATTCTAATTGCCCTCTTATGAATCTTCCTCTCCTTGCATTTAGCAATCCTCCACACAACTGGAGCTCCGCAGTTACATACTGCAAGCCAGGCATGTTCTATTAAAATCTTCTCCATTGGCTGTATTATCTACTTCCTTGAACAGGACAATGGGGTTCAGGAAATTTGATCTTTATTTCCTTTCTGCCACAAACTAGTCAAACAATCCTGGAAAGGCTCTGTTTCTCCAGAAATGACTCTGCCTTGAAGTTAGACCCCAGAGGAGACACCTCATTCAAGTCCTATGAATGCGACTCAAGTGATGATATTGATGCTGAGGTTAGCAGGAAACAGTGCACACCAGTATGGAATTTTAAAAGTTGATCCATTACCTTTCTAGCCTGTGCATGGTCATGGCTAGTGTTTTGTTCAGTTCCTCGATCATCCGGCACCCTGAAGGGTGAATGGGCAACGTGCTGGACCCAGAAGGAAGGTGCTGGCTGTGGCTGCCGTACTGGAGCTGGTGCTGGTGAGCTGCTAACTGGGATGGCAGGACAGTGTGATGCTGCTGGGTCAAAGGCTGCTGGGAGCTCTTCTGCGTGGAATAGGATGAGAGAGAGAGGTCTGGCCCCCCTAAAGGCATGCAAATCATGACTTTCTTTGGAGGTAGTGGAGGTGACAGTTTAACTGGCATACAAGGCAGTTTCACAGGAGCACCAGGATCTAAAAGAAAGAAAGAGAACGCTGGTGTTAATTTTCATGTCAGTAAGATGGAGGTGAGACTATCTGCTTGGGTGAGCAGGTACTGAGGTTGCTACTCAACATGGGAGTGTGCACACCTTCCCTGTTGTGACAGACAACTCCTACTGTATGCTCAGCATGGTCTCCAGAAAAAATCACTGTGGTTTTGCAGCACTCCTGAGTCCCACAAAAAACATCCCAGGGCTGTGCATGCCCCTTAATAAACACATTAAGCAATACTTAACAAGGCTTGTGGCACACTTTAAAGTCCTAATCCTCCAAAATAGCCCTGTGAGGTAGATGCAACTTCTTCCACTCAACAGGCACGAAAATAGGGGGAGAGCAATTAGGATGAGAGCAATTCAGTGTCTGAAGTTACAGGATGACTCACTACCATCACTGCCAGAACAAAAGCTCAGGGATTCCTGATCCATCTCAGCCACTGCAGTGCAATTACTGCAAGTCACACTTCTTACAGCTTTGTAATGTGCAAAACATCTGGTGTCAAAAATTACATTATAGGGCAAAAGAGAAAAGAAATAAGGTTTGAATACTAAACAGGACAGGTTAGGAAAAATGAAGGGTACATGAGGAGAAAAGTTAAAGGGCACTAGATTGTTAAAACTAATGTATTCTTTTACAGAAGTGGCAGGTATTTTTCTCTGGACTCAAGCACTGAATTTTACCTTTTTAACTCTAGTTAAAATGTTCACTGAAACCCATAGTTGATCAGCCAGGCAAAGACTTCCCTGATTTCAATGAGAAATCAATGAGAGGTCCACAAGCACTTTCTTCCAGAACTCAACTGCAGAATGGAGATTTTTGGAGTTGCACATATTTTCAGAAGGGAAAAGAAGTAACATGAGGGCTAGTAGTTGGTAGTAGTTGCCAAGACGGATGGAGGAAATGGTCATGACACATGCTAAGAGTGAAAGAGAGAGAAAATATATACACTGTGAGCAACAACTCTGAGTTTGTCTCTAGGAGGAAGGCCAGGCCTTTCTAGCCTGGAATACTGCACATATTTGTCTGCAATGTGGGTGAGGCTTGCATGACCTTTGGTCTCTTGTTGCTTCTGTCCACTCCTCTTGTTACAACATGGTAAGGGAATTGCTGGGCCAGAATCTTTTGACCTGAAGAAGCCTGGGAGTTAGATGCTGCTCTCCAAAGGTCGTCACTATTCTGAGCACTATCAGATTTCTATAGTCCTTTTTCAGATGGTTCTTTTTAGTTTAAACTATCCTTCCCCCCATTCCCTTCATTCTTTCTTTCTTCCTGGCCTGTTCTGGGTACTGCCTATTCTTCTATCAATATCTGATAGCTAGAATACACAAGGGTGATGTCAGGACTAGCAAGCAGTAACACTTCTTGAAAATGATTACGGCTTGTAAGGTGAAAACAGACCATGAGCCCAGTTCAAATATGTCTCTTGACTTATTTTAGTGCTAGTCACATCTTCCACAGCATCCACTTGGTATTAGTGGCTTTGATATGCTAGGAACAACACATTGACAGTGTAAGCCTTCCTTCTCTCTAGAGTGTTTAAAGGCTACTAATATAGAGGGGTCCAAGGGAGTGCAAAGATGAAACACTGCATGCTGGTTTTGGCTGGGGTAGAGTTAATTTTCTTCACGAGTCTGGTATGGGGCTGTTTTGGATCTGTGCTGAACAAAGTCTGAGTTGATAATACAGAGATATCGCTGCTATTGCTGAGCAGGGCTTGCACAAGACCACGGCCTTTTCTGCAACACTGCTGGGGAAACCTGGGATGCATGGGAACCTGGGAGCACACAGACAAGACAGGTGATCCAAAGGGATATTCCAGACCATACGGCATCATGGTCAGTATGTGAAGTGAAGGTAAGAAGGAGGAAAGGGGGGGATGTTAGGAGTGATGGTGTTTGTCTTACCAAGTAGCCATTACATGTGATGGGGCCCTGTCCTCTGGAGATGGCTGAACACCTGCCTGTCCATAGGAAGTAGTGAACAAATTCCTTGTTTTGCTTTGCTTGTGTGCATGGCTTTTGCTTTCCCTATTGAATTGTCTTTACCTCAGCTCATTCATTGTCTCACTTTTACCCTTCTGATTCTCTCCCTGATCCCACTGGTGGGGGAGTGAGTGGCTGGACAGGGCTTGGCTGCTGGCTGGGGTTACACCATGATGTAGGGGCATGGAGAAAAATCAGCCTTTCCACATTGCAGAGTGGAAGTGCTACAGAGAGTAGAATCCAAGTCTTTTGCCTTTCAATGTAATATCAAATCCACTTAACATGTTGTCTCTTGCAAAAATTATTCTGATGGCTCTACCAATGCTGAAATTAACTCATGGGTTTGCCAAAGCAGTAAAAGAAAAAAAACCAAAAAACCACATTCAGGATTTTCTATTCAAGCACATAAAGGTCTTCAAGTCACCTTGTTTTTCTTACAAACATATTATTTGCATACATTTCCTTTTTGTATCCTGCATAAAAGAACATATTCTTCAATAAAAGGTAAATAACAGAAAGAATAAAGAGTAAATTGTATAGAGCCCTGAGAATAAAGCTCCTATGGGATTTGTCATAAAAAAGTGGGTTTTTTCACACATTTATGCTTCAGGCAATTTAACTTCTAGTGCTTGTCCTGAATTACAAAGACTACACTGAGATCTGCACTTCCATTTTGACAAACACAGGTTGGTTTAAGATCCTTTTCTGCAGTATGTCAATTAAAGTCTTCATTTGACAGTGCCTGTGCCTGGATGCCCCATCACTCTGTGGCAGCCATCCTTAATGGTGAATTCAAAGAGATCCCAACTGCAGGCATCTCTTGCTTTTGACAAAAGAATAACTGGAAGTATCATCTGGGTTTTCTGCCTTTTCTTATCCTGAAGATCAGAGCAATGCTGTATGTTGGAAGCGAGCATGACATGTCAAATAACTCAGGTATAAAGCAAACAGGAATCCTTCCTTCTTTCTTCTAAATACAGCAAAAATATCTTTTCTCATCCAAGTATTCAGGCAGTAGAGTTGTGGCACAGGCATTGCAGCTCTGGAATTGCACAGGAGAAGAAATTTAGCTTAATTATTCTGAGTTGCCACCTATTCATTCCATCATGAATCAGATGTGCACACTCCAGTTTTGACTCTGCACAGCTAAGGTATGGACCTTTAGTTTTCACTTAAATTTAAACAAATTCTCCACATCAACATGTTTTCAATGGTACCAGTGCTGGGTGACTCCACTGGACACCTGCCAAAAATCTTGCCCATTATTTTTGAAGTCCTCATTCAGATTGACTGTGTTACACTCAGATTCTTGAGCTTGTCTGGATATGGTCCTAATATTAAAACAGACTCTTGGAAATGGACCAGAGGCATTAAGTCTACTTGTCTGCCCTTCACTTTCAGGAGAATTCTACTTTGTTTAAATAAAATGGTTACAAGGAGAATGATTACAATGGTAAGAGAGTTTGATCCATTTGCTGGGAAATACAACTCTGTATCTTCACTGACACCAGTAATGGAGACCCTGGTACTGCAAATTATAATGTGTGGTCTGATCAGTGACTACGCCAAACAAGTGTGGCCTTGCCCAAATCCATGGGCTCCAGGCATGCTGTTGGACTACCATCATCTACAGTAAAGAACAGCATCTCCTTGCATGTAAGAGTGAGGTGACCAAGCTTTACAGTTCTTGTTTGTTTTAATTTCACAACAAACATGATTTATGAACCAGGGGTGGTAACAATTTTTGTCTCCAGCATGGAATATACATCAGACATGGGCACCTGTAGATGAGTAAGAAACTGGACAGGGGAAATAAGAACAAGGAATCTATGATAAGTGTCTTCTCAGTGAAACATTACCAGAGTCTTAAATCATTGCACAAAGCACTCGTAACTGAAAAGAAGCAAACTGTGTGAAGCCAGGTGTGCAAGTCTGATTAATCTCTTCTGGCTGATGTTTTTCATGCTCAAGAGAATAATGAGCAATTTTGAAAGATGTTGGTTCCCAGTGGGGTTGTGACCACTCATCACTGTGTAATAACTTGTATACTAGAATTGATGAAAAAGATGTAAAGACATCAACCTCTCCATTCTTGATGACAATCAGTTACTTAAAAGATAGTTGTGGATGCCACAATATTGGCTACACCTCAGACCTTTGACAAGCAGGCCATCTCTTACCCTTTCCATACAGATAATTTTGCTAACATCTGTAGTTACTGTATGTCTTTTGGGGTTTTAATGAGATAAATATATGTTTATTTGTTGCACAGGTTTCCTACTATATGATTCTTCTGAAGTGTTGGTGAGACACTGGTGCTGTGCACCATGTACACAACAAGATGTTTCTTAGTCACTGAACATGGCTGGAGAATTGGTCAGCAGACACTGAAGTATAACTGCTGCAGATGGAGTGCTAGGAACTTCTGGATGTATGGCAGAAAAGGTTGCTGCAGCAGGGGCTCATTAAAATCTTCAAATGCTGCCACAGCTCAACTACAGCATGGAGAAAGAGGACATGCCTGGGGATCCTGGGCTTATGGCAGAGCTGGCTTTGTTTGCTATACTCCAGTGGCAGAAATGCTCTTGACTCCTTGCCAAATGTAAGCCAGAGTTGTACCCTGAGAGCAAGGAAGGACAACAGACTCCTGGGTGGTACAAGAAGAAACACAGCCAGGAGATCAAAGGATGCTTCTATTGATCAAAGGATTCCTTTCTATTCACCAGCGCGTAGACTACTGTGCAAGCTTAGTATCCACCAGGAAAGATATAAAAATAAACCAGAATGAGTCAAGCACAGGGTCACTGCAGTGGCTGAAGGCTAGAGAACCTGAGGTAGTGAGGTATGTTCAGCTTGGAGCAAAGACAGCTTATGGAGGGAACACTAAAGAACAGCCTCCCACAAGCAACCTACAAGCCAGGTTATCAATAAGGTGATACTCTTCAGTGGTGTGCAGTGGGAGGTGGAAAGACAGTGGACAAAAGCAAAACAAAAGAGGTTCAAGACTGGATTATAAGGAAAGTGTCTTCCCTGCCATGAGAAGAGGCAGTTAGTGGAGCAGGTTTATCCAGACAGATTGTATAGCTGACATCCGCTGAAGTTTTCAAGAGCCAGCTGGTCAAAGGCCTGACCAACCTGGTCTGATTCCATACTTAGCTCTGCTTTGAGCAGGAGGTTGGATTAAAGACCTACCAAGGCTCTTCCGCACCTGAATGACCTTATACTGTGACCTTTGGTGTACTATGTTCAACTACAAGTAATACAGCTTGTCATAAAGTTAATGAGATACTCTTTAAATTCCTTCCAAGTAACTAATTCTGTAAAATAATGTGCAAAAATCTCCCAAAACCCAACAAACAGTGCAAAAACCAGTGTGTCCTGTTGAGGGAGCTCCAAGGGGTGATATGCCTATTTGCTGGCACCATTTGGACAAGCAGCTTTTGCTTTTTCAGGTCTTCTCTCCTGTAATCACTTGTGCCTAAATGGTGAGAATCTCTTTTCTGGTTTCAATGAGTTATTGAGAAGATTCATAAAGACAAGTCAAAAACTGTTCTCAAAGATCTGCCATGCATCTCCTGCTGACTACAGCAAGATCTGCAGCCATGTCTTCAAGGGAAGATTTGAGACAGGAATTCTTTGCTGTTCCTCTGTGCCACATATGCATCCAAGATTCAGGTTGAATTTGGAGAACAAAAGCAAGGTATGATTAACCTAAAGATTGAAAAGTATAGCTCTGCATGAATTCCTGTGCAGGGCCTTGAAGAGGGTTTAAAAGATGAGATTTCCTGATGCCTGTATGTGATAGGTACTCCTCTGCAGGAAGCAGTATAGAGATGAATTATAGAAGGACAATCTGCACCAGGGTCCAGTTTTCATGAGAACCCAGTGAAGGAGAACTGCTTTTGCTCTGCTGCTTCTCCCTTTACACACAGTGAGAGAACTGTGCATTGTCTCCACGTGAATGTAACCTCTCTTCAAGAATGTAGCCTGACAGAGCATGCAGCTGGAGGTAACATCACAGTGGAAGAAGCTTCTGTATTATGTCTTGGGCTCATCTACAGAGGAGTCTCCTGATACATATGTGACCACTGCATTATAAAACACTGCAGAGTATTTACTGGACAAATTGTAGTTGCAAAAGCTTTTATGAAGTTGTCACTAATTACCAGTGTGTTGTGGCAAGGCAGCAGGACCCCAGGCATTCATGTTCTCAAAACTCATTCTTGTCTTGTCTTCATTGTCAGAAGCACCTTTTGAGGACTTTGACCATTTCCTACCCTGTTAAATGTTTGCCTCTGATTATAAATTAGTTCCGACTCTACACAGACATTATTAGAAAGCGCAATATCAGAAATAAGAAATGTGCTATGTGTCTCTTCAAAATTTTGAATGAAGAAAGTGAAAGAATGCAAAAAGCTTAAATGGAATAGATGAGTGGCCAGGCACAACCAAAGCTACACCCTATTCTAATATTAGGCTAAATTTTGGTTCAAACAGACTCAGGTGCTCCTGAGATCCCATCATAGTGGCACATATTTTGTTCTCTGGTGTTTTAGGAGCTTTTTGGGTTACTGGTGATTCAGTTGGAAAATATCTAATTATTTTCAGAAAACATTGTCTATGTGGTGAAAATTAACAGCTTAATGAATCAAGATCAAAGGGAACTTTACAACTGGGGTATATCAAATCAGACATGCCTAGTCTTGCTGTCAATTGGCTATTACAGATTTTATGATAAGCTGAGGACTTGAACACCAGCACCCCAATTAAATTTGGTCCCAGGTGATTATTTAAATTCTTCCTAAATTTTCAGTGAAGGAAGCTAGAAGTGCCCTAAATGCTGGGATCTGCACGTGAATATCAGAGAAATGAAACAACGAAAGAAATTCTATCTTGTGGACACTGTCTAATACTAATCACTAAATACTAATACTAATCAGTCTAATGCTAATCATGCTTGAAAACGAGTAGAAGGCTTACTAGTAGGAGGTGACTGGCCAACGGGACATGCAGTGCAGTGAAACAACGATATCAAAACAGTTAATGCTCATGTTTTTCTCCTAGAGTTGCCTGTCTTCTAGGGTTACACGGGCACTTCCACACCCAGTGCTGTGACAGGGATGTTCCCTGTGGAGGCAGCACCATCAAGACCACAGGACATGGCATGAAGAAAAGCACGGAGCATCTTCTGCAGTGGTGTTGGCAGCACTCCCAGTGGCTGCCCTGCAGTCTGCTCTTGGCTCTGGCCCTGTTTCTATAGTGTCCCACCTCTACAGAGCCTCAGCCTTGAGAAGAAGGATGCCAAAGCTGAGTGATTTATATTTGCTAGAGGCAATTCTCTCTTCCTTCCACCTTTAAAATGGAATTTTTTTCCTTTTCATTCTCCACAAAATTAAATGTGCTTTTATGTGTTTATTTAGGCCTGCTCCTTTATGTACATTTCTTATCAATTGAAAGGCCAATCTTTGTCTTGGCACAGGCGGATAGATATTTGAGGTGGTTCAAACTGCTTTCAGAGGAAAGGGATGTTTCTTTTCCATTTCTAAAACCTGTAATAAGTTCTTTGTCAAGCCCTGCAAGTCAGTTTTTTAAAAAAAAACTTTGGAATATTTTCACAGCAAGGGGTGGACTGACTTTTTCCCTCAAGGTTTGTATTTAAAATATTTTTTCTTTTTTTTTTTTCCCTGCTTCTGGCCATGTCTGTAGTGATTTTTAATATATGCTTTTATAAAACATGTTTCTATTAAATAGATACACTTATGTACACATACACACATACGTAGACAGAAGTTGAGTAGTTTCTGCATTTTCACCTGTGTACCTAAACGCTTCACAGAATCACATTTCCTCTCACAGTCTCTTGAACAGAGCTACTGGACCATTAAACCTCTGTCACTCTCCACTAGCCATGCCTGGTATGTCTTAATTTGTCCTTCAACCTTTAAAAAAATTCTTCAGTAGAAAAATGTGTATGCAGCAAGAACTGAAAAGCTTTTGGTTTGAATATTAGAATTCAGATTTTGCTTGTTTTCTTACAAGCTGAGGATGTCTCTGGAGTAATTAGAAAAAGAATAGCATTAATTCTGCTTCTCACTGAGGAGGCTGCTTCATTAGGCTTGATTGCTCATTTCCAAAGATTGTACATGGCTAATATAATTACCACTGGAGAACACAAGGCATTGAGCAACATGTATATCCTTTGGACCACCAAAGTAAATGGACCCTTAAGAACAAGCTGAATACTTTTATTTATAAGGAATGTATAAACGAGGGTTTCAGTTCCAGCGGGAATAACTGTCAATTGAATTATGGCTCTATGACTAAATTTGAATCTCTGTTCTTTTACCCTGAAGGTTCTGTATATGCATGTATGAGAGCCTATCTATACACACATACAAGACTTTCTATAGTTCTAGATGAGACATCACTGAAGGCCACCACAAAGTAAGAGAAGTCACAGTTCTGTTTTGCTTTCATTGGAAAGTCATCACCATCAAGCAACTCTCTTATGCTGATAACTTGAGCCTGATTCTACTTCACACAAAATTTGCAGCTGCAGAAAAAACAAAACTACTTGAGAAGCCCTCATCCTTTGATTCTTCTGTTATCTCTTGCAAAAGAATGGCTTATGAATTGAGGATATTTAGTAGCTGAGATTTTTTTCCTATGCTATTCCTAAATTTTTATTTCTTCCATGTTGGCCTCATTTCTGAGCAACTTCTTATAACTGGGACAGAGTTTTATGGGAGATCATAGGGAGCTGGTTTTGTCCTTAGGTGAAGCCATGAATACTTGCTACTTGGCCTTGCATGCTGCAGGATTGCCCATTCAGTTTGTAGCAAAAGACAAAATACTAACCATTATGTGCAGATTTTGGCAGGTAAGAAAGTAAAGAGGTTTCACATAAAATGTACAAAACTATATAGGACAAAAAAGTGTGGTCATCCAAACAGAAACATGAAGAGACTACGTAGAGATGAGAGAAAACCAGAACATGTTCTTTCCTAATGAGCTCTTTCCTGATTTAGATCTTAAACCTGAATAAAATGGGTATTAACTGTCTGGGAAAAAACCTACAATATATAAATGTAGGCAGACCATTTCTCACATCAGTTCTGAAAATATCAGGGCAGGATTAACACAAGATCAACCCAGGGAATGACTGGTAGCTGCCCCACTACAAAGATGAACCACACCTCATATTCAACTCAGGATTTTGAGGTGCTGCCTCCTGCGCAGCAGCTGCAGTTATGAGCAGACTGTTCAAAAGGTTCAGGAAAGCATTTAGGGAATCTATTTTGGTCTGCATAAATATAGCCATCCTTTGCTTCAGCAGTCCAAATGAGAGACTGGGAGGATGAGGAGGATGAGGAGGAGGAGGAGGAGGAGACACACCCACATCCACCTAGAACTTTGAATCCCAAAGAGCTTGGACACTTGTGAAAACATGTGGAACACAAAACAGAGCCTTGTGTTGTTTACTGTTTCTACCTATCATGCAGTGAGAGCTAAACTGCAGCATAAAGTGGAGGGCATCAGTATCATGGTCATTGGGAATTGGAGCTGGACTCACCAGTAGGAGGGGAGTAGTCAGAGCAGCGGTGGAAAGGGAGAACATTTCGTCAAACAATGTAAGCACTGAGGCAAAACGGCAAGAAGTCATAGGACAGAATTACCCGTGTAAGGATCGGGGGGCAAGTAAAAGACAAACATGTGGAAAAATATAGAGTGTGTGGAGGGGGACCTCCCTTATCTGGCAGTTGAGGGGTCAGGCAACAATCAGCAAAAGGAGAAATCAAAACTCTCCCTTTCCCCTCAACTCTCATGCCTTTCCTCATTAAGGGCATTTAAAGATATCCTAGTATTTTTCTGATACTTCCTTTCCCATCAAAGCACATCCTGCAATTTCAGTGGTGATGGTAAGTCTTGATGAATAAGAGTGAGGAAGGTTAGGAAATGCCACAGCGGTCTTAGGTAATTACAGCTGAGAGGGGAAGTGCCCCTGGAGCAACCTTGATGAAGGTGCAGTCTGAAGATTTCACGATCCCTGCCCTAGGTACAGCACATACATCACCAGCACACACAACAAGTGCAAACAGCATTACAGAAAGAGGAAGAACACTGAGAACCTTGCTACAAAGGCAGCTTTTCCTATAAGGGAAACGGTGGGGCTGAGGGTCCAGGAATACCTACTTACCAGTTAAGTGGCTGGCAATCCTGGCAATAGGTTTAGGAGGCAGGGCAGGGGGCTGTTTGAGGAGGGACAACTGTTTCACTGGGGTGTCCTCATGGTCTCCAGGGAAAGCAGCAGATTTTTTGGGGGGAAGTAGCAGGACTGGCTTAGCTGTAGGATCTTGGGACAGGAGGACGCCGGATTCATTGGATGTGGGGCTCTCTTCAGACACTGGAGGACACAACCACATCATAGACGCAACAACGTTACGAGCAAAGCAGCAGCAGATACAGCCGAAGTCAGACGAGAAAAGCAGCACAGCAATGCAGATTAGAAATGACTCATAGATTTCACCCAAACATTGTATAACATAGAAAGGAGGAAAGAAGGAAGGAAAGAAAGTAAAAGAGAAAGAGTAACACACATCTGCACAACAGCCAAATTTCCCATTACTTCCGACAGAAGCCAGCTCCCCCATGTCAGGCTGGGATGTACTCCCACATCTGGAACACAAATCAGGTTTTATAATGTCACCTCTCTGATGGTCTGTCACCACAGCTTGCCTAGGACCAGGTATATTGGCAGGTGGCTTGTAAACTTATCCTGTTAAAAGTAAAAAGCACCTCACGGGGCCTAAGCTATTTTGAAAAGGCTGCATAGCTGTGCAAGATCATGGATGACAACTTCTACTGCTCACTTTTCCTCACTTGACCTTTGTCCACAACCCTCAGCAGCACAACATGATGCAGAAAGAGGAGCTAAGCTAGATGTAGAGCACTGCTGTCTCTCTGCACAGGCTGGGGAAGAAGAGCAGCCAGCCTCACCCAGGGTAGGGCAGCTGACTGTGTTAGTTACTGACAGATGTGTCATGGGAACATCACACAGTACCACGTGGCAGGCAGAGGGTATGATGTTGTACCCCAGGGTTCAAATGTGTTGTAAGGTCTCTGCTCTAAAGCCCATTGGCACATCTGAGATGCAGACAGAGAGCTGGAAACCTACTTTTATATGTTCACAAAGTGAAGTGGTTTTGCCTTACTCCGAGAGAAGTTACTTGCTTAGAAGTAGAGGTTACTTATGTCAGTCAAAATTTCTTGTGGAACACTCAATCTCTATGCTGTCAACTCCTTCTACACCAGAAGACCTTCATTTTGACAAGAATTTCTCAGGGCTAAACAGAAAATGTTAGAAGTCAAAAACTTGTTTCAAACAGCTTAGAGTATCTACACCACAACATAAACGAGATGTTACCTGTCCCATCCATGATCTCTGTGGTTGGGAGCACCTCATATGAGCAGGGTTCCACAGATGCTGGGACTGACTCCAGTTCTGCTAGAGCTGGCAGGGACACCTGGCTAGAGCTCAGTCCGGAGCCCAGAGGCTGCCCATTCTCCAAAGCTGCATCTTCATTTGGTATGGAAAGTTCCCCATCTGTTCATAGTTGAAGGAAAGAAGAACAACAAAAAAAGAGACATAAATAAGATGCAGACAGAATTTTAAATGAAATCTATCCCCATTAGACTGTTTTCAAGTGAGGAACCTGTACTGAGATCTTCTATGTACACATGCACTGGGTTTACATGGAAAGGTTTTGATGGCGGGGGGGCTACACAGGTGACTTTTGTGAGAAGCTGCCACAAGTGTTCCCTCATGGAACCAGTTCCAAGCTGGACCCACTGCTGGCCGATGCTGAGACTATAAGTGATGGTGCTAGCACCTCTGGGGTAACATATAATTTATGTCAAATACATGTATTGATCTTTTGCTCTACCCTGGAATGGTCATTATGAACCGTGGTCTAAGTTGGTTGATTCCTGACCATCCTTGATCCATGTGGACATATAGTCCCATCCAATGCAAAACAAAAAATCTGTTTTCCCTCTCTCAGTTTAATCTGGCAAGTCAGGGATGATAGTAGGCTGGAACTAAGGAATATTAATACATACTGTATATAATATTTTAACATTAATAACAAGAATTATTATTTTTTCCTACACCAACTTTTATGCTATAAGGGACATGAGCAAAATCACAGGGGTATGTCCCTATTTTACATACAAATCACCGCATTTTAGGTAAGGAAGAGAATAATTTTTATAGTTGCCTGATGTAAGATCTTGATACTGGGATATATCAGATTCCATTTAGAAAGCCTGTTTTTATAGTTACTAATAATATGTCCTCTATCTGAGCAAAATTTCTGTGACAGCAGCTAGCATTTTCCTTCCTATCAAACACCCCTTCACATTAGAAATAATAAAGAGCAGAAGAAAGGATTCAGACTATGCTCTATAGTGTCAACCTGCATGATTTTTATCTCTGAACTTGTTAAGCACAGCACCCTGGAACCTGGAGGCACTGACTACATGGACATCACAATTAGAGTTTTATAAAGCAAAGTGTTCAGCCCCTATGGTTACAAATGGAAGCCTGAAAATATAACTGAAATGTGACCTGTAAAACTAAAAACCAGCAGGCAAATATGCGGAACTTGCTTTTACTAAGCATTTAAATTACTTCTAAAAATGAAACTCAGGATTTCAGAATATGGTTTTAGATTTTTGGGCACCACTGATTAGCCATATTACTGCTCAATATACGGAGTGGAGATGTATATCAGTCAAATGAGTGCACATTTTCCCCTCATAGGGCTAAGATGTACAAACCACTTTGGAAACAATACTGAAAAGAGAAAAAAGTCTCATTTTGGTGCTAGTATACAGCAATTAACAAGTCTGAAAATACATTAGCTGATAACTATTCAGAATTATGCTTCTGCCATTTAAAGCTTCTCTACAGCAAGTGAAGATGGTCTTCTGTTTATTTTGGAATTATTATAAATACCAAGGTCTTGACTTTCTTGGTTTTGCTGGAGGCCTTTTGGAGACCCAGAGAGCTATTATGGTAATGCAGTCACATCATACTAGACTGAAACCTGACCCGTGGCTTTGAGAGATCAACTGTGCTGGCTAAAAGGTGGCAACATGAATTAAAGCTAATGGCTTTGGTGTTTGCAGCACAGCCTCCTTTCTAACTGCTATGGCCATTCTATACAAAGCTGTTTACTTCCCTAGGTAGCAAAAATCAAAAATTAATTCAGCCAGTATTTAAGCTGATCATTTTTGGACTTAGCTGTTTGGGTAGAAATGCTGTGGGTTCTGTGCTGGCTCTGTCTCCCTTTTATAAAGACACACACGTTTATACGTGTTTGGGATAAGGACTGATGTTCTCTCAGTTACCTGGTTTCATGAAAGAGCCTGTTTCTTATGTAGAGCATCTGCTTCTTGAATGAAAGGCAGTGACTGTGCCCAGCAATGTATTCATTAATTCAGACTAAATTTGACTGTAACTATGAGAAATGTATGCATGACAAACCCAGTAATGTTTGCTTTTTGAAGGGATGACTGCACATTCTTCATGAAGTGAGATGCCTACTGTAACATGCTGAGCATCTTGAAATCCTACTTTCTTAAGTGTGTTATGTGCTTCTCAAGGTATATTAGCATGATTTAGAAAAACAGCATTTGAATGACCCACGAAGCAAAAAAAAAGTAAAACGTAAGATAAAATTTTGGCTTTTATCTTTTGTCATAATACTAAAGCATGGCAGCTTTCTTGTACTGACAGTATAACCTTTTTAAATCTTACATCTGATATCTTTAATCTTGATTTACAGTCTAAAGTTTGTCCTTGGATTTGAATGAAATCATCAGACATGGCACAGAATCATGACTGAAATATACATCTTAAATCAGGTATTGCTTAAAGAAGAGCTACATGGGGAGTTGCTTAAGTACAGCAAACAGATCAAAGATGGGGAAAAAATAATTTGTAGAGGAAAGAGTATCTTAATGTGAATTAATCCTGCATCAGAGATATGCTTGACAACCAGATATAAAAGGCAAATTACTGTTTATTTTCAAAATATTAAAGCTATTCTAGTTGGCTGACATACAAATGAAAAGAATCCTGGTAATGCAATTATTACATATACATAGATGTTTTCAGGAACTGGCTATGAATTTAAAGTTAATTTTTCACAGTGATAACCCATGTAATCTCTTGTTCTCAGACTTGCTAAATCCTTTGCTATTTTCAGAGTCTGGTGCTACTTAGTGGAGAATGACTTCCCCTAAGCCCACGAGCTTTAGTAACATCAGCTGAGAGTGAAGCTGGACGGGTCCATGAGGGAATAGCTTGACCTCTGCAACAAGAGAGCACATGAAGGCTGCTCTTCTCTTACTCAGGAGACTCTGCACACCTGAAGTCACTGAAGAAATGGGGTCTCAGAGGAAACTCTGATGCAGAGGACTCTACACAGACACTTTGATTAACCTCAGCATGTGAAAACAACAGCATGGGATGAAGGCCTAGAGATACATAGATGATGTCTTCAAAACCTGTGGCACCTGAGCATGGTCTGTACTCCTGAACACACCTGCAATTTCCACACTCAGGCACTTCTAAAACATTGCCTGGTGTGAAGCAACTCATTGTGCATCGCACTGACTGACACAAACCAGTCCTGTTGTGTTTCCCCTGTTGTAGCTCTGCCTACCCTCTCGCTGTGTCTTTTAACTCTGAATACCTTGGACTTTATGCATATCTGAAAACTGCCATGCTCATGCATTCCTTCTACAGAAGAATGGCTATGGAAGTCAAAATGGACAATTTGAAATCCTGGGTTAATTTTGGAATTGGGTTGTCTCCTTCAGTACTTGTCTGCTCTCAAGTAGACTGTTCAAGCAAGGAATTCTTGATGGCAAAGACCAGACCAGGAAGGACAGAGTAAAATTCATTGTCATTCTCTGCCATGACTCCAAGGGTGGGGAATGGAAAATTGAGTGTTCTTGCATATGGTCAAGACCTGCCCCTGGAACAATTTCCCAGCCTTGGTGGCTACCTTAGCACAGTAGCTGGGATCCTCCAAAACCTCAGTCCCTAAGCAGACCCTGATTTTGTGGGATTCCATGGAGTCTGAGACAGGCTGCTTCTGGAAGAGTTCAAAATTTTTCAATTTCACTGCAGCACAACTGGCTCTCTAGTGGCTGCCATGCCTTCCTCTTTGTTGCATTACCAAAGCCACTTCTTCAAGTTTGTCCTCACATACTGTCACAAAATCTGCTTTTGTGTATAAATGCAACATGTCCAAATCCTGTCAGGACTTAGGTTACCTGAAATTTAAGTCTAAATCCATCATTTTAATTAGATAGAGAATATTAAAATACAGGAATAGAAAAGATGAAGACTGCCCATGTTTCCTTGAAAAACCATTGCCTTTGGAGTAAGTAATTGGTACACACTCATATTCAGGAATTTCTCACTACAGGCAATCTCATCTACATTCAGAAAGACAAAGAGGTATCAAAATAGTAGATTTAGTTCTTTGACCAACAGCATGAAACAGTGGGAAATTCTAACGACAGACGTTTTTGGGACAGTTACACCTTCATGTGAAAATCAAGGTCTGTACCTATGTGCAGGAGCAATGACAAAGCAAAAATATGAGTTCTTCTAAATATTGAGGTATGTTCTGTGATGCAGGTGGAAGAGGTATTTTTAACCTCTCAGCACTATCTGTCCACAAACTATTAAAACAGCAGGAGCTTCATCAGATAATTCTTCAACTTACTATTTTCCAAAAGTACAGAGTATTTGAAAAAATTATAACCTTTGCCTACATTTTTAGAATACTCAAGCCACAGAGCCCTGGAAATGGAAGATAACAGAAACGGATTCTGTCATGAGTTTGATCCTTAGCAAGGAAAGAGCTCTCTGCAGTTCGGGCAGGAGCAGCTTCATGTGACTAATTTAAGTGTGGGGGTCAATGAAATGAGAGCAGCAATTCTTGTTTTCCAAATTCAGCAGCTGGACTGCAGTGACTCTCCTATGTGTGACTACTGTGACTTACTGCACTCTAATAATTTTCACCTGCTGGGTGACACCAAGTCCTCTGAAAAGCCAGAAAATTCTGAAGCAACAGGTCAGAGCACCATTTTTAACAGCAGGCAAACAAACCAGCTAATTATGCTTTTCTTCAACATAGAAGACATGACAAAACAAACACTAAGAACAAGGCAAAAATTCTTGTTCTTGGGTCAGTCTGTTTGCACTGTTTCCTTTGATTAGTATGGGTTTTTAAAGAAAGAAAAAGCCAAAATTATTCACAGGCCTGCTTTGCCCATGTCTTTGGAAAGGGAGACAAAGAGATTTACACCTACTGTCTGTGCAAGATGCCTCTTGGCATGGAAGGTGCTACCACAATCAAATAAAGTGTTCTGCTAGGAAATGCTAAAGGTCTGTTGTTTTCTTGAAGGCTTAGAGGTTACGTAACAGGAATTACAGAGAAAATGTTGCTTCCACTTAAGGTTATCAATGAAATATATCCTTTATTAGTATTAGTCTCAGATTATTACACCACTGAAGGAAATAATATTTTTGCTATACATCTTGCCTTGTTCATATCTGTGTATCATCATAGCTCTTTGAGTACTGCTGCTATTCTTGTGTATTACCACTTTCTTCTCTGCCCTACCTCTTTCTTTTCATATCAGCTTTGTAAAGGTGAAAAATTACTATAAGGAGGAATTAATTTCTTTCTTTCAGATATCTCCAGACAACTTAGAATCTGCTTTACAAGATGACCCAGAAGTTTACAAGCTACATCATTATTTGATCAATAGAAAAAAGTGTGGTGCTTTGGTAGCAATACAAGGGGAATCTTCCCAAGTTTCAACATGGAAGACAGAGTCAGACTTCACAGAAAAGATTTTTCCTGGGGAGGCCTTTAGGTTTATGTAGGGATGGTCCAGAGGGTGGCTACATGTGAGATGTGAGGCAGGGATGAAGGAGGTCACACCTGGGACAGATGTATGACTGAAGGCTGCCTTCTGAGCTGGATGAGGCACTGATCACTTGGTGAGACAGCCTGGACCACACCTCACTGGCTGCGGGACCAATCTGTGCCCACACTACAAAATGCAGACAGCACAAAGCAGTGAGAAGGGCAAACCTATTGACAGGAGTTGTTTTTACTCTGAAGTTGCATCTAGGATGATTTCTAAGCCAGCAGGTCACAGTGAGAGCACACTACAACACATAACTGGTAGAAACTGTAAAATTTAACAATAAGCACATTTTTGCTGTTGTTTGTTTTTAACTTAAAAAAAATTAGCAGCCTGGGTTAGTAAATTTTTAAATTCCTAATAAGCTAGAGTAAAAAGTAGGTAGCAGATTTAAATGGATTTATGAAGTAGGCTACACTTCTAATATCTGTGAAAGTTTCTAAGTTCTATTGATTTCTACCAGATTTTGTACTGCTATTGTCAAAAACTTTTAGACTTCAAATTAATGAGGCTTTAAAGAACATGCATAAGTTCTATTGTGATTAAGAAGTAACTTTATTATGTCTTTATATAATTTGTTGAATTAATTGCCTTAGGTATTGGCAAGGGAAGTAGCAAAACAAATGAAAGATGCACTCAAAGACTGACATATATGTAACAGATGTCAATTATGTATTGTGTTACCAGTGTAAAACAATGATGTTCGTAAAACAATGGCATTTTGCAAAAACAAGACATTACACACTCAACAAATTAATTATCCTGAAGAAGGAATTATTATCTCTTCTGAGTTGTTTCAAGGGAAAGTACATTGTTCTGTGCTCATCAGGATCCAAAATCTTTAAATGTTTCCCTTTTCCACAACAGTTATTCTCAAAGTGACTCAACCAGACAATGACAACACGCAGAGGCACAAACCCACATTTGTCCACAGTCTGGATGTTTTGCAGTCAGTGACTACTGCCTATTGCTGTGAGTTTTATTTGTATTGCTTTACATTTCTGATTAGTTTTCATTTTTATTTGCTAAGTAACTATCACACTTATCCAACAGAGAGGGCCAGACCATGGCAAAGTCAAGAGAAGTGTTTAGAGATCTTATTTTGCATAGTCTTGCAATTCAGAACTCTATTACCAGTTCCTAGTGTTACAATTATGCAGTGTCTGCTCATAAAACTATATGGGATGTCAATTTATCGTTGTGAAAAGAACACCACTTACCTTTATCAAAAATTTCTTTCAGCACTCCCCGTTTTATAAGCTCCTCTCTGCTTTGTCTCATTGACATTTTTCTTTCCAAAGCTGTAAGCAAAGGATAAGGGTCAATATAAAGAGAAAAGAAGGGAAATGATTGTTTTAAAAGGCTCTATGCCTCTTAAAAGCACTTAGAAAATGCTTTCTCCTCTTCATGTCAGTGGCAGTTTAGCATCCTGAAATAAAGGCTACTGATAGTCCAGAGAATCTGTCTGCTACTGTAGTGTGGCTGTTGTTGACAGGAATGGTGGTAGACTGACTGCTTTGAGGGCATGTCTGCACACCCACTGCTTGATTTAGACACAAAAAGCCAAACATTTCTGATTTCTGTGGAGAATTAGAGACAGCAAAGGGGAAAAAATCCTAAATTAGTGCAGAAGCTGGAGAGGAAAAGGTAAGAAAGAAGGCAACATAAAGGCTCAAACCAAGGAAAGATGTGGCCACAGAATACGGCCGTGGACTGTATCCAGGCTGTAGAAGAGAATGCAAGCCAAGGCTTCTCTGCCGCTTGTTCCAGTGAGGGCAGATCAAGGTGTTTGGGACAGTGCAAAAAATGAGCTGTTTAATAGAGCCTTCTCTTCCCTGGAGGGGTGTTTTCCCCTAAAAAGATGTAAAGGAGGGAAACTCCAAGAGAGTCACTGCAATTTACATCAGATCTGAACAGCTTGAGTTCTGTATTGGCTGCTTGGAGACCACGGTCACTGAGGCAGCAAAACGACAGATAGAAAATACATGTTTCTTTAGCGCAGTAGTAATTAAAACAATGCCCAATTAACCAAAACACCACAAAGGACACGCACACAGGCAAAGAGCTGAAAGCTGGCAGCCTGGGGGCTCAAGGAGTGATGTGAAGGAGTGGCTGTGACTGAACCTGCTCTGTGAGAAACAAGTCTGTGCCTGCCAAAAAAGAGACACAGTCAAGGGCAAATGGCTTCTGCCATATGCTCCTCTATCAGACCCAGCACTGATGCACGCACACACAAATGAACTGGGACTTAGAATCCTCAGCCTGTCCAAGGCAGATTTAAAGCAAAAGAGGCTTGGAAACCCTCTCTACTCCCCTGAAAACAGGAGGGTGCAACCTTTCTTGGTGCTGCTGTGTGTTGTTCCCTCAGGGACACATGTATCTGGTGAATTAGCTAGGCATACACCGGCACACTGTGCTCATTGCAACTTCTTTGCTGCCAGATACTTTGGGCTCAGTATGAACAAGGCCAGCTCTGCTTCACTCTTCTCCAAAGGATAAACACAGGCTTCCCTGGTTTTTAAATTGGTTTTGAACACATATTCTTTGGGACAAAGATGACCAATATGTACAGTCAGAAGCTCCCTGGTCTCCCCAGGGAGAGACACACTGTGAGAACTTCAGTGTGGATCAGAAGGAAAGTCCCTTTGCTGAAGCACAAGACCCCATACCCATTAACCTGCCACATGGTGCAGTTTGACTTTGGAGGTTGTTAAGGTAACAGTCACAGCATTTTCCAGAGTGCTTTTAACCCACCTGAAGAAACGCTTTAGGCACCTCAACTGACTTGCAATGAAATACTGATTTCTAAGTTTCCAATACGCTTTTGAAAACAAAGGCCCAATGATAAAACTCTGGAGTCACACTGCAGACTGCCTCCCAGGCTGCCTTTTCCCTGTGCTGAAAGAGTCTTGGTCTGGTACATCATTTAAAGGTTTTTCCTTTTCCTCCTTAAGAATAGCTGTTCTCAGACCTTCCAAGAAATCCCGAACAAGCTGCTGCTAATTCCTGAACCTTCTCCCACCAAAGAAATTGTTAAAACTCTGACTGAGTTTAAAGAGCAATTTGGTAGCACCCAGCACCTTTTCCAATAGGTTGCAAAAAGCGTAATTTTCTATTGGAATAAGTAGCAAACTGAACCTGCTCTTCAGCGGGAAACAAAGCTGGGTGAATCAGCAGCAAAGCAGCAGTTTCTGCACATAGACAGCAGCACTGCCCACTGCCCAGAGGACAAAGACACAGGCAAATTCTATTTCTGCACCTGACCACACATAGCAAAGTAACAGATCCACGTTTTACACACACATCCACCTGGGTGCCCTGTTTCACCCTCCTGCCCAGTCAAGAGCTGGTTATGCAAGGTAACAGAATTATGACCGATTTCATGGCTAGGAAGTCCCACCACATTATCACAGTACTGGTAAGAAACACAGTAAATTTGCAGACTGGTGTTAAGACTTTTGGGGAATCAGGTGCTAAAAAGGGCTATCAGGACATTCAGAAAAAATGAAGGAGCATCTCTTCCAAACCAGTTACTGAGAAAGACCCTCCAGTAGTAACCAAGACTTTCCAAAGTAGTGGACTATTTCTGCAGTTACAGAATTTCAGAGATAGAATATATATATTTGGAAGACTGTATATATATAGATTTCTTATATACTTCCTATTGTAATCTGCTTGTGTTCAAGAATGAAAACCCACAACCCTGGAGCTGAAGCTCAGACAAAACCAATTTTTTCAGTTTCTAAATCCTTTCTAAGTAGGTACAGGACTTATAGCATTAATTATTTTCCTACTAAGCCAGTTTAATTAATAAGATATTTAGAGGAAGGGCATGCTGGGCTAAGAGCAGCACTGAATGATAACAGATGTTATACTAAGACTATGGAACATGCTGCCTTTCTTCAGCAAATATCTTCCTTCCAAACAAGTGTCATCCATTTAAGTGCATAACCTGCTATGCTACTACTGATCAGATGGGAAAAAAATATAAGCATTTAGATGCAGAACTCATTAGGGTCTAACACCCTGAACAATGAAATGCTTTACTTGGTCTGGATTTCTCTGGCAAAGATTGCCAGTTCTTTTATGAAGGACTTTCTTTTCAAGCAGAAAGGTGGTACAAAATAAATTCATTCACTCTCCACTGAGAAGGAATCCATTCACAGCAGAGCATAAATATAAACCTTTGAATTAATCCTTGATTCATGAGAACCATGTAAATTTTGTGATGGGAAAAAATGAATTATAATTAATATTTAAGAAAAGATGTATTACTTCATTAGTGATTTTCCTTGGTGATCAACCTCATTGTTTTTCATTTGTACAACCTTCCAGGAGATTAGAAATAAGCATTAAGCCCTCTTTATGGGATCTTATGCAAGAAACTAGTTACTGTAACAGATTCATCCACTCTACAAGAAACTCTCAGTTACTAGTTTATAGAAAAAAGCCTATGTGTATTTTATGGTAGAAGTGTACAGATTTTGCCAGTGTGCTCTGCAGTATGCTGTTTCTTTTATGCTTAGATGAAGAAACACTGGGAAATGTTTTTATTAATGTTTCTGAGCTGGTATTTTTGAACTCTTCCCTCAGGAGCAGCACCCCTCTGCTGCTCAAGCAGAGTTTTTCTCTGTGGCAGACCCATTAAGATCTGTAAAGCCTTGACAGGATCAGGAGAAGTTCCTGCCCCTCCATTCTGGAAATCAAACACACTTTTGTCTTTATTCCTTTAATAGGCCGCTGTGCTCCGTGAAGGCAGTGGTTGTGGGCTGCTCCTCCAGCTGAGAAGGTGAAGCTTGCCACTGCCTCTGTGCCAAGTGCCTCTGCTGCTCCATTAACCAGCCAAAGAGGCATTTATGCAGTCACGACACACTGCCTTTCTGTCCTCCCATCCTTCCCTCCAAGTCTAAAACATCTCAGACGAACTATTCCAACCTGCATCTATATGAGACAATAATAAATTAATAGTAAATATTATTATACAAGATAATAATAAAGTTTGTTCCTTTGCAGCAATTGTCATGTTGCTGCTTAACCAAGGGGTGAACTGAATAAACAATTCCTGCCCTTTTCATCTGACAATTGAAACTAAATCCCAGTCTATGCTGGCCAGTTGGATCTTAACCTTGCTTTTTTTCTGAGGTTGTCCTTGCCTTTTGTTTTAAAAAGCACTGGGGGATGCTTTGCAAGAATTCTTCCTTTCAAAGGCCACTATAATTTTCATGATGATTTTAGAAAGCAAAGGTTCTAATAGGATGAAGCTGAGAGCAGAAGCTTTCTGTGTCATCAATTATACTTTCTTTCAATAGGAATCTGCTTTCCTAATAATTCAGATCTGAATAATTAGAAACAAAAAACCCAATTGCTTTGCACAATGTTTAGATAAACAACCATCAATGTTTTCTTTAGATTTATAAGGAAAATGAGATATTCAAATGTGATGGATTTTGTATTAAAAAATGTTACATCGTCTTGAAATTTTCCCAGCTATGTAGACTTTCTTGGCAATTAAATGGAGCAGGACTCAGCTGATACAAATTTTTACAGTGTAGACTTCTGCCTCTGAGTTGGTCACCTTATATATTAAGAACAAGTCTTGGGAATGATTAACCTCAGACTAATGTAAGAATCTAAACAAGATTGAGCTGCACCTTGGAAGTGCCTGTTAGGCTTCGCTGACTATAAAGGAAGCTAAGGGTGAGTAGCTGAGATAAAGATGAATGAAAATGGGGATGAATATATCCTGAAATCAAAATTGACTGAAGAGAGTAGTTTTAAGAAAAGAAATGCTGCTATAGATGAAAGTCTTAGACATCATTGAGGAAAATGTAGATGTGTCAGCTCACGGAGAGCTCCATTAATTTTGGGACTGTTTTAATAGCTGTGGCATGATACCCAGCACTGTTGCTGTAAGCATGGGGTATGACCAATGCCAAAACATATCTTGGTTGAAATAACTGCATTGCTCTGCTCATTGCTAAATATGAATTTTGCCTAGCTTCAAACATGCATAGGTCTCTTGAAGCCTGAGGAAAGTAAAAATATTCCAACAGGTTTCTGAATCTCTGAGATTTAAAGTTCATTGCAGAAGTTTTGAGCATCTAATATCAGCCTAGCTTTTCCTGCAACAGTACCAGCTACAAAATCTAATTCAGACAGATTGCTACCTAGAAAAGATTGGCAGCCTCTTTGTGTCTGTGTCTGCCCATGACATTCCTTGTTGTGACCGTAGCCTAGCACTGCCATTCTATGAGATAAAATAAGCTAACATTAGAAGGAGAAAAATAGGCTGGTATAAAAGATTAAGCTTGATTTTGAGAAGTGTTTAGAAGTACCTCTCCAAATCAGCTGACCAAACAAACCCCCTTCAGCATGTGAATCACTTGGAAAACTTCGGTGGCACATGCTATGAGACAAACTAATAACACAGAAAAACCCCACAGCATTGATGCCACACTAAAGAGTAATTCAAAACACTCTTTAAGCAAACCTGGATCATCATTATAGAAGTGGAAGAGTGATGTACAGACAAGCTGAAACAACTTGGTGTGTCACCTGCTATGCCAGTAGCAAAGCATTAACAGCACCTGTTCTGTGAGCAGGGGCCAACACTCTAGGCTAGGAAATGACCCTTCTAGACTTAAAATTCATTACTGTAATCAAGGCAAATAAAATAACAGGAAAAAGGGGTAAAAATAAAATCAACATCCCCCCCCCCCCGCCGTGATTGATTTTATTTCATTTCCAGTCATGCAAGTAAAACTGTATTTATTTTAGATTATGACTATGTAAAAGCATAGAGAAGATGATGTCAGGGCATCTTGATTCCACTCAAATTCAGAGCAGCTCAATACAATGGTCCATTTCCAGTTAGAAGTACTGGACTGGGAGCATGATAAATCTTAATTTGTGAGAGGTAAGCCTTTGAAATAACACAGTAAAAATATACACATTCCTTTGAGAGCACAGGATCAAATCTAAAATTCCTGGCTACTCACCAGAAGAGTTTAGGAGGTGTAACAGTTGGCACACCTGGAAACTACAGATAAAAATTCCGTCTTCTCTTTCTTACTGATTGAGACAGAAAGTAAAACTAGGGAAGAAGTGAAAGCAGCCTTAAGAAAACTATAGATTTGTACTGACCATTACTACATGTAAATTGCCAGAGGACAGACTTGGGAGGAAAGTGGATGCAAAGTCAGATCTGCAAATACAGAATTGAAGAAGCTAATCAAAATACTGCAAACCACACTAAGTGAGATCACAATACAGTAATACAACTGAGAAATACAGCATACAACCAGAAATTCAGCAAACACAAGGAAAGGCAGAGAAATGATATTTGAACAATTCTACCATGTTACTCTACCATAATTCTTTCTGAACCAAAGAAATCAGAAACCTAATCCAAGAACAGATGGACTGTATTTTTTTCATACAGAAGTACTGAAAAAAATCAATCAAAGAAGGTGTCTTCCCAGGGAAAGAACTACACTTCAAGTTAGATCCAAAGAAACCCAACATAATGGATTTCACAGGCCAATCTGAGCAAGCCTGGCAGAAGATGAATGCATAAAAACAGGAGATAAAACAAGAAATCTTGACAAACATAACAAAAGATGTGTGTTTGAAAAAAAAAAAACCAACCAACTTTAAGAAAGTGGATTTGAAAAGAAAACAAGATTGTAGACACCTTAAGAAAATGTTACCACCCTCAGCTGCCCAGCTAATAAAAAAGCATAATAGAACTCCACTGTGTCGGCGAACTGTGATAATCTATCAAAAGGATTTTGGGAAGACTCGCATATTTATACTTTTTATACATAATTGTTTTTCTAGTCACACTTGAGAAGGCAGGCAGAAATTCAGAAGACAAACCAGAATATTGAAAAAATGAAGAAAATACATTTCTTCTGTTCTTCCCTCTGAATTGCTGCACAGTGTTTTCATGAGTTCCTAGGTACTAAGTACTAGGTCAAGAACTGGAAAGCTGAGTTACCAACAGGTAACTTTTGAGAGCTTAATGAAAAAGAAGACTCTGGGTTGCAATTAAAGAAATTTGCAACAAGGTAACATAGCATATCTTAAAGTATCACTGCAAACACAGTGTGAGTGCAGAGTGGAAAGGCACAACTTGGCACTCAGAGACTTCTTAATTTAGGTATCAAAAACAGTAGTGAGGGGTGGCACTGACTTATTAGAAGGCTTTCATCCAAGCAAGAAACCTGTCAGGCTGGAATAGCCCCTGCTTATGTCCATACTGCTACCAGCACCCTATATAGCTATAGTTATGTTAAAGCTAAATTGATCATAATGATTACCACCACAGTTCTTAATGCAATGAGGTTGTGTCCTAAGCACCAGCAAAAGGCAGCTGATGCAATCCTTATGATAGGAGATCCATTTACATTTTCACAAATGATGGTTTCCCCTACAGGCTTCTGTGTAACAACATGCAGAAGTTGTGGTATCAAAGAAAATGTAGGACCTGTTTCTACAGGTCAAACCTTTGCAACTGGACAAGACGAGTGATGCCTTCTGAAAAAAATACATGGCAATAACAGAAGCAGCTGTACATCCCAAGGAATGGCTGCTTTTTACAAGTGATTCAACTTGCTTTAGGTACCTTGCAGTCCCAGATTTCTGTATGTACAACAGACAAAAACTACGCTAAAAGCAAGTGGGTGAAGGGCTGGGTGAGATATCTGTAAGGTGTTTCCTTTACCCTGAGACAATGGTTCTCAGAATGATGGTACTGCAGTAGGGATCTGAAGTGCCATCTGTAATAGCAGAAATGTCTATTTGCAATATTGCAATATTCTGCAGCATAACAGTTCAAGGGACCTCCCTCAAAGCAAAAACCACGGTGGGCATTGCTTCAATAAGATAATGACTCCTGTGACTCTCTGGAGAGTTCTCTCCATGACATAGTTTATACATGGCATATCACTACCCGGGCAAGCTGCTGCTTTTGGATTTGCTCCTCATCAGACAACACTTCCAGATGGCAAAATACAGAGCACAGTTTACACAAAGAAGTCTAGCAGATGTCAGGAAACTGGATTTTCCAGAATAACTTTCAAAGGTGAAGGAGTCAGCTTTCCTAGGATGGAAAAATGGGGAAAAAAATTGAGATAAAATCAAAACAGTGGCAAGCCGATGATAAGAAGGCAGAAAGAATGCTTGGACAAACCACCTGGAGATGACAACCAAACTACTGGCCAGTATTTGGTCCCCTCATTTGCCATCTGGGAGGATCACCTTGCTGACAGAAAAGAGACCTGAACTCGGTAAGACAAGCAGAACAACTCCTTCTGTAGCAGCAGCCAACTGCTCTGTATTTTTACAGCTTGAGTTCACCTTACAGCTGTAACTTTACAAACGTGTATTGCCTGGTACCCACTGCCAGACAGATGTGTAAATCCAGTATTTTACTCCCTAACAACATCCTATTTTGGCTACATTGAAAAAGCCTACTCTGCTCTATGCTCCTATTTTACCAGAAAGGGATTTGAGATAATTTAAAATACATTCACACATTACTCAAACACTGCTGAAGTAAATTACAGTTTTTACTTACACTGGAATAATTAGTACACCGTAGCCTCCCAAACTGACATATAAAATAGATGGGGACTTGTTTATCTATGTACCCCTACTAAAAATAAATACAAAGCACATCTTGTGACTAAGAAATACCTACTTAAATCTGAAGTGAGCTTAGCACCGTTTTGAGAGAGATGTTATGAATATTTCATATACTTCTCAGAACCCATCACTACTGTTGTACACCCAGAAAATCTTGACTAAGCACACACAAATTAAAAATGCATTTGTTATTGGAATGAACTGGCATCAACCCTTCAACACAGACCTCTGTTAGGAGCCAAACAGGAAATCATTCATTTAATGCTTGATTATAGGAGCGACTGAATCACAAAGCAGCAAACACTTCCTCCAAAATAAGAAGATTCTTGAATTGCAGCTGTCACACCATCCAGCAATTATATTTGGATGATATTTCCAGCTTGTGCAATGGCACTAGCTGGCTGGTATATAATGCTGAAAAAAACTCAAAAATGTCTTTAACGCCAGCGACTTATCTCCCAAAATAGTGCAGTCTGTTTTCTGGCTTGGTAGCTGATAACAGTTCAAGCTGCAGTAAAGGCCCACCATCCAATTTCAGCATGTTTTACAGATTCAGAGTCTTGGTCTGACTTTTTTTTGCTTCTTTGGGGTGAAAAGATAACACTCCCAGATGGAGAGAACCTTTCCATTATATATGGCAGTCCCCTGAAATCAGCAGACTGAAAAAAGACAAGACTGTGATTTCAGTTACAGTAACATGGATGCAGAACAGCTTCATGAGAATTTGGCATGCCCCATCCTACGTGCAGTATGAATGATTCCATTATTTCAATAGGAGATATTTTTAAAAGCCACCAATGATGACATTGTTTTATGTTCCTCTCCAGCAAATGTTGATGTTATCTGAGAAAATAAAGCATTTTTTCCTCGTATGTTATCTTAGTGCTTTTTGTCTGTGTTTGTGCAAAAACAGTCCTGATGCTTGTCTGGGTTGGGGAGACAGGGATAAAGATATGAAACACGTTTAGATGGTAACAGTTTTGAACTGAAGTACTGATATAAGAAGCAAATTTGAAAAATAATAGGCAGGAAGGGCAGTGAAGTGAAGGAGATATGATAATCCTCTGGACATTCCTTACAGTGTAATCACATTATAAATGTAGATAATATTGTTGGTCTCATATTTCAGTATTCCAGTGTAAGAGTCCCTGCTTTTCAGAACCTAATAAACTTTTTCTGTTCATTGTGTAGAAAACCAAACAGAAAATTGGTAGAATCATAGATGATTTAAGTTTAAATGCAATGGTACTGAAGGATAAAGGCCATGGTAAACAAGTCAAATATTTTTCACAGCAGTGCTAATCCTGAAGAGCTTCAGCAGAATTGCAGAGTGAAACTCTTCTTTACAAGGAGCTGTGGAAGTCTTTCTAAGTGAAGTGTCACTTGTAGAACTTTTAAGGGAAATCAATAAAATAGAGAGCAGCTCCAAGTGTCTGCCAAGACCAGACAGTTTTCTTCCTGGAGTTTCTCAGGAAATCTAG